>NC_133819.1:109053520-109372409 GCF_047830755.1 Zonotrichia albicollis
TGATGCTACAGAATTTTATACCAGGTTTTGTGTCGTCTTGCAATATCCTCTTATGCTTTTAGATGTGGAGGATGAAAAGCTGTTTCTAAGCATGTGGTTATAGCTTGATTGTTTTAAAAAAAAAACCCAAAACATACTCAGCAAAACCCAACTCAGGGAGCTTGTGGCTTTTTCTGTTGTATGCATATGAACTCAGACAGAAACAGTGTTTTTAGGCTGTATTGTATGGTTGTATTTTGTCAGCTTTTAGACTAACCAAGTCGTAAAAAGACTTTCATTGCCATCTTGTTTTACACTAGGAAAGATTGTAAGTGTGCATAGAAGATCTGGGTTTCAGATATTGGATAACTTGCAAAGATATTGGATAACTTGCAAGAAAGTTTAATGCACTCCTCCAGAAACATTGAAGTAGTCTTATTTACTGGATTCTCCTGTACCTCCTCCCTTTTATTTGAAAGATCAGTGTTGAGTGAGGGTGTTTGAGGATGGTGTTTTCAGTGGTGGACTTGCAGCAGCTGCTGCTGGAGGCAAAGGAGATGAGACACCACAAAGGTAGGGTCCTCTGTAGCTCCCTTGAAGGATCTGACATTGTACAGACTGAGCATCCAGCTGGCATTTTGTATTTTTGATTGTTTTGAATCCTCTGATTTTTTCAGAGATGAGCCGTTAGGTGAGGAGGCTTTAGTAGCTGAATGGTCTTTTTTTTTTTCACTTTGTTTTTTAATGCTTTCCCACTGGAATCTCCCTATTTGGCTTCAAACTGCTCCAATAAAACCCTGGCTTTTAATGCTTTTGGGCATGCCCTTGACAGAGGGAGAGTTTCAAATATCTCAGTGACTTAGATTTTCATGGGAGACCACTGCTCTCTTGACAGGGGGTGGTGATCTTGATACAGGTAAGGTGAGCTGATACTAATCAGGCTTCAGTTCTCGCTAGTTTTCTCTGAGCTGTGTTTTCACCTCTAAGTATGTGCCTAAGTATTCAGAAACAGAAGAGGCAGCCAAGTGTGATAGTGGTGGTGAATTTTGCAGATGAAGAACTGCTTAAAATTAGTGCTAAACTAATCCCAGAGTGTGTGTATATTTTGTGTGTCTGTCTTTTTAATGCTCAGAATATCTTTTTGACTCAAATGGTGATCTGCTTTGCAATTTGCATCTTGTATGCACACCATGTTTCAGCGTGGCCAGTGGTTAAGTTTTTCTCTTGAATTTAGAAATTATTTTCTGCCATGAGATACATAGTCAAGCTGATGTGCACTTTATTCTTATATTTCTTGGCAGCTGTTCCTTGGAGTAATAAAGTAAATATTACATTATCTTGTGTGGTCTAGTTATTTCTTCCACAGAAATATAGGAAAGCCATAATATAACTTAATTTCACAGTCTGAATGTGTTTTTTTTCAACAGGAACTGTTCTTATCAGAAGCAGTAATGGCCACCTAATGCTGGTATCTCAACAGTCAATAGGACAAGCAGAGAACCAGACACAAAGCAACACAAGTGTGAGACCATCTGTGCCAACCAGCACTCCTGCAATCAGAATATGTGCTGTGCAGGTAACTTCTCTCATAACTTTAGTTGGGCATAGGTGTATGTTATGTAGTTAGAACAGGGTTTGCAAATAATTTGTGGAGGGTTAAATAACCCTTTCTGAGTGGGGTGATGGTGTTTGGTTTTGCACCAATAAACATCACTCTGTGCTTTGCTTTCTTACTTGGGTGAAAACCTGTTACATATGGTAAAGGTCAAATTAGTGAACTTCTCGATGATGATGTAAACCATTTTAAGAAACAAAATGCCAGTCAAAATTGCTTAAATGGTTACTGCTACTGTCTAAACCTTGTGATCCTCTGTTGGGATATTTCTCCAAAGCTGAGGAGCTTTCCCATGTCCCTAGGATGTTCCTCCTTCCCTGAACTCTGCTGGCTTTTTGCTTCCATCTCTTGTAGTGTGGTCAGTCAGCATGCAAGAGTAAAGAGGTACATAAAAGTAACAATTCATGTATTTCTTTAACCATTTTATTCTGATTATGCATTTTCTCTAAATGTCTCTGAATCTGTTATTGAATATTCAAGTGGTAGACAAAGGGCTTTGCTGAGCAGTGTTTAAATGATATGGACTGTGTGAATGATGCCTGTGTTGTTACTGTTAACAGGATGTGCCTCAGTTTGTATCTGACCCCAACTTCCATGTCTGTTTTGTCATTGACTTGTCTGACAACTGTTCTCTGCCCATGTGTAATTATTTTTAATTTTTTTTTCAAAGAATTCTGGCACACAGTTAGTAAAGAAAATAGCAGCTGCTCCTGTGAAAACGTTATCTCAAACAACAAATGCTGTGGTTTCTACTGTTCAGACACCTGCTGTAATACAGGTACTTTGCAAGCTTTATAGTATGGTGGAATAAGTGACAGAAAGAACTGGAGAAAATATGGATGCATTCTTGTTATTTCTAACTGTAATCTGGTTTTCAGTAAGCTTAGTAACCTTTGTCCTCATAACAAATTATTTCCCAAATCTGTTTTTTTAAATGCATAATTTAATTAGGCTTCTGTCAGCGTGTGTCAGATAATCTTATCTCACTACAGTAGAAAGCACATGAACAATGAATACAATGAATAGTTCAGAGAGCCATTTCCAGTGCTTTTGTGTGCTGTGACAGAGGTCCTGCAATCTCTTGCTGAATCTTTTCAGGGAGATGTGCTCCTGTTGGGGTTCCCTGATTCCTTAGTGCAGAAAAAGGTATACCTGAGATGACGTTGAGGGAAAAATGAGCTGTCTGCACCAATCAAGCTGTTTTTCATGTATATGATGTTTTTCCCCTTCATTATAAGCTGAAGGAAGGTCGTAGCTGAAGACCTGTTCTCTAATTGAGTGTGGCAGATGGGTTCCACAGGTACAGCTGTAAATAGGCAGTGGTTGAAAATGCCTCATTATTTTCAGGTAGTATTTTGTCTTATTTCCTAGGTCTTATTTTGCTTTTTCTAGAGAAAAAATGTTGTAGATCTCTTCTGAAGAGGGTTTTATCACCTGCAGAGTATGAGGTTTTTCCTACGTGTGGTTCATCCTCTGTTCTTGGGGACCAGGCTTCTGGATAAGCATGTGGAATGAAAAACCTGCATTTTTCTGCAGATAGTATGTTCTGTTCATAATCTGCAGGAGAAATCATGAAGAAGGCTGGCTTGTACTTGTGTTTTGTGACAAGACTTTGAAGGAGACTTGAGCTGTAGCAGTTGACAAAACACTCAGTAGATGAGCAAGATCGGTCATTCAAAAAAACATGCTGGATGTATGTTCTTGACCCTGAGGGTGTTTGAAGCGTTAGGGATGTGTGTGCTGACAGTGGTAACACCATGACTACTAACAAGTTCATCCTTCTGCTGTTCTTCTGGATCAGCAGCTGAACACTACTCACACTCTGTGCTCTTTTTTCACTTCCCTCTCACTACAGATGGATAATGTTGGGGCTAAAGTGGAAAACCCAGAGGCCTCTCTTAACACAGTTCCTATTTTACTCAGAATGGAAACAATGTATGCTTTGTGTCTAAATACAGTAATGGATGTTCCTTACTTTTGTTTTGGAATACCAGCTTGCAAACCCTGTGTTTGTGATCTGTGCATAGAGGTCTTTAGGATATAAAAACAGTAGTTATCTACTATACTTGCACTGGGGAAAAGAGATGAAGGTTGTCCATCATCTGATGGATGAAGTCGCATGCATCCTCACACTCTCATGTGGCTAAACACTGAGATTCATCATGCTATTAACTTCTCTTTTTAAAACTTCTATCTGCCTTTGGCTTGGTTTTTCTGTACTTTAATTTAGTTTTGATGTAGTCTGTTACACTTGTGTTCTTCTGAGATATTTAAAGACATAGACTATTGAAGTTGGAAGGGAGACGACCCATCTTGCATTGGTCAGCCATCGACTCCGATTTATTAATCAATCAGGCACCTTTTATAACAGTGTTAATCAAGTTCATGCATATTGCAAAATCTGAGCTCACAATAGGTCAGAGATAACATACCAACCCCTCCTTATGTTTCCAATACCAAGATTTGGGTTCTCAAAATTATTCTTGCTTTCCCAAAACAGCCAAATATAGAACATCCACTTGTTATGAGAAAGCTGCCTGAGAACTCTGATGTGCAAGGCTCTCAAGGCCTTCATGCTTGTCACTTTTACCTGTAGTTAAAAATAACCTGAGAACCTCTGCTGTTCACAGAAACAGGCTGTGAGAACCTGCTCCTCACAGCTGCCTTCTAGGCCATCCCTGAAAAAATCTCCAACAATAGACTTGGAGTGTTTTTTGTAGGTTGGTTGTTTTTTGGTTTTTTTTTTCCCCACTGTAGAAACTGGAACACTTGGAATGAGCTGTAGGGCTAGATTTAGACAGCAGGAATGATGACTCTAGGAAAGATTAACAGAGCTGTTTTGTTTAGAGTGGCTTCCTTGAAGCCCCTCTGTTTTACAGAGAATTGCAAAGCCCTCTGTACGAGCTCCTTGTACAGTGAAGAGTAAATAGATGCAGTGTGGATACATCTTGCCATCATGTGGTCATGTTGCTCCTCACCCTGGTGTGGACAAGAGAAGAGTGCTGCAAAGGGAGCCATTGCAAAAGGTTGATGGAACCATCTGAGGAAAGGATGGCAGAGCCCTTGAGTCTGATTTCCTTGGCAGCAATTCATTCATCAGTCTTAAAATAACTTCCTGATCTTAGTCTTGATAATTTTTGGAGGTCACAGGAGAGGAGTGTTGGTCTGGAAGCATGATGTCACCACAGAAAGTGGTGGAGAGTGGAGAGGAAATAATACTTGGCTTGGTTCTGCGTCTTCAGTCTTGTGTGAAATCCAACTTGGAACACTCCCTGTAGGTACTGACTGCAGGATTATTCTCCTCATCAGCGAAAATATTTCCCTTTTCTGACACTCCTGAATGTTTAAGCTCTGAGGTTAGACAAAATTACCTGCACATTGTTATTTTTTACCTGTTTCCCAGATGGCATAACAAAGCTGCAAAGTGTCTAATTAGCATCATGCTGGGGCACTTTCATTTAGATGCAGAGCACTTCTTCTCTTGAAATGACTTCAAAATATGCAGGATTAATGCCATTTTTTTTCATGGTGACCGTTTCTCTGTTGCTCAAAGTGAGAATGAGAATTATCGGTAGCGAAAAGGGTTGACGGCAGATGACAGAAATTAATTCCCATATATTCATTTTCCTGGGAAAAGGGTCCAGCAGACTTCCTGTTGTTTCCTCCCTCATCTGATAAAATGCTCTTCTAGTCTTGATGTGTAAGCATGCTGGAATTTGCAAGAGATCAGCTCCTGTTTTCGACTTTTAAAAGCCCAGGGCATTGCAACTTGGCAGATCTGCGCA
Organism: Zonotrichia albicollis; assembly: GCF_047830755.1. NCBI lineage: Eukaryota > Metazoa > Chordata > Aves > Passeriformes > Passerellidae > Zonotrichia > Zonotrichia albicollis. Next base: position 109,058,900 of record NC_133819.1, read on the forward strand.
GTGTCCCCTTCCGTCTTCCTCCTGCCCATCTGTTTGTGGGATTCTTGTGCCCAGTTTGCCTCCCTGTGGTCTCAGAGCTGTTGAGCCTCATCCTTGGAAGAGGCAGTGGTGGTGGCAAAGATCCTGCAGAGAGCTATTAAAGTGTTACCAACAGTGGGAGAATGAGCTAGAAAGCTTTCTGGTAGCTGCCTGCTGCTCTCATGTCAAGCTGGCAGCAGCTTGGGGAGGACAGGACACTACCCAGAAAAGAAAAAATTGTAAATCTATGACAAAAGCGTTATGGTTTTGCTTTAGCTTTAAATGTTTGTTCATTAATTTCCCTATCCTGAAAGACTGCTGTTCTGTGTGATGTCTGTCCCACTTTTGATTAGTTTTTGTTTTATCCATGGTAGGGTAAGTTAGACTCCTGTCTAACTCTCTTATGATTGATGCAGTTAGCCAGTGTTAGTTGTGCCTGTTCAACTAAGCTGGGGTGCTTAAATGTGTTAGGAGTCAGTGAAAGCTGTTACATAGTGCAGATCTGAACCTAAAATTTGAAATACAAAACCAGACTTTCCCTTCCTCTTCACAGGCTTGGAGGAAAGATGACAGCCAACTTCATTTCAAATAAAGTTCCAAGTTTCAAATGTTAACCTGGAACTCTGCCTGCAGGTTCCCTCTGGCTTTTCAGATTTTAAGTTGAGAAATCAAAAGTTGTGGGTTTTTTGCATGGGCAGATTGTTTTAATTGTGTTGTATTCTGTTGTATCAAATGTGTTGGTTTTTTGGGTATGGTTTGTTTGTTTGTTCTCTTTAAAATCTGAGGTAGAAATAGTTTAGTGGGTTTTAGGTTTAGCCTAGTTTGCAAAGAAGGGAGGTATTTTTTCCTAAACCTTAATTACTCTCCTGTTGCTGGAGCTTCTGAATCTCTTGGTAAATTATAATGAGCTTTTAAAAAGAGGTCTCAAAACAACTGGATTTTGTGAGAGTTTCTGTCAGGGCAGAGGAGAAGGAGATCCAAATTGCTGCCCACGAGGAAAAAGCAGGAAGAACCTGTTAGGTCCATTTGCTGAGCTGGCTGCTTCTGCTGGCACTTGCATCCTTCCAAAGTTGTCATGATGTCTTTTTGCCTACCCTGTGTGTGATAGGAAAAGCAAGGGGTGTTGCAACTGGGAGAGGAGCTTCAGGGCAACACTGGAAGATAAATAATGACTTATGGTTCTGTTTGTCTTCAGAGCAGTATCACCTGGCTTAGCACTGTCCAAAATCCATTAGTCTTAGACTGTAGGAACCTGGCAAAGTTAATATATCGGTTTCTTCAAGACAAATTTTGCCTTCCTCTCTTCCTTCAAAGTTGTAGGCAGTGCTTTGGTCTGGATGTGTCTCTGTAATTTCTTCCCTCCACCCTTGATTTATAAATAGAATTATTGCTGTGGCTGTCACTTACTATATTTAATAGAGCCTCCCAAAACAAATTATTCTGAACTCTAAAAACAAGGAGAAGAATTGTTTCTTTGTGCTTCAGATAGCAGTGTGGAGGGAAGCTGCTACCTTATATGCTAGCAGAATCCAGGGAAGTTGCTGCTTTGTATGCTAGCAGAATCCAGTATGTTTGTCACGTTGTTCCTTGGTTAAAAAGTGTTAATTTTTCTCTTCAGCCAGCAGCTGCAACAGCTAGTGTTACTACAGTTACTGCTGTAAAGCCTTTGAGTACTGGAACACCTGTAAAACTTCCAGTTACAGGACCACCTGCACAAGCTATCTCCCAAAAGGCAGTCTCTGTGAAAGCAGAGGGCACAACAGTAGCACAGACCAGCGCTTCTACAGTAAGGAAAAAAAAAAGTTTTTAATTAAAAATTAACATTCTGTATGTTCATCAGAGGTTGAAGAGACAGTGCAACATCTAACAGTCTTCTGTTTATTTCCACACTAGGAGATGCTAGAGAATGTGAAGAAATGCAAGAATTTTCTTGCTACGCTAGTAAAACTGGCGTCTAGCGGACCTCAAGCCCCTGAGATGGGGCAGAATGTGAAGAATCTGGTGCAAAACCTACTGGTGAGACTTTTTTTTTTTCAAAACAAAGTCTGCATCATTTGTCTATGGATTTTTTACATTTACTTTATCAGAGTTTTGTTCCTGTTATTTTGTGCCTCTTTTTTTTTTTTAACAGCTCAGGAGTTGGATTTGTGGCTGAATGCATCTGACCCTTATTAAGTTGTATATTATAAGTCTTACTTTTTTAAACTGAACCCCATGCTGTGTTATTTCCCCTCTCACATTTCTTTTTCACTTTATGCACACAGGTAACCGACAGCAGGAGGAGCTGGTAGTGTTAACAGAGCTTCTGGGTTTATTTTTTTCATATTAGTGTAGTTTTGAGTCCTCAGTAGCAAGAATCTGATGTGGAGGTTGCAGTGCAGCGCTAAGTCCATACTACTGCTTTACTCCAAGACAGAACTGAGCAGTGGCACAGGAATGACATTATCAATAGTTTAAAACAGTAGGATGGAGCAAGCAGTGTGGTGGCTTCCGTATGGTGCTTCGTGCCGTATCCCAGCACAGCTGGGTTTTCCTGGTAACGATTTCTCTTGCCACTTCTTGTCATGGCATTTGACCGCTGCTGCTGTGTTGTTGTTCCACCCTAGCAGAAGGCTGTGTGCTGGTGGAGGGGGGTGGCTTTGCTAGTGGTACCAAAGGGCTTTTCAGTCTGGGAAGGTGTGATGTAGACAGGTGTAATTTCAGAGAGCAGATTGTTTGAAGAATGCAGCCTTGCAAAAATTTGATTCCTTAGCCTCTGTCCCTACTGGACTGTACACCTTCCTTCTGTGGGAAAAATTGAGTTGTTCTTTCTTGTGCTTACAGTACGTGTTGTTTTTTGGTTTGGTTTCTTTTTAAAGAGCAGTTATTAAGATATATTAATACGTTGTTAACTGCTCAGTTGTTTGCTTTTTGTAGTAGTTTAAAATTCTGCTATTCAGTATGTGTATGATTTAAATGCAAAGTAAAGTTTTGTGTGTATGAGAAAATGAGTAAATTGCAGCTGGGCAGCAGAATGATGCTTAAGGCAGCGTTTCATGAAGTGGGTGTCAAGTACCCTGTATGCAGTGAGCCTTAGTGTGCCAAACCACTTGCATCTGTATCAGTGAGACCTAGGTGACCCATGTTTGCATCTCAGTGAGATCTAACAGCCAACAGACCAAGTGGCTAAATGGGAGAGCTGCTGGAAGCTCTGTTTGTCTGCAAAAACACAGTCTTTAAAATCCCTGTCCTGTTTATCTAGCAACCTGGAACAGTTTCTCCAGAGGTGGATGTGGATGAGAGGAGTAATTTCTCAGCAGAAATGTGTCCGGTTTATCTCCCCCCGAAAGGTTGTGGCGGTTCTTGTCCGCCCAGGGAAGCCAAATGTCCGGTTTATCTCGGCTGTTTGAGGGGCCTGAAAAGGCCTGGGGTGGCCTTGGGGCAGCCCGCGTATCGAAGGACGAGAAGAGGCTTCAGTTCTTCTTTCTGGTTTTATGTTTATTAATTGTTTATCTAAAAGATGTTCTTTCAGCCGAACAAAGATCTGCTCAGCAGTCAGCCATGGGCACACTGTCTGCCCTCCCGGGCAGCCACGTATCTTTATACCCTTTGTTACGTATACAATATTTATCATTTTTCCCCAATACCATCTATTCTTATAACTCGGTGTACTCTCAGTAATAACCAATCCAAAGGTGCCACCGTGGCCAAAGAAGATGGAGGAGAGGAGGAAGAAGAAGGAGGGCAGGACACACCCCAACTCCTCCATCTTACTCCTCTAAACCCCCCTGTACATAAATCCTAAACCCTGTTTCTCACTCTCTAATTAACTAATCCCTTCACCATTCACCCGGTGAAGCCCTCATCCTTGTCGTCTCCTGTGTAGGGTTAAAGTCCAGCTACCAGACACTTCTGGCAACATTCCAGGAGTCCCGAGCCCCCCCAGGGTCTCAGTGGCTCAGCATCTCAGGACTGAGATCTTGAGATCCGACAGAAATGGAGATTGTTGTTCCCTTTGTGTGTTTATACCTTTTTGGAGGAGGTAATGTTCTTGATGATGCTGGGATGCTGAGGAAGGGCTGCAGAGTCTGGGGCTTAACCCTCTGTGAGGGTTCTCAGTGAGGGGTCTCAGAAGTTTACTCCAGCTTCCTAACGCTCCCAAGCCCTTGAGTCAGGTGTTTGTGTTGGGACAGGCTGGAAAGCATTAAGAAAGGAGCCAGTATCTGCAATTCAGAGGACTGTTACTGTGAGAGTATGCAGAAATGTTTTGACTGCTTTGGAAAGGCTCTGTTAAATGTTCTCTTATGCTGTGTATGCATTAGTCTGCAATTGTCTTACAAAAACTGCTAAGTATTAGTCTTCGATGTCTCTAAGTTTATTTTTATGCAGATAAACTACCTTTACTGAAAGAAATACTATTAGTTGATTTAAAATATATCTGCATAACAGTGAGATACTCAAAAGGATCAGTGCTGCTTATAAAGTTTTTTTCTATCCCTTCACTTCAGTGACTGGGTGTGAACACCTATGTCTAAGTGTGTTAACTGCCTGTAGCTGAAGAAAGCATAAACAACTTGGGTAATACTATATGAACATTACAACATTATTCTATCCTGACTCCCCTTTTTTCTTCTTTTTTAAATAAGGCAGGAAAAAAGCATTTGAGTACTGAAATTGAACAATGCCACAGTAATATAAGTTTCCATGATCTTTTGGTACGTCTTGAGGTGAATTCAGTTATAACTTAAAATTATAATTTTATTTTCCTCTTAGGAAGCAAAAATTGAACCAGAAGAATTTACAAAGAAGTTGTACGCAGAGCTTAAGTCATCTCCACAACCATATTTAGTTCCTTTCCTCAAGGTAAGTGTCTGATTATAGATATGTAGTATTTAAAGAGGGAAGGGAGGAGGACCAAAAGAGAAGAGAGTTGGGGCATTCAGATTTTTTCAGGTCAGTTGAAGAATGGTGCTTAGGATACCTCTGCGACTGTTGTGCTTGGAAAGACATTCTTAAGGGGAAGAGCAGTTTTTGAGGAGTAATTTTCGCTGTGTTCCTAATGTGAATAATTGCCCTCTAGGTGTTAAAGGAGACTGGTGTGTTGGAAGCTGTGCATCTAATCTACAGTAGAGCAGCTGTGTTAAGATGACCTCCTACTTTCTCATCAAAATTGTAGCAATTCTGAGTTCTAACTCAGAGGCTAACAACAGTGGCAATGCACAAGCTTATGCCATGTTAAAGATCAAAGAATCTGCATAAAGCTATTCATCTTCTGCTTGCTTATGTTTAGCTGGAGGAAGGAAAAACCTCTACCCCTTGCTCCAGAAAGGTTCTGACAAGACTACTGTAGCTTAGGAAAAGAATCCCAGGAACTCTACTTCTGTTCAAGCAAATAATAATATAAAGGAAAAAATGCTTCCTTGAGACTTTTAATCATATTATAGAATGGTATTAACAAAATAAAAATTAATTATATAGCAAGCTTTAAATCTCAGTGAAAACATGGAAAACTATGTTAAATTTACTAAATTCCAATGTACACCATACTCTTAGGTTTGTTAGACCTGTACGTTCATTATAGTCATGATGGTGAATAAAGGAAGAATAGTTAAGTGCTATAGCTGGGACAGAGTTTTTCTGGTTTGCCCTTTTCCTTGGTATGGGACAGGCCATATAATGATGCATGTGATAATGTTCCTATTGCTCTAGATGGCTGATGCTCATCTACTGAAATCTGGGATAAAAATTTTCCTTACAATGGCAACTTTTAAATGCCTTGCTAGCAAGTTTGCCATGAGTCAGAAAGAGTGCAGTCTTCTCTGCAGGACCTTGGGCTGAGATGAGAGATTCAGATTTGATATTAGAAAAAAAAAATAAATCACTGTTAGGATGGTCAGGCGTTGGAATGGGTTGCCCAGGGGGGTGGTGCAGTCACCATCCCTTAGGTGTTTAATAGGATCTGGATCTGGTGCTGGGTGATGAGATTTAGTGGTTTAGGGGATACAGTGGTAGTGCTGGGCTGATGGTTGGACTTGATGGTCTTAAAGGTATAAGGTCTCTTCCATCCTTGATGATTCTATGACACATAAAATTTTAAGATTGGTCATTTATTACCTGCTTAATTTCGTGGAGGCTTCTTAAATGGCTGTACAAAAGCCAGAAAAATAAACAGCTCTGAGAATGGGTTTTCTGCATGCAGTGTGGCTCTGGCTGCAGAAGGACCGGGCTGTGAGTACAAGGTCAGTGAGACTGGCACTCACAGAAGAGCTCAGCTCTTACAAGAAGCCATCCAACGATGTGAAGAGCTGCTACACTTGATGCAGAGAACTCAAGGCAATTCTGCAGGGGTTAAGTTGGGTTCATCAGTGTGGGTCAAACCCTGCCCTGTGACAGCAAAGCCCTTGTGTGTTTCTTCCGCAGTGCAGTGCCAGGTACTGGCATCATCTAGGCTTCTCTGATCTGGGCAGTGTCCACACCACATAATCCTTGGCATGGTGCTCTCTCCCTGTTGTGTGCTACATGAACAAAGATATACTGTGACTTCAGAAGTGTTGTTCAGACATGGTCAGAGTTAGCTGACTTTGCAGTGTTGCCAATTCTTTAAAATATCTTGCACCCAGATTGCCTTTTCCTGAAACACTGTAAGGATGTGTGGCTGATACACACAATTAGGTTGATCTGTAACTGTGAGCAGCTGTGACAGGACTGAGTGCCAAATGGAGGATGAGTTCAGGAGCACTTCTCGAAGGTGCTAAGAGGATCAGTGTTGGCCTTGTTTGTGGGGGAAATGTTTGCAGCTTGAGTCTGGAAAGAAATGTGATACGGCTTTTTGCCAATCCACTTTTAGCTAGTGAAGTGGAATTTTAGGGAGGTCTCTCTGGAGCCAGCTCTTATCTTTGAGCTGCAGGTTTTTGATGAAGTTGTGCATGTGTTTGGTTTTGCTTGTTCCAAGAGGTGGAAAAAGTACAGTGGCTTTGGCTGTGAAACCTGTTTGATTTTCAAGTCTGCTGGATGCTTTTGGTACAAAAATTGCTAAGAGCTAAGCAGCTTTTTAAAAGAAAAAGAAGTGAATTTTAAAAAACAGATGGGCTGCAAAAGACCCAGTTGTGCAAACAGTGTGATTACTTGGTACGCTAGCATGTGAGACATGCACCTTTTGCATGAAGTCCAAAGTGGCAGCACTGTGTTAGGAGCTCTTAGAAACTTCAGCAACTGTTAAGAGAGGAGGAAAATATACAAGGGTTTTCAAGAATATACAGGTAGCTGCAGAACTGATTTCCCCTGGTTCAGAGCCATTGCAGATTATAAACAGTGAAGGAGAAAAGTCTGTAGAGAGTTTGAAGATTATTCTGTCCATTAACCTTCTCAAGCACAGCTGTAGTAAAAACGAGATGTTGCCAGATTCCTTTACTTTTGTTCTCCTTTTGCAGAGGAGTAGCTGGCTGAGGTTGTGTTGCTGCAGCTCTACAGACATTATTAAAGTGGTATCCCCCCCTAGTGTAGATACAGCTGTATTGGTATAAAAGTGTTCTTTTCTTCAGAGCTTGTTCCTGACTTTATTGGATAATTCGTAGCTCCCTGTCAGGCTCCATGAAATAAACACAGCTGTTCCAATGTAGCAGGGGTTTTTGGCAAAACAAAACTCTTTGAGGCAATAAAGCAGTTTAAATCATCTTACTCTGAAACATAAATACCAAATTGAAAAATCTAAACAGAAGAACAAAGTTATATGTGAGTTTCCCCATAGATGGGATTACTGTGTGTAGTGTATTTGTGGTGATGGTTGACCTTTGCTCAGCTGGTGTTGGTGTTTCTTGTCATCTTCACTGAACAAGATTGTCATCAATTTAAGTGAATGATTATTGAAATCTAGCAAAACTTGTTTGCCATTTATTGTCTCATGAAAGATTTAATTGGAAAATGAGGAAGAGGATTCAGTTAGAAATGTATTATTTTTGTGGAAAACTCTGCTGCTACTCCATCCAGTGTTTTTTCACTTTTTCTTTTAGAAAAGCGTGCTTGCCTTACGGCAACTGATGCCTGATCCTCAGAGCTTTATCCAGCAGTGTATGGAGCAGCCAGCTCCAACCCAAGAAGAAGTTTCCACTTGTCCCTCTGCAGCACCAGCTCCTTCCACAGGAGCGGCAACCTCGGCTGTAGCAACAACTGCTCTTCCAGCTGTAAAACCCTCACCTGCAGCAGTCACAGCCCCTGTAGTTGTCACACCAGTCCTTGACAGCACATCAGCAGCAGCTCCTCTGCAGGCTGTGAGGGCTGTTCCTTCCCCTGCCACGGGGACAGTGGCTCTGGGGCCCGCAGCTTCCGTCCTCACCGTGGCATCGTCGGGGCTGACCGCTGTCCAGCCTGGCAAGTCAGTCCTCACCTCTGCTGTGCCAGCGTCCTCTCTGCAGGCTGCAAAGCCAGTGCTGGTCTCTACAGTGGCATCTTCAGCAGCAACCCCTCTGCAGCCTCTGAAACCAGTCATGGGAACCCCAATTGGCATTAAAATCTCGCAGCCCAGCTCCATCGTGGCGCGGTCAGCTGGTGCTCCGCAGGTGGTTAAAGTGAAGCAGCTGGTAAGGTGGATTCTCTGTAATAACCAGCCTCCTTTACTTTGATTCTTGCCATTTAATAAAGGGGATACCAGCTTGGATCTCTGGTTCTTCTTTTGTTTTTTCTTTTTATATGTGAAGTTAGTCTTTCTTGAGTCCATCAGTTATGTTTGTGATAGTTTAGAAATGCTGAGCCCTTGCTGGAAAGGTGATTCTAAAGTTGAGCTGTCAGCTTGGTCTCTTGTAAGACCACCATTTCACCAGACTGAACACCCATTTTGAGAGGCAGAGGGATACAAAGTCTAGCCCTCACTAGGCCCACTGCCAGGCTAGGTTGGCACCTTGAAGAAAAGGTAGGAAATGCAAGTGTCAGAGGCAGAACCTGCTGACGAGATTCTTACATTAATTGCTCTTGGATGCCCTGTTAGGGCTGTGCCTCAGCTAGCCACCAGGGATGCCAGTCTCTCTCCCCTGGTAGCTCCTGCCCTGGCTACCTGGCAGGCACAGGTGGCTTGATATTGTTCAGTGATATGTTATCAGAAATGCATGAACTACCTCAAGGAGCTTTTCTGAGCCGAGTTCTGACCTCCACATTTACTAAGACATGTTAATTACGAAGTCGTCCAAAAGTGAGTTTTTTCTATCAGGCCTCATTAGCTAACAAATTCCAGGAGGAATAACTGTCTTATTAAAACAATACCCTCAAAAGCAATGTGTTAATGTGTTTTATTCTTGGCACAGGTTAACTTCTTCCTAATATTAATATTAAATACCAAGAAACTGTGGATCACAGGTATACCCCAAAGAGCAACTTTGTGAAATAAATTAGGTTTGGCTTATAGAGGTTTAAGATACCAAGTAGCATGGTGTCCAGCTGGTCTACCTGTAAGTAATGCTTGCAAGTATTTTGAGAGAATCAGTCTCCCTCTGGCAGATAAAGAACTCAATTCTTGCAAAGGAATTCCTTATAAAGATTAGTTTTCTTTAAAAAGTGGGAAAACCATTAGACTTCCTGTGAAACTAGATATGCTTTTCACAGGTATGGTTGGACATCTGCTGTGTGAGTTTTCTTTTTAGCTTGGATATTGTGTATACTTGATTTAACAGTGTTCAGACCCCTAAAATGTTTTGCCTTTTTAGTTCCTTTCCTTTCAAAGGGAATAAGGTAGATATAATACAAGAATCCTGCATTCTAGATAAAGAGTTCATGGTAGCGTAAGCATGAGCTTTTCACCTTTCCAGACTTGCTTAAAACTGTGTGGGATGGATGGGGAGTCCTTTTTCTGAGTGCATTTGTTAAATTTAAAAAAAAACAAAAAAAAAGAGGCAAAATACCCTCAACCCCAAAACTCCAAAGAAGAGTTATTGAGCATATGCACTGGCATCTTTGCTAGTAGTAGCTACAGTCAAATTGGAAGAGGAGTTGGTACTCATATTGTCTTTGAGGACTAGGTTTGAAATTCTAGCCAGAAGAAAAGGATAATTTCTTAGGTAGTACAAGGGCAGGAGAGCAGTTTGTTGGCTACACAGCAAGGCTTGTAATCCAGGGGAAAGGTTGACCATCTGTACAAATAGGCAAGGAAGCTTAGCTCCACACAGGGGAGTCAAAACACTTCTTGAATTTGATATTGGTGAACTCAAGAAATGGCTTCTGCCTCTACACTGCTGCACTGTGGCAGACTGCTGCAATTGCCTTTCTTTGCTGTGCCTTACATATATTGAATTGCATACAAAACATGTTTTTATCCTCATTTGGGTAGGCACAGTGATTAAAATACTTGCTCTTCTCAGATGCAGTTGAAGGACTGAGTTGACTACTTCACAGCTTGGCCGTATCAGGAGCTTGGTGTTTGCTCAGACAACTTACTAGCGCAAAGGGCAAGTCAGTAGAAGTGGCTGTATCTCCTATGGCTGTCCTGGTGCCTTCTCTTGAAAGGGCAGAGGATCTGTTTTCTCCCATAAGAAAACAAATCTGGACCTGCCCTCCCTAAACAGAAGGGGTCCTACTGCCAGCTGAAAAAGGAAGCACACTGCCAGCTGTGCAAATCTGTCTGTACAATGCTGCCAGCAATTCTTTGCCTTTTCAGCCCACAGGGATGTCTGATGCCATACACTTCCTCTGTATGCCCCTTTCTAATTTTGGCCTCTTGTGCTTGAGAGAATTTGAACTTTCACGTGCCAGGTCCATTATAATATTGGTGGTGCTCAAGAGTGCAGCACTGCTGTATTTTAATATCAAATTTGTGACTGGAGTGGTGCAACACAAAACTTTTCATTTCTGTAGCATTGTTATCAAAACTCTGTGTGGACACTGAGGGGCCTGTTTTTCAGGAGTACTGTTGGGATTGATTGCACTCCTGTGCTGTGGAAGTCGCATATTTTGAAGGATTTTCTCAACACCATCTCATTTAAGGTTGTTGGATTACAAAGACTTCATCTTGGAAATAAAGATGTGTTGCTCTAGTATTGCTTTGTCTCTTGTTGAAGCATAATAAGTGAAAATTTACATTACCAGATGCTGGCATCCATTGGTGAGAAAGCTGCTGTGAGATTAGAGTTTCATGTCAGGTATAACCAGCTAGGGGTTTATGGTGTAGTCCCCACAGTTACCAGTGAGACACACTGCCTGGAGATTATTAATGATTGAACCAAGGAGTGAAGTGTTTATGCTGTTGCAACTGCTTGTTCTTAGTGAGTTGTTAGTGTCATGGCCCCTTGGAGCTGAGCTTTCATGAACAATCTTCTCCATTATTTTTTTTGGTCCTGGTTATTGCTCTTGCATTTCAATTAATGAGGCTTCCTTCATGAAGCAATACTGCTTATGTGTGATGATACCTCAGCATCCCTCTGCTGATCTCCAAACTTTGTATTATGAATGTAAAACAGGTTCAGTGAGGCTAATCAAAGTCTCTTTCAGGCAGCTGTCTCTTTATTGTCAGCTGAATGTTGTGTTGCGTTTTTTTTAACTCAAGACCATCAATAATTTTATTCTGATGTCTATGTCAGCCTGCTTAACAGGGCACAAAGGAACAGTCCCTTTTCTTTATTATTTCTTGCTGCTAACCTGAAGAAAGGATATTCTCACAGATATTACTGATATTGGTAATGCTTCATTTTGGCATTGGATCCATGTTGAAATTTCCAATATTCTTGTTCTCTCCCATTGCAGCTCTCAAGGACTTCCAGCTTTTGTTAGTCTAGAGCTAAAAGGGCAAACAGACAATGAGCTCTACTGCCAGCACATCCTCTCTGTTTCTTGGCAATGTAACCTCCTTGGTTACTTGATTTACATCCCAGTCTCCACTTGGACCATTGTGGTAACATTGCTCTCTGTTCTTTTGTCTGCTGTACCTCAGTCTGGAATGCTTATGTTTCCTCCTGTGCTAGCACCTTCCAGTGTTTTTGCGTGCTGAGGATGAAGCACCCTTCTTCCTGGTGGTAAGGAGGATCTCTAGGTGTGTGTTAGTGCTAGTGCAGCCTGTGAGTAGTGTGTCCAAGCTGCTTGGCTCCTCATTAGTTACCTGAACTCACAGAAGATGCTGCTGACATTATTCATGACTTCCAGTTTTGGAAGCCTGACCTTTCTGAGAGATCAAACTGAGTTTTGGGAAAAACACATAGAAGCAAACCTTAGCATCTGTTCTGCTCCATGAGTGCTGTATATGTGAGCCTCATCTCTGTCCACAGTCTGTCCCTGTATTCCTGTAGTTCTTTCCTCCTCTAGATCTTAATGTTAACTGTCTGTCAGGTTTTCAGATACCAATTTCAGATCAGTTATTCTATTACTGCTGCTACACCAAGCCTTAGTGCTACCAATACAGAGATGGTCAAGAGGTTATCCTGACTCTTTGATACAAAAAGTATCTTTTTGTGAATGTATGATGCTTATGTTGATGATATTTTTTAATAGCAGAGAAGTTAGGTGACAGGAGAGCCTAATTTCTGAAGTATTGTAAATGTCAATTCTTTAATTACACTTGTGCAAGCACCCTCTAGAGTTTCTGAAGTAAGAATGAAAGATGCAGAGGAGAAAAATGGCTTCTTGACCCTGACATTTTCTTTGTTAGTTTTCTGCTGCTAAAAAAATAGGATTCAGTCTGAAGAGGTTGATTTTATGCTTTGGTGAAGTAACATCTTTCTACTGCCTGTAATCAAGAACTTTTTTTAAGCATGTATCAAAGCTGCAGCCCACATTCTGATAGTTAGGAGGCTTAGAAGTGAGATTTTTAGGGATGCTGCAATTTTATTACTTTCTTGCATTTTAATAGCTTCCCCTGCAGAGGAAGGATTAGTAGAGGAAGGCTGTGACTGTAGGTCTGTGTTGTGGTGACATCCTGCTGTCTGGTTTTGTTTCTTTGAAGAGTCTCTTTAAACAAAACTATGAACTGCCTTCCTTTTTACCCTTCAGCTGTGTACTGATGTCTTTGTGTAGAGGCTCTACTTGCTATAGGTGTTGCTATTTAGTGCTTCATGTTCCTGGCAACTGTTGAAGTGTATTTTAGCTTAACGCTTTGAAACTCAGCGTCTCAATTAACAATTGATGTTGCAGTTCCAAAAACACATCGGTAATTTTATAGCATGTACTCTTTAATTCTTAGCAGGTACAGTATTTTGTGCAAGACTTCAGTTGTTTTAGTGTTCTCCCTTTTTGACTAGGTGTTTGTGATACCTACCTTTTTGAAGTTACTGGCAGACTCACTCTTTAATGGTCAGCCTGCTGAGCAAGACTTACATAGAGGAAAGCCTCTCAGTGTAATGGCTTGTGTGATAATTAGTGACACTTGTCAGATAGAGTCATCAGTAGAGAATAGGGGTGAAGTGTCTGTTAGAGCTCACTGAATGAGCTTAAAGCTAACTACCACTTGTTAAGATTTCTTGACATGAAGTTTAGGAAAAAAAGGTCTTTTCTGAGCATGCTGTTTGCTTTAAACTGAAAACTAGTCAAGCATACCTGCCCAGTGGAGCTTCTGGCTAAATGGAAACATTGATGCTGTTTACTTCTCTGTATTTTTAGCTCTTCTCACTGTTGATATTGGATATTCCACTTCCAGGTAGTCCAGCAACCATCAGGAGCCATTGTCAAGCAAGTATCCACGCTCCCACAGCCCTCAGTGCTCACCCTACAGACATCTGCTGAGAAGAAAATGCCACTGAATACACTTGTTCAAAGCAGCCAGTTTCCTGCAGGTAAAGTGCAGGAACCTGTTTCATGGAGAAGGGGGAGGACTGCTGAGGTGCAGAAATAAGTGCAGGCTGTTGGTAGATTGTAGGAGTGCAAGAAGGTGGCTGTCTGTCGGGAGCAAGCAGCTCTGTGCATTAAGTTGAACATCTTTACTGTCTGGAGCTCTGATGAGAAAATCAATGTCGCATCTACTTCTGGCACTTGTTAAGAGCACGTCAGTCAAATATTTGTACTTGTTAAAGTACTGTGACTGAGCTCCTTGCAGTGAACTTCCTCTAAGCTGATGATTTTGAGAGTTAACTTCATGAGGCCTCGCTTTTTCCTTCAACAGGTTCAGGTTGATGCACAATAAGAGTTTGTCTCAGCCAGTGAGTTTTCACTGAAACGTTTCCCTGGTCAGCACAGAAGGGAGTGTGTTTGCTGGGAGTGTGTGAGGCTTTGGGCCATACAGAACTTGCAGAATGTAAGATTCTAGAGTGTCTGGTTTTCAGATGGACCAAATTAGTTGTTACTGAGTCTGAGTAGCCTTACCTAGAATAATGAACTAACTAAACAGTTGTTTTAGCGTTTTTCTTTGTACTACAGCATGCTCTTTGTTTTGTTTTAGGTTCCATTCTGAAGCAAATTACCTTGCCAAGAAATAAAATTCTGTCGCTTCAAGCATCTCCTGTTCAAAAAGTGAAAATGAAAGAGAATGGAGCAACATCCTTCAGGTAAAAATGAACAATATAAGAAGTTAAAGTATAAAAGGAACAAGAGGAAGAAGCAAGTATAGAGATGGGAATGGAGCCCAAATAATAGCAACTTTCTTCAGAAGCTTTTTTTCTGATATATGTTTTTCATGTCACAATACTCATGGGCAATAGGTAACCTTAAAACTTCTACACAGATGTTAATTATTCTTAGTATAAGAAAACTGTCCTGGGGAGTTTGGGTTTTGTGTCAGCTTTTCACTAACACATTTTCCATCCTATGAGTACAATTACTAATCTAGTTATCTTGTAGTAAAGTCTCTCAACAGGATTAAAGCAGTCAGAACCTCTGTTTTTTTGCATATAGTCTGATAGCAGTGAACTGCTACTTGGACTGGCTTGTAACCTGTCTAAAGCTCTGTGCTGCATTTCAGAATCTTTAATTAACTCCTTTTTTCTGTGTGTATGGTGAAAGTCTTTGACTACATGATTTCTAACATGTTCTCTAGGCCTTTGGATCGCAAGAGTGCTTAAAGCTTTTATTGCTGGCAACTGATTAACTTTTCAAAGGCAGAAATTATTTTTGCCGCTATGAAGTGTGATGTTTTAACAGAGGTACAGACTGCCATAAGCATTATTAGTCTTACCACTTCAGGGCAAGTTTGACTTTGCTCTTCCACGGGAAGAAAGCAGACATGATGACACCTCTAACTTGTTGACCAGTTGACTTATCATCTGTTGAAAGCTGCAGCTTTGAATGCACTGGTATAGACAGAAAGCTGCTGCTGTTTACAGTAGCATACAATATACAGTGAACACTTAAAAAGAGTGGTTGCCAGAAGCTGAAATGAAAAGCTCATATTTAAAGCAATAGCTCTGTTCATCTGCCTCAAGGTCTTATGAAATCTACTTTAGAATGTAATGTGGGATATTATTTTGGGTAGTGGTGTTTAAAAAAAACAGCCCTTCATAAATATAGTCATAAAAAAGGCAACAATGAACAAATCATACCAAAAAAAGAAAAAAATTTCTGTGATCTTCCAAATTGAATATATTAGCTGTCTTACATGAGAAATTTGAATTTTTGTAAATCATTTGTAAATCATCAATTTGAATTTTTGTAAATTTGAATTTTTGTAAATCATGAATTGTTAGATTTGTAGCATAGGAAAAAATTGCTTTTACAATGTGATTCACTAGAGATTTCTCTTGCTTTTGGATTGTGATCTTCAAAGTAGCATAAGTCCATGAGAATTTAGATAGGAAATCTCTAACTTGCCCTAAATTTTCTTTGTAGAGTCTCTTGTCTCTGAAGAATTTGTCTTTGGATACACCTTTGGTGTTTCTTCTATTCACTGCTATAATCAAACTTTCTTACCTACGATCAGTCAACTGCTGATCATGTGTGAGGCAGAGAGAGGCACCATGGCCTGATTTCAGGTTTTGTGATGAACATTGTTACAAGCAGAGAGTGTCTTGTAACTGATGTGATTATACATGTGTCACTAATGAGAGTGCCCTTACTGTGCCCTCTCACTGCAGTGTGTCATGGAGCCTGACTCCTCTGCCATTCTGTGACTGGGCTAGGTTAGGATTTGAGGACATTCTACTCACTGAGCTGTACTTAATTAGCTGCAGTTTGACCTTGTCTGCTCTTTAACACGCTGCTTTAAGTTGCCTGAGATAAGCAGTAGAAAGATTGGTGATTTCCTGTCCCCCAAGCAAGCAGAAAAAAACCCAGCAAAACAGAAAGCATTCCAACCTTCTAGGTGTTGTTTCAGCTAAGCATGGACATTGCACCATGGCATGTCAAGAAATAGCTTGTTTTTGAAAAATCAATATTTTTGTAAACAGATCTACTCGTTTCTGTAAAGTATGTGCCAGAGCACTCTGTAAAAAAATAATCACATATTTCATCTTCAAATATTTGTTTTGAATTTATTCTGTTTAAAAGAGGTTTTCTCCAAAGCACATGCAACTTTGTGGCTTGGCTGGAATTGTTCTGGCCTGGGTAGTTGTCAGGGATGGTGCACAGAGGTTTGAGTTCAGTGTCTTTCTGGTTTTCCCTTTGACTCTTGTATAAAATGGAGTAAATTAGAGGGATTCAGGAGACAAGTGCGGCCGTCAGACACCAGAGGGTGCCACAGACTCACTTTTCAGGCAGCAGGCACATTTATAGATGTGAGGTGCATCTTCATTGCTTGGGCTTCTTTTGCAGTGAATATCCAGTAGAAATGTCAAACCTGACTTTGTGTGGTCTATCTCTCAGAACTCCTGAGTTCTGCTTTCCACCTTGTCCTAGTAAACTTAAATCACTGGAGGCTTGTAACAGCTGGGTGAGTTTTTCCTGCTCATTTCTGAGTGTGACATGTTCAAATGTAAAGAGCATTAAAGGAAGTGGTGCAGGAAAGGGACTTTATGGAGGGATTGCTGAAAGTGAAAGAAAGTCGATTTTCATCAGAAACACCCTCGTGTACACTCTGTAATATTTTAAATTTATCACCTTAGTAGATTTCTACAGCTTACTCAAAGTACATGACACCTTACTTAAAATGATTGAGGCTTGTTTGAGCGAAGAAAAAACAGTAGTAAAAAGTATGAACTTACCATGGCTTCTGAAAATTCCATTAATCTTTAGTGAGCATTTTTCTAAGGAATATAGTGGTAATTTCTTTGGGTTAAGTGAAATAAGTGCAGCAGTGTTTTTATATATTTGATCAAAGCTTGACTTAATGCAAACTTAGGTGTCACAGTCAAAAAGTTAGAATTTGTACTGAACAGTACAGGTATGCTTGCATTTAACTCTTGTATCCTTGTACCCACTAGAGAGACTGTGTGCATGGAAATAATCAAGAAAATAGTAACCTGGTAATGGCAGGTTATGAAGAAATTAAACTTCTCTATGTAGAAAAATGGATAGATGTACATTAAAGAAGTTTACCTGTTCTTTGCTTGAGTGTTTTGAGTATGT
Source organism: Zonotrichia albicollis (assembly GCF_047830755.1). Lineage (NCBI taxonomy): Eukaryota > Metazoa > Chordata > Aves > Passeriformes > Passerellidae > Zonotrichia > Zonotrichia albicollis. The sequence continues at coordinate 109,076,294 of NC_133819.1, forward strand.
GGTCAGATTAAAAGCAAAAATGATTTCCTGAAACTGCATGCTATGCACTTGTACCTGGGATGCAAGCGTCCTTCCTGGGATTCCATAAACAGTTCCACTGGGGAAATGTCAGGTTCCAGCACCGATAGCTTGTGATGTGTGTTCCTGGTGCTAGTTGTGCTGATTTTGTCAGCAGATATGTGGCAGCCACTGTGCTTCAGTGGGATTCTTGTCTCTGCCATCAGCAAAGACTTCTCTGTAGTGGTCACTGTGAAGAGGAAACTGGAATGCACTTGTGAACATCAGTTAGCACTCAATTATCATCCTATGAAGATTGATTGGCACGCTTGTTGGAAGTTCAGGGTCTCTGTTAGCCTGACAGAGCCCGAGTGTACACTTGGAGCTGCTCAGCTGCTGGTTGAGAGGGAAGGAGGAGGGAAGCTGTTCTGGCACCGTTGGCTTCAGCTTTAAATTGTAGCTGGGGACATCTAACTGTTCTGACAGTCCTGGAATATAACACTTTTCTTAGCATGATGGATTTGGGGCACAGGTCTGGTTGGGAAGCTATTGTGTCTAGTTAGACATAAAGCACCGGAGCTGGTTTGAGAATCTGTTGGGTCTCCTTTTCCCTGAACACACTCACACGTTGGAACTGCTAGCAATGAGGGCACACGAATGGAAGGAGGGGTAGAAGGTGGCTGGACTCAAGGCTGGACTCCTTTTCTGTCTGGGTCTCTCACTGGAAGTTTGCAGAAAAATTGTGCCATAGAAATATAATGAAACCCAAAGGAGAAGATGCCTCTATAGTTTTAAGAAAAACATCCTAACGTTTTCTTGTGTCTTTTGAGTATTGCTTAACCTCAACCTTAACTCATGTTCTAATAACTTTATCTTCTGCCTCTAGTCAGTCAAAGGATAGCCTCCAAGAAATATCATTTCACCTTAGAATTACAAATTCCTGGCTAACCCTTGTTCAAGAGTTATTGAGGCCACACAATGTTTTCTGAAGGTGAACTTTATCCAACCTTGCCAGAGAATACTCTTCAAGAGGGGTGTGTGTGTGCTGGTTTTGTTTTCTGTGCTTTTCAAATAAAAAGATGTTCAGATTGAGTGATTTTACTTATCTGTCCCAATACTATGGATGTCTGTTTTGAATTGGTCCTAAATCCCTGAAGCCACTATTAGGGCCTTTGTCACATTGTGAATTAAAACTGCTTTCTCTTGATGGTCTGAACTCATTTGATAAAAACTTGGATTGTTTCACTGCCAAAGTAGTGCAAAAACTTTTCCCTATAAAATTCATTCAGTATTTTAACTGAAATGATCTCTTAAAAAAAGCATTAGGCTGAAGCACACAGGCTATTAAAGCTAGTCTGAGTGATGTTCACCCTGAGTTTTTATTATTAACATATAGTCCAAAGCTGCTACATGAGAATACAGCTAATGGTGTTACCAGCTGGAGCTCTGGCATGGTGCTTCAGAAGCAGTGGCATCTTCCCTGCTATGTATACAAGTATGGTAGGACTGATCAAAGTGCAAGGTCTGGATTGGTTTTAGGAAGTAATCAGGGAGTGTTTGTGTCCTGTGTTTTAAGGGAACTCACTAAAGAAAACTGAAGATCATGTCTGTGCTAATAAGCCTGTGCTTTAAGCTCAGTTTGCAAGATATGCATCTTGGTTAGAAAATGGGCTTGTTTATAGTCCAGTGAGTCAACATTCAACTTCATTCCACACTTGGTTCTACCTGGTGAATTAGTTTTAGGACAAATTTCAGGCTGCGAGAGTGGTGGTGCAGGGTTAGGGGTTGTGGGAACTTCTAATCTGGGTTTAACTCAGTCCTAGGTTTCCAAGCTGGCTCAAAATTTCAGTTTCATATAAAGGATTTGCATGCCTAGCAACTGAGGCATTAGCCAAATTAATGTTTCAGAGGCACCTTGCAGAAGTGTGGGAGCTTTTAGGAGCTCCCTGTCCACACCCACGCCGAACATCTGTTGTATACAGGAAATGTGAATGTGGCTGCTTGTTGATAGTCGAGACTTTTTCTTTGTGTCTGTTCTAGACAAAGCATAAAATGTTGGTCTCCTCTTTTGTAGAGATGAAGATGACCTGAATGATGTGACTTCTATGGCTGGGGTTAATCTCAGTGAGGAGAATGCCAGCATTTTGGCAGCAAACTCTGAGCTCATTGGCACGGTGATTCACTCTTGTGCAGATGAACCATTTCTGTCTCTGGAAGCTCTTCAGAGTAAGATCCTGAACATAGGTGAGAACAAAGCACACACAGCAGATATGTATGGATGTAGTGTTCCCTTGCCTCTTTCATCAGCCAACCTCCAATCTTTGAAGAAGGACTTGGAACTATTATGATCTACCATCTCATGTGTGTCTACCAAACAATACTGAGTTTTCACTTCCCCTTCTAGGAAACAACTGTTCTTTAAGGTTTTCTTTACACGGAAACAGTATGAAGCACAATCAGAAAAAAGAAACTGATGCCACTTTAACATGTGAGAAGTGAGCAACTTTCTTACTCTTAAACCTAATGCAACACTTAACAACCACAAAGGTGCTAGCCTCAAAACACTTAAAAGTGCTCTTCTGTCTCAGTAGCTTCTAACTTGTTGCATTACACTGACTTCCCTAACAGTTTTTGCATTCCTCTGCCAATGTACTCTATTGACTAACATTAGGAAGAAATTTCAAACTTCCAGTGCAGACAGAGCACAGCTTTGTTTATGACTCCCTTTGTGGAAAAAACTTCTGTTAATTTTATATAAAAGAGATGTTTAAGCTGTTTGTCTGGATAATGAATAATACTGTGGAATGTATGATGAATGCCTGTGTTACAGGAGGTTTCTAATGTAGCTATCATTTCTTTTGAGCAAAAATAATAAGTGTTGCTTAGTAATGTTGTGTTATGTCAGAGCAGGGAGCATGCAGTTGTGTTGCAGCACATTGGCTGGTCCCAGTTTGCTGTTTGTCAGCAGCAAACTTCATGCTTGTTGCTCAGCTCCTTGCTCGTGCTCTCTGCCCAGTACTTGCTGTACTGGAACACTGAGTTTTACAGCTGGGCATCCAGGAAAGCCTGAATGTACAGTCACAATTCTGTCACAGTGGCTTAACCATGTGTTCACAAAGTCTTTCTGTTTCCACACACAGCAGCCAGCCTGTGACAAGCATGTAACCTGCAAATGCTGCCTGTGACCTTGGTGCTCCTGCCCCAGTCAGCCAGATGTGTCATCTTGAGCTGTGTGGGCCATAGCAAATGCTGTGTTACTAGTGGCAAAGGGAAAATGCACATCAGACCTGGTGCCTAGAAAATATTCTCAAAGTTCAGTAGAAGATGAATCAGTCATTTGTGGGAGGTGGCTATAAGGAAAATAAAGAGCTCTGCAAAACCAGAGAGATTATTTCTAGAATAATTTGCTGGTTGTGGGTGTAAAGACATTGTGTTGAAGGATAGAAGCCTGGCTGTTTCATAGCTAGAGTGGTAGTTGTTCCAAATTAATAATAATAATCATAGCAATATCAATAATTCATGTCATAAATGATAAGTGCTTGTTTGCAGGGAAAGGAATGCTGCCAGGGAGTAGAGCAATTCAGAAAGTTAAGATGTCTCCTTTTGAACCAATCCATCTCTGGATTAAGAAATGTGTGTGTAGGGAGGTTTTGAGGTTTGGGGGGATTTTATTTTGTCTTTGAGTTGGTGTTTCAGTAATCTGATAGTCTAGAGAGAAGCTGCAGTGGAAGTATTGAAAGGTGCTTGAGCAAAATCAGCTTTGCACTGAGTTAAGTTACAGGCCAAGTGCTTACTGATCAAACAGGGGAATGCTTTGATTGTATCTGGGAAAACATTCTAGGTTCTCCCTGCCTTGTGAGATTGTCATTCATTTTCAGTTACAGTAGCAAAAGCAAATGAAATAGGTGATTAGTTTTTTTACAGTGCGCTGTTTATCCATTCTTAACACTTCGCTTGGCAGTAAATACTGAAATGGGTTTTGAAGGCGTGCTGTATATTGCATCATAAAGTATTACAGCTGCTGTAAATGCAGTGCAGGGCAAGGCAAAGTGCTTCTGACAGGTACAGCGTATGAGGCATGTGGAGCCTCTGCCTGCCGTGCCCACCAGGGAAAAGCCGCAGCCGCCCAGGTGTCTCGGGGAGCCGCGCTGAGTGATGGATGGTGTCAGCCGAGGGAAGGCTTCTCCTTGGCAGCCCGCAGCCACTCAAGGTCGCAGAGGTGATGCCCAGCTCTGGGTGCAGGGCCAGCACAGCCTGGCCTGGAGCTGGCACCAGCCTCGGCCGCAGCTGCTGACACGCTGAGATCCAGCAGCAGCCGGGAGGAAAGGTTGAAGGTGGTGGCAGGATGAGCCTGGCTGGGCTGGAATCCATGCTGTCCCGGCGGCTGCTGTGGCTCCCTTGGCTCTGGCTGCCCCTGCCGGTCGGCCGAGGCACTTTGGAGGGTCTCGTGTGCCTGGAGTGCGCTGCAGAACCCACTCCTGCTCATCAAATAAATGTCATGAGTTGTTAACAAGCACGGTGTCAAGCAGGGCAAAATGTAATTCTGTATTTTTTTAATTACTGGAATTAACAGAATATGGCACTAATTTCTACAGCTACCGCTTCTCCCCCTCCCTGAACATGAAGCTTGATTTGTGTTCTTATTAACTTTGTCCTATAAATGACCTTGCAAGGAGAGTGGTTCTGGAGGCTAAGTGAAACAATGTCTATATTTTCTGAAGCTCCAGGCTAAGTTTTATTAATGTAATGTCTAAGATCTTTGAAGTTGTGACTTTACCAGGAAAATCATAATCTCCAAACCTTTATTCATAATGGGTATGACTTCCAGGGGGAACAGAATACCTGCTGTGCTAATTATTTCAATTATCAGCTACTACTAAAACACGTAATGGATTTTCTCTGCTTCCACAGGTAAAAGGCATGACATTATGGAACTTAACTCTGATGTTGTGAACTTGATCTCCCATGCTACACAGGAAAGATTACGAGGGCTCCTGGAAAAACTAACTGTAATTGCTCGGCACAGAGTATCAACCCACAAGGTAAAGGAAATCATTAGCAAGTTTTGCTCAAAGTTTTCCTGCTTTGCAGCCTCGAAGGTAAACCTCTTCCAAGTGTGGGCACATCACAGGCAACATTTGCCTTCTCAGTATCTACCAAAGGCTGGTTTTAGCTGTGTCTAGCCCAGCATATAACTGTTCCATTTGATTTGTTGGACAGATGCTCTTAAAACCCAGCATAAATGCATATTTTTTTCTCTTCCATAGCAGTGGTGGCTGTTAAACAAAGTCTCTTACATAGTAAACAGAAAGCTGACTTTGAATGCTCTCTGTGGTGGCTTGATTTAGGGACTTGTGTTTTCCTTATGCATTTACTCTTGGTGGAATTGCAGTCAGTATTGGCTCAGTAAAAAGCCTTGGGAAACTGAATTGATTATTTTACTTTTGGAAAGTGCTCCGTGAAGGCAGAGGCCCTTTTCATCTTAAGATTTTTCATCTTAAGTCTTTTTTTAGCTTCATTCAATATAAAGTATATTGTGTCCCAGTGAGCTAGTATCCCTTAAGATGCTTGTATGGTGCAAATAGGAAGTGATAATTTACTGACCAAACCAGCTCTTTCTTTTTTTCTTTTGTCATTCAATAGCAAGATACTAATCCTTACATCTTTCAATGTGAAGCTGTTTTAGAAAAAAAAAAAAAAAAAGAGAAGCAAATCTATCTGTCAACTCTTAGTTTCCTGTTTGTTCAGGTTGAGCTTTTTTACAAGAACTTTATACTTAATGAAATTTAACAAGAGCAACCAACTGATGGAATAGGAATTATTTTTGTACTGAACACTTTTTATTGGCTTTTCAGCACTGGAGCAGCAATAGTAAAGAGGAGCAACTATTTGGAAACTTCTGAGTATTTATGGTGTTTTCTGGAGCAGTAGGAGTATTCTGCTCCTTCCTGGAAGAAGATGTAAAAGAAATCAATACAGAACAAGTACAGAGTTCTGTATTAAAAGACTTCAGAAATCTGCACTTGTTGTAGGTTGTTTTCTCCAAAATGGGAGGTACTATTGAGCTTTTGAGCAAAAGTGAGGAGGAAGCTGAAGTCCAGAGTAACCAGTAGGACATAGTGTCTTGCAGACACCAAGAACAGAAGGAAATGGTTTTGGACAGTAGGCTGGATAGGGCTAGTTTCTTTCTCATTGAACTAAAGCAATAGAAAAACAGGTTTTTGTCTGATTGAATTGCCAGAAGCAGTGATAAGATTATAAGATTGCAATAAGCTGGCTTTCTTTTCCTCTTTTCTCAAAAGGAAAACAAACAAAAAAAAATCAAAAGTAACGGGCACAGTAATCTTAGAGGCACAGATACCCTCTTTTGTCAGGAAGATGGTATTATGTGACAGAGGAGTGTCCTACAGGATTACCTTTGTGAGCAATGCTATTGTGAGCGATGCTGACAGGCTTTTAGGAATCTAAAGTTCAAGAAGAGAGCACTGCAGGGTGCTGGAGTCCTGTTATGTATTAATATAGATATTTATACAGGCCTGTATTCCATCTGCCCTGGTGCTTACCCCCTGTTCTCTTTTCCCTCATGGCTTTTGATTGGTATCCCTGCACCATGTGGGCTACATCTATGCCAGATAAATTCCCAGAGTCTTTCCAGGAGGGTTGGGTGGTTGCTTCATAAGGGGTTTTGTACTGGCCTGTCTTCATTACAAAAAGACAGCAATAGGGGTAGTTGTGGTGAAACCAAAGTAATTATTGTTAGGGTGGGAGTTGGTGTAAAAAGGCCAGTAATTCATGGGATCATAGTCAGGAAACTCTTCTTCCCAGTTTGCTCAGCTCATGCCTAGCAGCTTTCACCTGATAGGTAGCCCTGCCGAGAGAGTGAATTGGCAGGGTAAAAGCTTCATGGTATGCCATCACGTAGACTTGTCAACTTTAGTAATTTTTTTTGTTAAATTTAAGAAAATAAATTAAAATTACACTTAATTGAGATAAAACTATGATGGTGGTCTCTTTATGTGAAGTAGGAATAGTCTTTCAGATGGCTGGGAGCTGCTTTCTGTGATGCAGCTCTTGCTGCAGCGCTCATGTAGAGCCTTTGGAAGACCATAAAGGGAAAGGATTTTAATGTGGATTCATCCCAGCATGAAAAACAGTTTCCATGCTCCTGTAGCTGGAGGCCCTGAGCTCATGGCTCCAAGAGGCATGGTGTGGTGCTGAGCTATAAATGATGCTCCATGAGAACATTTTCCCCTCATGCAGTAGCACTGAAACGCCACAACACTGAACTGCATTATCTGTAGGGCCATGGGATGTGGGTGATAATGCTTCATCAAAACAGCCCTGGCTACAAGTCATGATACAACGTGTACAATGTAATGTTTTCTGTCTCAGCAATTCCCTGCTGAATGACCACAGAGAAGTTCATTGAGTAGGACAAAATATAACTGCAGGTGTTCCTTTTCTAAAAATTCCTGAAACAAGCTATCTTAAAACAGGTGATGAGCTGAAATGCTGTTACTGAAATAGATGCACCTATTTCTTGTCCCATATAAGCTCATGGTAGTGCATTGGGGAGATTCTGCCTGAGAGATTTACATTGCTGGCTGGTATAGGGTCATGGATTTGTCTTAAAATGTGTGAATGCCTGGCTATTCCAAAGCAAAACACTTCTAAACTTTGGAAAAAATAATCTTCTGGTACTACAGCTTTCTTCTTTGTCCTTTTAAAAGGATTGTGGCATGGTGGTGGATTATTATAAACTGCTGCTTCAAAACAAGTTGTACTGATGTGCTGAGAGTGACTCAGAAATAGCTCGTGCTTTGTGGGGAGTGGTTAAAAAAGACTTGAGCAGTGACAGAAGTGGAGAGGAAAAGGTTTGTTGGACTTTTTTTGCAGAGCCACAGACACTGCTTGGGAAAGTCTCTGGTTGCAGTCTATGGTGTGTTTTGAGCCACAGTTGGTAATATGTGACAATGAGGTGGCTCATTGAAAAGGACCAAATGTAATACCAGAAAAGGGATTGATTTCATGCTCTGACTCAGTTGTGAAAATTCAGATCAGGAGACAACAATGCTCCACAAGAAAACTTTAACTTTCCTTCTGTCTTGTCATAGTGCACAACTGGGTGTGAGAAGAAGAGTCTGAGTACAGTATCCTTGAAAACTAAAAACTGAGTAACTGACGTCATGGATAGTCCATATACTCAACATATAACCTTGCCTAATCCTGTGCTTCTTTTAGAATAGTTGTATGTCAGAATTGTTTCATTACAATGTGTGACTGGTGTAAGATAGAACGAAGAGACTCTGAAAGTACATGGTGGTTTTGGCTGATAAATGCCCCAGGATAAATTTCTCAGGAAAAAGAAGGCAAGTTCACAAAGTAACAGAGAAAGAAGACAGCTGTAGGACGTGCACTAAGTGGTACAAACAGGTGGCACAGACATGCCTCATCTAGAATGGGCTCCTTGTCTTGTGTTGCCTAATTGCCATCTGGCCAACGCATGGCTCAAGAAGTCTGTCTTTGGAAAAGCAGAGTAGTAAAACCAAGCTTTTCATTGCCAGTTCACCATGCTTTGGATCTTTCATTTCTCTGCCTTTTTGAGCTAAAGTAAATGTCAACTCAGGCTTTCCAGTGGGGTAAAAATAGAACATAAAATAAACTACTGATTGCTATTCTTGAGACCAAAAGGACCTCAGTCCTGTTTCAATGCCTGTGTGTCCAGTGATTGTTGGACTAAAACTAATCATCACTATTCACTGGCCCAGCTTTGTACAGGTTGCTGGACCAGATGACTTCCCTAGGTTACCTTTCAACATAAGCTATCCTGGGACTTGAAAGATTCACTGAGGCAAAAATACCTATTCTTAAAGCTATAACAAACCAGATATAACATATTTCACCTTCATCACCCCTAAGATTCATTATAACTGGTTCCAGACCACCCCTCCAATACATAAATAATCTTTTTGGAAATACCAGATGATGTTTGTTTCAACTTCTGTGTTAAATGGCTGAAACTAGAACTCAAAGCACTAGAAATTTATAATGTCAAATCCTTTTTTTTTTCTCTTCAAAGGAGAAAAGATATTATGCCCTGCTGCTTTACAATTCCATTTTCTTTCCTGACATGCTTACTGGATAATAAGTTGGTTGTTTAAAACAAAATTTCTTTAGTCTAAGGTTAGAGAAGACTTCTGTTCTTATAGTCAGTATAGACTAAGGTTAGAGAAAACTTCTGTTATTATAGTCAGTATAGACTGGATGTTTTTAATGTCACTTGTTCAATAACCTGTTACTAGTCACAGACACCTGGAAACATGCTTCAGTGGAGAGGAGACATGTAAATAACTACCTACCACCTGAAGTCTTTATAAAACAGCCCACACTTTTCAGCTTTGAAAAATAGTATTGTTCTTCTCTGATTCTTCCCATTAGGTTTATGAGCTCCTGGTTGTCTATAACAAGTTCTTTTTTCAGGGGAGTGACAAGTACATCGTATGTAGTGACACCAGAGCACAACTGAGATTTCTTGAGAAGCTTGATCACCTAGAAAAGCAGAGAAAAGATGAAGAGGAACGTGAAATGTTGCTTCGAGCAGCTAAGGTAAGACTCTGGGTTTCCAGGGAAGTAGTCATGTCCTCTTGATTGGTGACCATCTTCTGGTTTCTCCTACTTCTGCTTTAAATATAGTAACCATTAATTCTGTCACTGAAAATCTATAATGTTTAGGACAATTGCAGGTATATAGAAAGGATTTAACCTATTTACATTTTTTCAAAAGTCCACAAGAGTTCTTTGAAATGTGTGGTGGGTGAACTACTTTTTTTCTGGTTTCTACTGGTCAACATGAAGTAAAAATCTATAAATGTCCTTCCTGTATCTCTTTTTGCCTCTGAAACAGAAGCCTGGTGAGATCCACCACCCTTGCATGTGTATTTGTTTTCCCTTTTCAGAGGGCTAGCCTTGGAGCTGGTTCCACACCATCCATGAATTTCTGATGGAGTTGTTGCTAGTACAGAATAAGTTTCTTCTCTCTTCCTTCCCCTGAGGAAGAGGAGGGAAGAAAAGCTATGACAGTAGATGTTGCTTCATCAGCTGTGACTTGACCATCTTCTGTTGGTTCTTTTCTTTTGGTTTTGTTTCAAGCCAAATTCTGGAGCTTCTTGGGTGGAAGCCTAATCTAGAGTTGAACAAACAGTGTTGTGCTTGCATGAATAGAACTCCCTTTCTTTCCTATACTTCCTGTCCTTTTTAAGTGTCTGCTGCTGACATGAACAACATCATGCCTAGACTGGACCTGACTGACAGTGTTAGCATCATTTTCAGCTTAATCTTGCCTCTGGCTAGAGCAGAGGCAGCCGGCCCAGATGAGGAGGGCTGTGTACGTATGTGCGTGGAGGGGGATGGAAGCCAGTCTGGATTGAGGCATTCAGCCCTGGAGCTAAATCTTTCAATCACCAGAGAAAACTGTCATTTATTAAATATTTAACAGATAGGATGGTGTTTGGACTCCAGTAATTTCTATTCAATCTTTTTCTTCTTCCTTTGGTAGAGCCGTTCCAATAAAGAAGATCCAGAGCAACTGCGGTTAAAGCAGAAAGCGAAAGAGGTAGGAGTTTCCAGTTACCATGCTTGCCTTTGTGTGTTGAGAGAAGGTTGGCAGCCCTGTCCTGGCAATTAGGTCAGGGTTTATTTTGCTGCTGCATACCATTTGCAGAGGCCTTGGGGAAGGACAGGAACTGCCACAGGCAAGGGCAGTGCTTCAAATGAGGTCAATGAATTATGAGCTCTCTTTTTTTAACATTTTATTTTTGCAGTTTCAGTGCTGTCTCGAAACAGTCCTTTGTAAACTGCAGCAGTACACTTGGTAGGAATATAATGTGGGATTAGAAAAAAAAAAAAAAAAAAAAAAGAAACTTTGAGATTTAGCATCTGGGACTGTACAATAGGCTACATTTTTCCAGGGTAATTGTTCGTTTTGTAAATCTGATACTGCTTATAATTCTTTGGCTGGGAGGCGGTACTGGGATTTAGTTTTAAATGGAAAACGCCTCTGGCTTTTAATTTTCTGGGCCCAGCAGTTTTCTGTTCTGGAATGGAGCCCTTGTTTCACACAGTTCATGTTTAGCTGCAGGGGTTTTAGTTTATAGCTTAGACTGGTTAAGCTTTTACTCCCAGAGGCCTCTGCATAGCAACTGTAGAAATCAACAAATAAGTTCATTTATGTCTGCAGCCTCCTCTCAGTAGCTGACTTTTTACATTTCCCAATATCCATTTCCTGACTTTTCTAGCCTGAGAGAAAAAAGCTCCACTAATTGGAGCTTATTTTAATTGAGCCTTAATATTGGATCTCACTGGAGTTGCCCCCAGAGCTACTGGGAACAGAATGAAATGAAAGTACCTAAGGTTGAAGATGTGTGTGTGTATGTGTGTGTGAAATTTTTCACTTGACCTACAGATTCTTGTCCCTGCTGAATAAATCATCAAGCCTGTTCACATTTCTGATTAAGGATCTGACAGCAGACGATAATAAAGACAATTGAGGTGTGAGACGTGTGATACAGAGCTGAAGAAATTGGTTTCTATAGTTACTTGACTGATTTCATGCAATTTTTAAGGATCTTTGTGCTAAATGAGAGTGATTTTCTGAGCAACCTTTTTCCTTAACTGTGCCTCTTGAACTATGAAATTTGTTGTTGCTTAACATTGCTGCACTTGGCTCCTAGGTGCCAGCAGCAGCAGCAGGTTATTTATGAATGCTTTAAAGGCCCTTATTGTTTGGATTAATGTAGGAGCCCAGGCAAAACAAATGGAAATCCAGTAAAATAGTATTTGAATCAATGCTCTGGATTTGCACCACAGTAGATGAAATTTGTAAAATTAGAAAGAAGGAACTTGCTTTACTATCTATCTTTTAATTCTTTGTTTCTGCTTGCAATTCTTTCATCATTGCTACAATCTGTGAGTACAAAGTTGCCCTAAAGCCCTTCCCAGTTTGCCTCTAGTGCCACCAGGATCAACAATCAGTGGGTGATGCTAATCTGTCTTGTTTTGTAGGTGACTTTACCTCTGCATCATCTGATCGTTTCTAGATGTACTTTCTTTTAATAAAGACTGCAAAGTAATTCATTTATGTAGCTTCTTTTCTCTTGTTTTCTGAACAAAAATGTGTAAAATCATTAAAAGTACTCTGTGGTTTGCATATTTAGAGCACAAAGAAGGTTAGATTAGATTCAGTGATATTTTTCATGAGATCTCTCTTAAAAAGTGGCATAGTGGTGTACAAAAAAATGAGCCAACAGAGCAGGGAAGGCATATAAGTTTAGTGCTTGGTGTTCTAATATGTCTTGAGTTCCCCTCCTTCAGTGAATCTCATCTTGTGCCAGACTAACACAACCTGCATCACTCTTTGTCCTGTGTGTTTCCCCATGCTGTGCTGCTGCCAGAATGACAGTCTCCAACTGCTCCACCACAAGAAGAGGAGGCAGATGTGCCTCTTGGGGCAGCACAGATCTTTGTGTTGGTATTCACTTAAAGAACTCTGTCCTGCTGCTTTGTTCTCCAGAGAATGAGGCAGCCAGAAGCTTCTCCAAGCTTCACATGGAGAATGGGGACACCCACCTTCTGTGCCAGAGTGCTTTTTCATCTGGGACCATCTCAAGATGGAGAGTGGAAATGAGAGCACATGCAGCTGGAAAAAATTTGCACTTTATTGACAGTTTGGAGAAAACTGGTCAGCATACATTTGCATTAAAAAAATGCAAGCATGAATAGGACTGGAATAAGAGCAAAATAAAAATCAACAAATGTCCTAAGACTAAAACTGGTAACACAGAAGCATGGTGTACAGTGGGATGAAGGCTTGAAATGGCTTACCCTTGTCTGTCTTGTCTTGCCATGTTGTGGTTATAGTCTGCTCCTAAGGAACCAAACTTGGAAACTTGGATGCCTCTGTCATCTTGAATCAGATCCTTTCCAGGTCACTCCAGTCGAGTATCTGCTGGAAAGCCTCATCTGATTGTCTGCTTATAGTTATTTAAGAATTAATGTGGACCTGCCTTCCTCAAAGCTGTCTTTTGTATGTTGATGAGGACCCCCTGGGAGAAGGAAGAGGGTGTGGAGTAATGGCACTGCAGCATGTTCTAAAGCAAAGTTTCCCAAAATGCAGGGTGTACATCCTGACAATGAATACTTATAAATCCAGGATGTGCTGTCATCCAGTAGCTGGAAGCAACATCTTAACATTGCTGGAAGTACATCCAGAGACTCTGCAGTGGATTCTTTTATCCAAAAAGCTATACATAATTGCTGTGACCTTTTCATCCCTTTTTGCATGACCTATTGCCTCAAACTTCCCCTATGCTAAGTCATTTACTTTCCTATATTCTTAGCCTATGTAGCTTGCCATGAATTAAGTCTGTATTTATTTCCCTCTTTCACCTGTTTCAGCAGATTTTAATACCTATGGAAAGTGCACATTCCTTCTGAGACAGCTGCAAGGCTTGCCCCAAGCTGCTGCTTTGTGCACTCAAGAATTTTGTCCTTGCTCTCCTCACGGACCAGCTCTTTGTGCAGTGGCGTTCCTGCATTCTGGGTAAATTACCCCTGTTTTTCATTCTGCTTTGTCTGCCTCTTCAGGCTGAAGGGATGCAGCCCTCTCATTGTCCGTGATGTTTGCACTATTAAACCCTGACTTTTTTTAGGTGGCTTCTGCTATTTCCTGTTCTACTTTCCACAATGCTTCTAGTTACAAAGAAAATGTTCAGTCAATGTGATTCTTGTTGCTGTATGTATAGTTTATCTGTGGCTTCTTCCCCTTTCCTGAAATGAGCTTTCCTAAATTGAGTAGGTGTAGGATACTGTCAAATGTGCAAGCCAGCCATATGAACAGTTCATCGCAGAAGACCTGTAAAAATGTCAGTATTAAAAAATGTGTACTATAATTCTAAATAAAAACTCTGATCCCTTAGAATTGTTTAGTTTGGAAAAGACCTTAACAATCACTGAGCCCAACTATTAACCCAGCATTGCCAAGTCTTGGGCCATCACTAAAACATGTTCCTAAATGCCACATCTAAATATTTTTTAGACCCCTTCCAAGGATGGTAACTCAACTGCTTCCTAGGACAGCCTGTTCAAGCACTTGACAACCCTTTTGGTGAAGGAATTTTTCCCAATTTCTTTGTACTCTGTCCATCTTCTTCGAAGTGAGTGCTTTTGTAATACAGCTTCAGGAAGCTTAAGGCTGAGCCTGGGCAAACCTTTCAGAATGTATCTGGGCAAGATACCTACTTGGTGTTGAGCAGGTGAAAAGGTATTTTACTGAGAGCATCTTTGCTTATTTAGATGATAGCCACCTTTATCCCTGCTCTTACCTTGTGTCACCTTGCAGTGCCTGTCAGTGCATTAAGGGGAGCAGCTTCATCTTGAGCTAGGGGAGGAGTGTGTGGAGCAAGCACCTGAGGGACAGCAGGTCTGCCTGCCCCATGCCCCATTCTTTGCTCTCTCAGCAGAGAGTCTGTTCACTTGGGGTTGCACAGATCTTCCCACTCCTTGTTCCTGCCTGCTTGATGCACTCGTGCATTTTTTGACACAGATACAAGATGGCAGTAGATGAGATGCTGAGAAAATTCAATACCTTTAGTATCAACTGACTGGGAGGAAAATGGCAAACCCTAGGGTTTTTGTAGAGACAAAAAAACCCCTGTAGAAAACACCAAACTAAGAGCCAGCATGATTCCAGTGTGTTCTTGGTCTTATATAGTAATGACTGAATTTTAGTTGTTCTGTAGTATCTTTTCAACAGTTACCATCTTTTTTTTCCTGTTTCATATAACCTTCTAACTCCCTTATTTACTCTCACACTCTCAGGTAACAAATTACTGTAACTTGATTCTTTGCTGCTTGCCCTACCACCTCTAACTCACACTTTCAAGCTGTTTGTTTTCATTTTCCTCTTGTGCTGCTGCTCTACGTCGTCTTCTGGACCCAATGGTTCAAATTCTTTAAGAACACTCTTGTGGCAGGGCAGAAGTTAACCATAACCTCTAAAAAAAGCAAGTACAGATTGCTGCAAACAAAACAAGACTTCATTGTTATCAATTGGCTTTTTTTATGAGCCTTCAGTGTCAGCCTAAGAGCTTCTGCCTAATTACCTGATTTATATCATCTTTATTGTTCTGTAGTGTTTCTTACCTGCTTCTGCATGTTTTGAAAAACAAAAAAACCAAACCATGATAATCAAAGAGACATAAATTTCATTAGCTGCAGTGTAGCCTTACAAATGGCAATCATCAGAGATTCGGTGTGTTACAAGTGTTGTAGAAAGTCAGGAATAGAAATTTGATGATGTGTTAGATTATTGGGTGAGCTACAAAGCAAACCAAATGCCTGTTTGTGACACTCATATTGGTGTTTTGAAGGAATGTAAAAAAAGAGCAGCTGAGACACTGCCTCTGATACCCTAAATCCATCTGCCTGAAAGATGGCAACAACTATCTTCAGTGAAAAACAGAAAAACAGCCTCCCCACAAAACTCCATTAAGTGTGTTCCTGGATTTGCAGCCTTTTCTCAGTTTGTCTGACAGACAGAGAATGAACAAAAAACTGGTTGTAAGTGTGACCTTGGATTAGAGATTTGCTAATAGAAGAAACTTTAGGGCTGAAAGTACAAAAAGAAAATGATAATGAAGATCCAGAGAGTTATCTGCCAAGAAGAGTTGGGTGGACTGAATGATGAGATGGACAAACCTGTCTGCTGATGGTCATTGAACAGTCTTCTCCTAAGTGATAGCATCTGAAGCAAAGCCTGTGGAATATGTTGCATTGGTGTGGGGTGCTCTAGTCTGTTTCTTGTCCTTGCAGCAAAATTAGGCTAAGCAGGGTCTGAAAGCACATAGAGAGCTTGATGGTGGATGCTGGACCCCCAAGAACTTCCCTGGGCCTCCAAGTAAGGCAAGCTGATGGAACTGCACAGGGGAAATCATGTTCCAAGTGTCCTAGAAAACACAGAAATGTATCAATAATGGTTAAGAAAAAAACAAAAAAAAAAAACCACAAAAAAAACCCCAAACAAAACAAAACAAACAGGTACAAGGAAATACACACTCCAACACATTGGAAATTCTTACCAAGAGTGGGCAAAATAAGGGGTCAGGAAGTCACTGTGCCCTGGATTTTTTCCTCATGTGGAGTTAATTATATATTAGGAAATATCAACTCAAAATGCCATTTTTTTTCCCCTCCTCCTATGGGTAGATTACTTTGCGGGTGTCCTGGAAAAATGTTCTGTTGTTCTCCAGAACATTTACTTGCAACCTTTTAGACAGGCAAAGCATCTGGTCTTGGGGCACACAGCCACAGTAGGGTCTGTCCTGCCACTGAAGCAGGTATGTGGGATATTAACCTGAAAGAAATCTACAGTATTTAAATACAGCTCTATTATAAGTCAGGGCTGCATTTCCATCCAGTGTATACTATTCTGCCTTTCTGCTGCAGTGGAAACTAATTGTATGGCTAATTAAAACAGTTTGAAAGGGAGCAATTGCAAGAAGAGAAATTACATTATAGGCAAGAGGAGAGGATGGTAAATGTTTAAATATGCAGCCTCCAAGTGTCAGTTTTCCTCAGAGAATGTCCCCCATATGAGAAGTCTGCTATTCAGCTGCGTTCAACCTGTAGGGCAGAAAATTTTGTATAGGAAAGGTAGAGGCTGGAGGCAGTAATGCTCATTGAGCTTTATGACAAGCAGTGTGAGAGGCTTGGGATTGAAAGCAGATTTTAAGGTTTATTTTTCATTTTCTTCTCAAGTTCCTTAAAATGCTTAAAGGGAATGTGAAAAAAATTGCAGTTCTTTCTTCCAAAGACAATGAAGAGAGAAGTGGCTGAGAGCAGTAGACAACTTTCAAAGCACTAAACAGAGCACATAATGAAACCCAGTGAAACCTTGCTTGAAAAAGCTGGTCAAAAAGAGAGAATGGATACAAAAAAGAGAAAAGTCATTTCAGTGGTATAAGTGGACCCATTAAAAAGGTATCTCAGTATTTAGTTCATTAAAAATACACAGTAAAGGGCAGTAAAAGGCTCAGAGAGGTCCTGAGGTTTCTCTTTCACAGATGCAAGCTAGAAAAGGTAGACATTGAAATTTGGTCACAGTTTCTTTGACTTTTACTATTTGTTAATTTATTGTTTAGTTTCTGTATTGAGGGAGCTGATAGGATTGGGAGCTTCTGTCTCTTTTGTATGCCTATATTCCTTTCCCCTCCTCACCCCCCGCAAGTCTTATAAAAATTCTTGTTCATCTACTTTAGTGCTTTTATTACTCCTGATGTACTTATTGCTGGATAGCACACATAACCCTTAGGCATACATTAAGTTGTCTTCAGCCTTCCCTGGTTTCCTTTCCTGCCAGTTCTTCTGTTAGTTTAAATATTTATTTAATCTGTCCTGTACTCCATTGCCTGTAATGTCATATCTGGAGACATCACCATTTTTTACTTAATATTAAACCCAGTAACTTGTACATATACTTTTAAGTATTTCTCTTATATTAATTATAACCATGTCCATAATTGTGGTGTTTAGCCACATCTCTCTTGCCAGCATTTTTTCTGAGCTCATTTACATCCATGGGGCTGTATTTATTTGTTATTGCATTGCCAAGACAATTTTTTGGCTTTTTTTTTTCCCCAGGCATAAGTTCCTAGTGTTCAAATGAAGAGAAACTTCTTTTCTCTGCACCTCAGATTTGTTTCCTAGTACTTTGTATATTGAAGTGCCTGCAGAAGCAGACAGTGGTATGAATTTCTCATGCCAGCATGATGCTGGCATGTCATCTGCTGGACAAGGGCTGCCTGTCTGGCTTTTCTTTAACCTCAGTCCTGTTACTGCTCTGTGAGCCCTGGCTAAGACTGGTGATCTCATCTCTACCTGTAGAAAAACCTTCCCTGATAAAACCATTTTTTGAGGATCTAGAGAGCAAATGTTTCATGTACTTTGTCCTCTATGAAAGCTTATATCAAATATCTGAATCCTGTCCTGGGGACTTTGTGACCAGACACAAAGACTTTAATCTACTCCTTTTCCAAGGTGAACTTGTATTCAGCTAGATAACACTCTTTTTTTCCCCACCTTTAATAATACAGCCACCCTCTGCTGTACACATCATGGATTAGCTGCTGTGAATTAGTTGACTTTATTTGTAGCAGTGTATACTTTTCATCAGTTGTATTTAAGGGATATTCTTTCTCTTTAGGGAAAGCCTTAAGATTTGCATAACTTGCATTTTTGAGGCTCTGATAAGGCAGGCAACCACATTATCACGTACTCCGTAACCAAAAGGGTTTAAAACCAATCTGCAGTATTGCTTTAAGTAAAAGTTTCAGCATCTCATAGCTGAAGTACTTCTTGTCTTCTTATACAACTTGAAATTTATTTTTTAATATTAAAATGCCTCAAAAATGTCATTGGTCTAACAGTAAAAATAGATTTTGCGTATTTTCTGAAATGTGGTGTGTGAGACGTGAGAGAGTTTCTGTGAGCAGGAAAAAAAATACTTTTCTCAGAGGACTGAGTGAAGAACAGAGAGGTCAATTTTAAAACCTTTCATTCTGTGTGATTACAGCCATGCTGCAAATGACATTTCACTATAAGGAAGGACTTTAAAACGTACCTTATTTCCTGATTTCTGCTGCAGGTCAGATTAACTAAAATGGTTATTGTGTCACCCTAGAGATTCCTGCTTGCTGCAAGACCAGACTTTAAACCCTATTTTTATTATTAAAAAGGCCAGCAGCAACAAAGACTATTTTACAAGTTCTGAGACGTTTTCATAGCAATTTGATCTTTATACACAGGTTTTTAGAACTCTTTGTACTGCAATTCTTAGCATATGTGAAATTGGAAAGGGGGGAAGGAAGCATGAACATTCATTTGCCACTTGCCTGGAACCCACCCCCTCTTATTGCCCTTCTTGGGGAATGAATTTTGAATAGAGCATGTGTTGGGTTCTTGTGTTGTGATGGAAGAGCAGCATCTTTCAGCAGACTACATAGGTCAGGTTGAGGGGCAGCCTGCTAGTTTGGGGGTCCAACATATGGGGCAGCTCCCCCCTGCTCCTCTGGAATTGCCATCACACACTTCAGTCTTCAAGGAAGAAGATCAATCTGTTGTCAAGATGAGTATGATGGTATGATTTCACCTGGGTGTGACAGTTCTCTTTGTATCCTATCTTACTCAAAGACAGCAATGTTAATAAAACTGACCTCTAGAAGGGAAACCATGCAACTTCTCTGTGTTATATTTTAATAAAGTGTATCTACTACTTTTATTGCCCCTTATG
Source organism: Zonotrichia albicollis (assembly GCF_047830755.1). Lineage (NCBI taxonomy): Eukaryota > Metazoa > Chordata > Aves > Passeriformes > Passerellidae > Zonotrichia > Zonotrichia albicollis. The sequence continues at coordinate 109,095,633 of NC_133819.1, forward strand.
CAGTGATTTTTCTTCACTAACTTACATGCTACTAAACTAACCATTAAAGAAAGATTTGACTCCACACAGTCACCTCTTGCTCTTTCCTAATCTTGTTTAGGAAAATCTGGCAGTAGTTAGCCAGCCAGTATCCTCGGGTATCCCTTGACATTATCTGCCTGTCTTCTCCTTATCCTGTACTTTTAACTGCTCACATAATGTTTAGACATTTAATCTGCAATTTTTAATGGAACAAAACTTGATGAAAAGATGATTTTGCTGGCTTCAGCAGGGTAATTTGGATGCCTGCCCATATCGCTTAACGGGGATCTGTTGAGTCCATTATAGAAATTGAGTGTTTAAATTCATTTGTCTTAATTATGTTCTCAGAAAAATCCCTGAGATGTGTAGAATGCAACAAGACTACGATTTTTTTTCTTCTTTTGCTTCAAACCCTGGTGAGATTCTTCATGACTTGAAAAATCCTTTGACTAGCCAGAAGGTGGAAAATGTATTGGGGAGAGCAGATGTTGATAATGATGTATGATTCCAGCATTGTCTTGGAAACTGCCTGGTCGAAGATGCATCAGTTCTGTTTCTAGAAAGCACATCTTTTTTTATAAAGTCTGCCAAGTGTCATTACCTCCTTTGTTACCTCTGCCAGCCCTGCCCTCCTGCAGCATTGCTGCCTCCTGCAGTGTGTCAGTGCCAGCAGCACACTCGGTCCGCTGGAATTCCATGGGGTAAATGGTGATGGTGCCAAGGCACTGCCCAGTCCTCAACCAGAGCAGCATCCTGGTGCTCCACCAAGAGAGCCTCCACTTGCCCAGTCCCCTCCACCCCATGCTGATGCCAACCTAAAGCCCTCTTGGTATTTAATTCATAGCTCTGCCTTTTGTTGTCACACTTGGCCATGGCTGCCCATCAACAGCAGCTGTGAAAAGGAGAGAGGGGCTTATTTCAATGCTGCTTTAAGCCAGAGGTGTTCAGCAGCCACACATTTTTGACAAGTCTAAGTGCAGTAATGCTGGTTGGTGTGTGTTTTGCAGGGTTGAGAGGGAGGGAGGATGTGTTTTCCAGTGGTTCCCAGGGATGGAAGCACATGGTTGGACTAATAAAGGCTTTTGGTTTGTTTTGCATTGTATTAAGTTTAATGGTTTTAAAAGTTGTTTTACTTTTGAGTTTAATGGTTCCTAAATAAAAGTAAATCATCTTTCCCCTTCTGGTTTTCTTTTTCACTGGAGCCTTAAGGAGTTTAATCTTTTCCTAGAGGGGTGCTGTGTGCATGACACGTTGCAGTGCCTCTTCTCATGGCAAGACTGTGGTGTACCTGTGACCACTGTAATGACTGAACTACCCTGATGGCAGGAAGGAGTGCTTTACTTCTGCAGGGATGCTCCATAGCTGCCTGTCAGGAGGGGTGGCTCCAGGTGTTGGAGGCCTGGGCAGCTGAGGCTGGAAGTCAGCACCTACCTCTGCCAAAAATCTCAGCATTTTATTGCTGAGATTTAAGGCTTACTCTAAGCATTTTATTGCTCCTGCCTTAATCTTTCACAGTTTGAAAAGTTTCAAATTTTTCTTTTAATTTATTTTCACTTTGCTCCATTTCTTATTGGCTGCAGTGTGTTACTGAATATAAAGATATGAGATTTAATCTATATATGAGATTAAAGGAAAATTTATCCTAAACGTTTTATGCTAGTAAGCTGGCTGGAGTTAACTTTGGAGTTTGAAAGTTCATAGTGTGTAAAGTATTCCTGAAAGCAATCCTGTATATTTGGATAAAAACAAACTGACTGAATTAAGTAAATTTTGATAAATAAGGTTTTAATTATGTACACTGCACACAAAAGCAAGAGTAGTGTGTGTGGTAAGTGAAGGATGGTGTCTGGCTTTGAAGAAATACTACTGTGTGAAGAAGTACTACTATAATAAAAGCCTACATTGGGTGATCAAAGATGACTTGCAAATAGTGCTGTTTTCAAAACTGAAACATACAACACCCCCCAAAAACTTTATTCTCAGCATATTTGTTAAAAATCTCACTTTCCCTGATTTCTGCTGAAAAACCTTGAGCAGTTTGTCTCTTCCAGGGAACATTGTCCTTTTAGGAATCTTTCCCTGAAATACTGTTTTCATTTAAATAGCCTAGTTGCTGCAATACCTGATGTGAAGCTGCCACCATCACTAAATTCTACTTATATGATGTAAAATAAGGCTTGTAACACCACCCACCCAGAAACCACCCAGCCAAAAGCTCTCTTCCCCAAAACATTCCCCATGAGCCCCAAAGTATTTAATTGTTGTGGGTTCTTCTTTATTTAAGTGGTAGCAAGTAGGGGACTTAACACCATGTAGGGGCTGCAAGCTCAGTTGTTATCAGCTGCTCTTCTCCTCTCCAAGTGGGAATTCTGAGAGCTGAAAAGCAAACAAAATCATAGAGTGTTGCAAGCTTGGTAAGCAGGATAACTGTATTGACTGGGTGACCAAATCCAGGTAATTCACTGGGTTTATGGTGGGAGATGGGAGGAGATTCGGATGCTTTCCTACCCATGGTATGCTTGTACTTCAGTTTTTTTAAGACATGCACACACATCAATGCACAGAATCCCCATCTGAGCAATCTTTGAAGTCCTGGGAATGGGGAGGATGTGGGCTACAGAGCTATCTATACTAGTTGCAGGTGAGACCATCCCAGGGTTGACATCACCTAGAGGCTTATGTTTGGAAAACCTTCCTTCTCCACCCATGCTCCAAGTTTGTTGTAGTGTGTTCTGTTAGTTTATTTAATTACTCCCCTATTTTCTGTATCACTACCCCATTTTCTGTAATGGTTCTGCCCTCACCAGTTCTTCCCGCCATGGTATTGTCTGTCATTTGGTTACCTTGGTTACTCCCGCCACAGTTTATGTCAATCCTCTCTGTTATATGATTTCCCCTCCCCTGTGTTTCCTTATATGTGAATTTGTTCTCCTCCCTGGGCCCAGTCAATCACTCCCCACTCCTCCTACTTTGCCAGAATCTTCTGTGCTTAGGGAGACTTGATTGGCTGTGGCTCCGGGGCCCCTCCTTTACATTGCTTCTATTGGGTTTTCTCTCATGCCCGTTATCCTAAGTCCACTCCCTTGCCTTCCCCTATTGGTTCCTTGTAAACCCTCCCATGAATTCATCCCCCCTTTATATCCCTGTTGCACCCTTTGTTTGAGGTCACTCTGGCAGACACGTTAGATTCAACACCTGGGTGTCTGTCACTCCCTGGTGCTACAATAAATCTGACAAGTCACCAGTGAGTGTCCGGACTCTTTACTCTCGTCGGCCAGCAGCGATTCCGTCCGCTGTGAGCACAGCCCGAAGCCTTCTGCCGCCGAGGGGTGCTCACACATTTGCAGTTGGATGTTGGCCACCCTTCTGCCAGCCGGACACCTAACTTTAAGGCCACCCCTTGCTGCACAAGTTGGACAGCTGGTGGATCTGGAAGCAGTGTGTTTGTATTAGCAGGGTGGCTGATCTAAGACAGTAAGTCTGCCAGCAGACTTGACTGGGTTGAGCTCCAGAGCAGCTGGCATCAATAATTATTGAATAGAATGTATCTCAAAATACAAGAATAAAACTTTCTCTTTTTTTAAATTTTATTTTAATGTTCTTTATTGTGGGTTTCTATCCCATCCCAAGTTTAGCTAATCCAGGTGAAGGTTGTTTCTAATGATTTCTTAGTGTTCAACAGTTTTGGAGGTGAGTGAAAATAAACATGCAGTGTATCTCTACCTTGCTGCAGATGTTCTTGAACATTCAAATATGTACTGGGAAAATAAAGTCTAGCAGTCAGCTAGCGGCATCCTCTTAAATTGGGTAGTACAATGTTTCACAAAGACAATATTAAGTGTTGAGTTCAGGTGATAGGGGAAATTGGGTGTCTTGCTTGTGCAGTCAGGAATTGAGATTTTGAAATGAGAATAAAACCAGGTCACATAACCTGGTAACTTAAATTTTTAATACTAATCCAGCTTCATAAACCAGTTCAGACCAAGATTTTCCATTAACCAGAAATAACAAACCTTATTTGTCAGATGTGACCAGAAAGGGGGGAGAGATGCTGTGAAATACATTGTTTTTGAAGGAGCTACAGAGCTATCTGAAACAGCTCTAAAAGGAACCTTTAACATAATGTGTGTCATAACTAATGTAATTGTTTTCTTTTTAAATTAGATGCAGCAGCTGGAATTAGCACAGATGCAACAAAGAGAAGCCAACCTCACAGCTTTGGCAGCCATTGGACCAAGGAAGAAAAGACCATTGGATTCATTGACCATTGGATCTGGGCTCGAGGTACAGACCTGGCTTTTAATGACTTGCATGGTGTTGCATCTTCATACTGAATTACATTTATCCTTTCCTGTGGGAAGAAGTGTGAATTCTCTCACACAAAATGGTTTGTTGCATTCTGTAAGAAACCTAGTTTGTGTGTTAGGTGCTTGAAAGGATTGTTTCTGGTAAATTTGATGGGAATGTGTAATTGTGTGTTAAAGGAAAGACCACATAAGAGCGCTGTGTGTAAAGGACTAAATGAAATGATGACTCAGAGAAATTCCCATCTATAGTGGAGGGTAACCAAGCTGTGGTGGCCTTCCACAGTGGGCAATTGTCATGGCCCCTCAGGTAAGTTCACAGTTCCTGGTTTGGATGGCTTTTGAAATGGTTCTTGATTTGACATTTGACTGTGGACATTAATCCATGCACAGTGCATAGGGACTCTTCTCAAATATTCTGTGAGTTCACCTTGGCTAGGTTCTCCCTAAAAGCAGTAAATAAGTCAGTAAAGCTAGACCATTCACTTCCTGCAATGAGCCAGATCACCTTCTGTGGCTCATGTTGGATACTGAAAGTGCTTTTAACAAACCTTTTCTGAGCAAATCTCTCAATGTGCTGAAGACTAAGGTCATCATTTTTGCTGGAGATGGGAGAAATTGGTGTCACAGCCAGTTTTGCCCCTCTATCATGGAGCCTCAATATTGCTCAAGTGAAAGTCTGGTTGCCCTGACATAATCACAACGATCAGGAGCCTGGAAAGTAACTCTTGTGTGGAGGCAGTGGTGGTAAAGTTGTCCTTTCTGATGAACCTTCAGCCTTTTTCATTCTTGTTGTATGGGAAGCCTAAATAGATGGTGGGATTGAAAATACTCTGTCATTTTAGCATAGCAGAGTCTGGGAGGACCTTGTCCTCAGTTATTTGCATTGTAACTGAGATAGTGGTGGCAGCTGTCCCTGGGTTTCTTCTTCATCTGGACTGTGACAAGAGGCCTCACTAAGCAGGTGAGATAGACTTGTTTCAGTGAATTTTTAACTTATTTTTTTCCCTGACATGGATATAAAATTAGGTCTTTGAATACTCCCTGTTAACCACAAGTGAAGGAAAGCAATCTTTCTCCAAACAAGCTGCAGAAAGCAGTGTTCACAGCTTTTGAGCAGCTTTTCTTCTCTTCTTTGAAGTTTTTTTAATGCACTTTCACATGAAGCTAAATGTATGTTTTGGTTTTTTTTTAATACCACTGGAAAAACTTGAAAAAATCAGTCTAGCACAAGAACAGTTTCCCCCATCCTTTTCTCATCTTCCCCCAAGCTTCTATCGGGTAACTATTCCTGTTCTTCATAGTGGTTTTCTGTAATTATTGTCGGATTTGTTTCTGAATATTTAACAAGTCTGCCTGTTAAGTACTTTTCAGTTATTTCTCCTCATCTGTGGTATGTCTGCTTTATTAAAAGCTTCATGAGATTATGTGAGACAGATAACAGTGTTGCTGTTGAAAGCTGGCTATCCATTATTTACTTTGCCACTTCAAAAGAATGTGGACACGACACGCCTAAAACTGACCATAAACCTTGATAACATTCCATTGTCACAAATTTACCTGCTGTATTTTAAGCAACTTCTCATATGGTTGCCATACAGACTGATTTGTAAGGGCAGTAGGTGAAAGTAATTCTGACAGTGAAACAATTTTTGTTTCTTGCATGCAAGCTCACATTCCAGTGCCAAGTTCTTAGGCTTCATGCTACTGGAAAGCATTTCTCTGCAGACGTTTTTTTTTTTTTCTATTTTGTGAAATTATGCAGGATAGCAATCCTTGAGAAGGATGTTTAGATTTAAATGTTTTTAAGTGTCCCAATATATCCAAGCAGGATTTATAAAAGGCTTTAGACTTCTCATGTAGAATAAAGAATGGTTTTGACAAACACTCTCTAGTTCAAGAAGCAGAACATTTGTAATACATTCATGATAACATGGCAAAACATCCTGAGCAGTAAACAACATTCCATTCTTCAGAGATGAAAGGAGGTCTTTGAAACTGAAAGCAAGTACAATATGGCCTTAGGCTGATACACATTTGGGCATCTTTAAAATCATCTTTTTGGGCAACCTGTCTGAGAATAATTTAAACAGGCAGGATGTGCTTTTTCATTTCAAATTGCAAATACAGACAAAGTACAGAGAGCTTTACTCTCAAATAATCTTAAATGTCAGACTTCTAGACTGCAATGGCAAGTAAATCTGTGCACAATACTCTTGTGCCATTTTTTATTATTTTTATTATTTTTATTTTTAAAGACTGATAACTTGGTAGACATGTATGATGGAAGAAGTTATTCCTAAATACGAATTATATTTAACATTATTGAGTGAAATCACTGATGCTTAAGATTAAGATATTTAACTACGACTTCAAATTTCTTTGGATAATGTTCTTTGTACAATGTTTGTGTCTCCTATGGCCGTGTCAGCTCTGTACATCTTCTTTTTATGGTTGCCTACTGCAATAATTAAAGGAAAGGAATTGTTTCAAGCAATTATTGACGTAAACCAAAGCCCTAATGTATTTGGGCAGACAGGGAAGAAATAATCAGTTACAGTATGTATTAAAAAAGTGAAACTCTGTAAGCAAATTTGTCGTCTATTTGCCTTTCTTTATTCAGTACCAAAATGTAATGGATACTGGGAAAGTTCAGTTCAGCAGACTGGGTTGATTGGATCTGCTGCCTACTGTTGCAGTAAAAGTGAAGGGCTCAAACCAGCATTTTAGGGAGCATGGTATGCTAACTTATCCACAAATAAGTATCTCTGTTTAACTGGGATGATTTTTCAGCCCAAGGTTTTCTATTTCTCCACACACCAGCACTGGGCCTTGCTCCTCTTCTGAAAAGTGTTTTTCCCAAGATAGTTGAGCACATGATTCCTGCATGTTCATCTTATTTTGATGTCTGAAATTGTGCTTTACTTAGTCTTTCCAGGAGACCAATTATGGGTCATTTTAATGTGGCAACTAGAACATGTGGTGACACAAGCATGTGCTTTCCAGCTAGAAGCCTGCTTGCGGCAGCCTCATCACCTCATAATGTAACAAGTACAGAAAGAGGCTCTTATCCAGAGGAGTGCCTGGCAACTAATTTGGACCTAAAAGCAATATAAAAAGAATAATCTGTATGTTGCCATGATTGCTTATGTATCTCGAAAGTTGAAATAGCAGTAGGGACAAATCCATGATGGTCATGGAATGAAAAAATAAGGCTAATGCTCTAGGCCTAATTAAAAAAAAATAAAAGGCAGCAGTATAATGGGAATTCTTTTTCCTTTCTTGTTGGAAACACTAGTTTGGGTAGTTTTGCATGTTCTCTTCACTGCAACTTAACATTTGAATGGTATTGTTCAGAAAGAGCAATTTGAGAAAGCCTTGGTAAGAAAATCCCTCTGTTGTGAAAATGTGTTAATTTGTGCTACTTGTAATCCAGAGGTGGCAATATCTTCATCTCTCTCATTCTTATCCCTCTGGACACTTTTGGATAGAATGAATAGGAGAGGCCTTTGGATTCCATTTATATGTGTCTTGGGGTTTGTGCATTTGTTACCCACCTCTCCTCTTCCCCTAGTTTGAGGGCATGTGGTAAACAGTAATGAATTAAAGGGTAGGAAGAATTGAAAACTAACTCATCTTGGGAAGGGAGGACACTTCTAAAACAAATATGAAAAAAGTAAACTTGAAACCACAGAGTCATTTTCCCAATTCATTGTTCTGTTTCATAGCTTTTACTGGTTGGTAACACGCCCCGTAATGTTTTCAATGCTGATAAATAGTCAAGGATTTTTTTATATTTTTTATTAAGTTTTACTGCTTTTCTGTTGACAAAGCCATTTTGGAAACAGCTTTTTCTCATTTCCACTGTAACTGGAATCTTAGAAGTTTGAAGACTACGGTTCTGAGTCCTTAAACTTTGTTTCCTTCTATTCAGAGATTTCTTGGGTGCAAGTCATCTTTGGCCTTGAACCAAGAGCTCTGTATTTATTTGTGCAGAATCATGCACCAAGAAGGAAAAAAGTCTACAGATGTTTCTGAGAGAAGACTCAGAAGACTGGCTGTTATACTTATGGTCCTCATCTGAATACTGTGGTCAGGCCCTCCTTCTACTTTGTATAGGAAAACTTAGTTGAATACCAGTACTTCTGTGTAATTTTTTGGGGTAGAACACTTGCTTTGCATTGCTTTTCTGGCTCCATGATAACACATTAGGTACTTAAAAGTGATCCAGTCTCTCCTGCTGTTGGTGCTGAGTTCTTCACTTGCTTTCTCCCAGGTTGGTTCCATTGACTGACTCAGGGTTGTACATCTCATGTCTTTCCTTTCTTTTTGCCAGATCCAATGACAAAGGAAATTCCTCTTTCCAGGTACTGCTTGTGTCTGTCCTCTTTCCAGGTACTGCTTGTGTCTGTTCTATCCCCTGCCAAGACTGGCTGCTCTGTTAGTGAGTGTGGATCTTGCCTAGTCACAGGTAGTCTGGCTTTGCTGTGGGAACATAAGCTACTGCAAGCAGTTGCTACATTAGTAAATCATGCAGCTGATATGCTGTGCTCAGTGCAGAGCCATTCAAATACTCCCTTTCTGTCGAACTCCTAGCCCTGGCCAACATACTGAAATAATGTGATAACTTCCAGGGTTATGCACATCTAATACAGCAGTCCACACTTGCATTCTCCTTCTGCAAAGAAGTTTGGCAAGCAAAAATGGAAGAAATGCCTTGTTTACCACAGTGGTCATTGTTCCATTTTTAGTATGACTGTGGGTGGAGGAAATGAGCTTGTCATCTTCTCTTGTGTCTGCCACATCTGATCATTGTTAGCAGAACTTAAACTTACCCTTCTTGCTTTACAACTTTGGGATGCTGGCACATCGATTAAACATATTCTGTACATGGTGCTTGTTTGAGCTTTGGAAATGTTCTTTAGGTTGAGGAAGAACTAAACCTTTGAGCAACAAGTCCTTTCTGCAGAATGGAAGTAAACCCAACTCTTCCAAGTGGCTAGGGGAGAGACATGATTTGTTTTTTTCTGGTGTGTGACAGTCCAATGACTTATTTTATTTTATTCTACTTTATTTTATGTCTTATTTCCAGAAGGGGTTTATGCTCTTGTAAGTGGTAACTGTAGAAGCTACTGCCACTCTTTATGGCCATAAGCTCTTCTGATGAGGGAACACTAGGACAATTCATCAGTTTCAGTATTGGTGTTACAGACATGACTGTGTCTAAGTGTGAATTTAAAGGCATGAATTGGCTCTGTAGCAAATGATAGCTCTCTGTGCAGTGGAGCCACTGTCTGGTCTTTGGCATGGGTACAGGATAGTCTGCTAAAGTATTTTCTTAGAAGCTGCATAATATTAATTTAAAAGCAACCGCTTCAAATTGGGCCACATATATAAGTAGGTGTTCATTACAAGGCTACAGAATCTGTTTCTACACTACAGTGGTTTCCCTCACTTTCTCTGTGTCTCTTTCTGTCTTTGTCACCCCTTCCCCCAGCCCATAGGTATTAAGTGATACTGGAGGGTGAGGTTTTTTCTACTTTGCATATGCTTAATGTATGTAAGACTCTTGATTTAAATTTCTGGTTCTTATTTAAGCTCTTGGACAGCTGAAGTGTCTCTATGACATGGTCATACCTTTGGGGAAGAAGGGAGCTAAAAGTTACTGAAGTTACAAAATGTCTTCAGCATCTTAGTTACCTGTTTCAAGACCTAACAAAGCACAGCTCTGTCGGCTAAAGAGTTTCAGTTTCTGTGCTGAATTTCCTGGTGCCTGTCAGTCTAGGCTATACACTTGATCTGAATTTTTTCCCCATGTAAATAGGCAAAAATATTCTCAACTGCCATTCACACACTTCAGAAATACAGTTCATTGGCCCATATCGTGCCTTCTCTGTGCTAGAGATGAACTTAATTCTTCTTATATGTGAAAGAGATCTGCAATTTAAATGACTAATTGCATTGTAGCTTTAGGCTGAACATATTGGTAATGCACAAATGTTGATGACATGTGAAGGGTCAAGAGATTTATAATTTAGTTGACAATACATTGCTTAAAATGATGTGGCAAAGAGCCAGAAAATTTCAGCTTAATAATTGTCTGTTAACTAACATGACATATTTGTATAGGATTCATTACCTCCAGGTACAGATTAAGCATCTGATGTACCCATAAGAAGTGACATGCGTACATGAATCTTGGGCATAATAGTGAATAAACTGACACTGCATTCACAGTAATTTGTTTCAATATGTAAAACATGTTGTTGCCTACATTTGAAAAGACTTGTAGGAATGTTGCAATGAAATCTGAAGAAAAATGTGTAATTGAATGGAGTTTTCTATTATATAGATCTGACAGCTCTGTGAGGCTTTTTTGTAGGCTGCAGATAACATCATAAATACACGTTTGTTTTCAGCTGCACAAGAAGCAGTCTGGATATAGAGATCTGAGTCCTTCAGCCGTTGGCTTGAGCTACCCTAATGGTCTGTAAGGTTAAAAGAAAAATAAAATCCCCAGACCCCAACCTAAAAAAACCAACTTTTTTTTAAAAAAAGAATCCTGTAAATATTGAGTCATCTAGTACTTTAGTGTTGTGAATGTGGGAGTATTTCTGTCAGACCAAGGTTTGTTAGAACAGGCAGCATCAGTAGGCTGGCTTGCCACCAGACTGCTATCAACTTCTTTCACTTTGCTTTCTCTGGCCTACATTAGGCACTTGTGTGTACGAGCAAAAAGGTCACAGTTTTGCCAGGGTCTGTTCCTTTCCCGCTGGCTGCTGGAGGAGACTCAGGTAAGTGCTTGAACACAGTATGTTAACACAGTGGTTTTTTAACCCTTGTTTCCTATGAGAAAGGAATGTGTTCTGTGTTTTATAGCTGAGAGCCAAGTACTGCATACACTAGATATCCCTGATCTCAGCATGACCACACGTGATAGAGATGGGGGTTGAACCTGGAAGCTTTTGCTTCAATTCACTAGGTGCTCTTACCACCTTTCAGCAACACCTCTGCTGCACACAGCTGGCATTTTTCAGTGTTTGGGGATGTCATTGAAAAATGTCTCATGACTTTGCTTCCTTCTGCTGGTGATATTTTTACAATGTGCAGCAGAGCTGCAATAACAGTTTGCTCTCTTGGGATCTTGGCTCTGGGCCTGTGATATGTTTATGCCACACCAAAAATTGAAATGAGAACTCTTGGCTTGACTTTTAAACATTTGACTGAGTACTTTTCTCTTTTAAAGTGTCTCACTCCGAACAGTTTAAAATTTTGAATTTTGGTTGAATTCGGGAAGGGAGCGTGTACTTCACCAGGAACGAACCTGACTGGAACTTGGTGGGGAGGGAGATGTCTGCAGACCTCTATGAGCTTTGTGTCAGGGCCTGTAGAATAGCTCTGAGCAGTTTTGAAATCCTTGTTGGTATCCATGATCCAAACTTGCAGATGCCAAGCTCCAGATACCTTGCAGACTAGAAGTAAGGTGGGAGTGGTGGCTCTGTATTAACTTCACTCTTGCCTTGTCAGAGAATTGGTATTTCATTCTCCATCCAGCCACTGGAGAGAGCTCTAGAGATCTTTAAACAGGTTTCCAGAGCAACCTCTGAATGAAACTGGCTGTTCAACAGCTTGGGACTACAGCAGGAGTACCACAATGGGTTCTGCTGCCAAGAGAGTGTAATTGATCTCTGTCAGGTGTTTATAAAAGGCTCTAAGGGTGACAGTGTGCTGCTGTGGAAAAGGTGCTGATTTGGGCTCAGTTCTGAGGACAGTTCAAAAGCAGGACTGCTGCTGCTGTGACCTCCTGGGGCTGATTTTAAGCCAGTTGTTGTCTCAGTACTGGGGTGGATGTTTACAGTGGTGCAGTTACATTGCTGTAGTGCCTCACCTGGCTTACAAACAGGGTCTGTCAGCTGTGATACCCAGGCATACTGGTAGAATCTACACTGGTAGTTGTCCCTCCTGGGCTGCATGTCTCTGTCATTTCCCTTCTCGAAGGAAGGCAGGATGCTGAGGGTTTACTGAAAGGCAGGAATTTCAAGGTAACAAAAAAAAAAAAAACACAACAACAACAACAAAAAAAAACCAAACCAAAAAACCCAAAAAAAAAAGCAAGAAAAAAAGAAGAAGTTGCTAGTTAGAGCACTAATAATCAGATGTTGCAGAAGGAGGATGCAGGCTGATTGCAGTACCCTTTGTTAGAATTGATTTTACAGGATGCATTTTCTCTTTGTTTATCTTTGTACTTGTCTGTGACCTGGTTGAAAAGCAGCACTTTTCCCCTGGAAACAGACAAAGCTGTCTTGGGGTGTGCTGAAGACTAGCAGTGAAGAATCCCCCAAAACAGTAAGGCACAAGTGCTTGCTGCCCAAATGGGAGGAGCATAATGGAGATGTCTGGGAGAAAGGAGTGAGCTGGTGTTTTTCAAGTCTCAAAAGTTTTGTGCTTTTGAGGAAGGGGTATGTGAGATCTAAAGGAGGGGATTATGGACTGTTGCCTAGGGCCAGACAAGGTTGACCTCCTGCCCAATTGGAATTTGCTAAAGTGGAGCAGCAGGGGACTCTCCCTAAAGTGTCACTTGTGTCAGCTTGAGAGCTCAGAGCTTGGCATTTCATAAGTAAAGACTTGGACATTAACAGAGGGGTCTGTGATGGTTCTTTGGGATGTGCAGATCTTGGACCAATGCTTGGTCCAAGTTCCAAAACAAAACCAGGAAAAAACAGTGTTTCAATACAACTGTGGAAAACAGTAGCTAACAGGAGATGGTGCTCAGCACTGCAGAGATTCACTCTGAGTTCCCCAGCATGGTCCCTATCTGGACTGGAATGACCTAGGCTGTCTGTTGGCTTCTTTAATTTTAAATCAACATGTACTTTGAGAGAAGGACACTTTCTTTTAAAGTGGTAGGAGCCGTTGGTTATGGTAGGAGCTGTTGGTTGTTGAAGACCTCCCTGTGGTAGGAGCTGCTGGTTGTCAAAGAGCTCCCTGGCCCCTGAAACTCTGTGCTCAGTAGTTTTAATATGCCAGAGTGATGCTGTGGGAAACATAGAGCTGTGAATGGCTGTCTTAGTAAACAGGAGCCCAGGACAAGCTTTGACTTTGGATGTGGTATTACAGCATAATATCGCTTTATGTCTCTGCACTGAGCATGATGGGTAGGAATTTAAGAATAAACAAATCCATAACTCTGACTCAAATTCAGGCAGCTTGGTGCTTCTGCCTTGTTGTAGCATCTTGCAGCTACAGCAGCTTCCAAAGCGGGCTGGGTGATTTGTGCCGTCTGTCTCCCTTTTTGTAAGAGTGAACAGCATTGAGGTGGCTTTGTTTGGTGTCTTTTTAAAGGTAAGACTTCCAGTCTAATGACTTATTTAGAGAGAAAATACTTTCACCTCAATAAAGTTCTTTGAATTATAAAGGACATTGCTGTTGGGTTACTGAAAACCCTTGGGGTTTGTTTCATTTATAACATTGCCTCGGGCCTTCTGCTGCATCCTGTTGGACTGACCTCCTTTTCAACCCGTGCTGGCAGCTGCATTGCAGAGCTATCTTTTCCCTGGATCCTTCAGGGTTGTCATATGACAAACTTGAACTGTGACCCTTTTGTGTCTTACCAGGACAGCAGTGCCCTCTGTGCAATGTGGCCAGCAGTCTTCCCCACGCACGCATTTGTTCCGAGCCATTTAACAAACTGAAAGTTTCAAATGATGGCATTTCATAGTGTTTAATAGCATTGACTGTAAAGCAAATGAAATGGTGCTGAATACCCTGCGTGCTGCTTGTAAAAAAATACAGCTTCCATTTCTGCAATGTGCCCTGGGTTTTCTGTGGCTAGCATGTGCTCTCTGGTGAATCTCTTCATATTTTTAATAAATTTCAATGTTTCCACCCTAACAACAGTAGTATTTGCTGCTATATGTAGTCCAGCACTGGTAGTCATTTCTAATAAATGGGGGGTTTAAACAGATTTCTCTAAGCAAAGTGGGCAAAGTCATTTTGCTGAAGTCTTGCAGAGAGTGTTAGGGTAAGAATTGATACAGTTAGCACTGCATCCAAGCAACACCATCTCCAAGTGGTGTTGATGCTGGCAGGCATTGCCCTGCTGAAGTTACAGAGACTGAGCACTCGTATTTGTACAAATTACATTCATTACCAAGAACCCTCCAGTAGTGATAAGAGACTGGCTGTGCAGCACAGATTGGCTCCAAGATAAGTAGCCAGTCTATTGTGCTGCTCATGGTAATCTTCCTCTTCCCCACCCCTAATAATAAATCTTGGGGCATTTTGGAAAGCGTGGGGGTTGCTCATTCCAGTAGCTTGAATATAAAACTACTCAATGTCATCATCTCCTACCAATTGTATTTTCATAACCAAGCAAGGCAGCTGACTGAGGTGGATAGGCTCAGATACAGTGTTCTGAATATCTGGATGCTTTCACTGAGTATTTGTTGCCCTCTTAAAGGACAGAGCACAGATGATGGCTGGGATGAGTTTCTCCTGGCCATGTTCCAAAGCTAGGGTGCACTCACAGTGACAGTTTTCCTCATGAAGAGATGGAAACCGCTGGAGCAAGTGGTAGTAAGAGCTGTGCACGACCTGGGGCTCTGCATAGGTACTATGTTAGTACCTTCTTCATAGCTGGCTGATGCTTTCTCAGTGCAAGTCTGTTTAGCAGACTTCAGTGAAATGGCAGTTATTTATCCTACCATATTTGTATAATTTTAAAGGAAGAAAGAACTTTGTGGTTGCTTTGACTGAAATAAACCATCAGCTGGCAAGCACTTGCTTTGTCTTTTTCAGTATCTCATCTTGCAAGGATTTTTGGATTGCTGGTTTTCAGCATGGAAAGCTGAACATCTGTGGGCTAGTTTTATACAAGTAGGCAGTATAATCCAACCAGTTTAGTTGAAACTTCTATTTACATGAAATTCTAATGTTTCTGATGGGTTTTTTCTTCCTCTCTCCCCCATTTAGGGTTTGAAAAGCAATGGAATTGCTGGATCATCAGGTTTTAGCCTTACGAAGCAGATGCTCTGTCCACGAGTAACCCGTGTCTGTCTCAGGGACTTGATATTCTGCATGGAACAAGAGAGGGAGATGAAGCATTCTCTACGCTTGTACCGTGCCCTTCTGAAGTGATTTCAATCTTGCATTTCACCGTGCTGTCTACTGCCAAAGATAACATTGAAGCATTGTTGCACTGTCTTGAAATTCCAGTTTCTGGAAAATGATCCGTTGTAAGGATAACTCTTGTTTACAGATAAACATTTTTATTAAATACCTAACTTAGCACCTGTAAGGTTTTTAATAATACTTGGCTTAAATCTGTCTGTAAACCAGTGAAAACACTGAGCTGCACACATAAGCACCTATCTGCTTGCATTGAACTGTCTTACAAGCTCTGAGGGCTTGATAAGTGTCCCTAGTTTATGTATGCCACTTGTTTCAGTACTCCAGAGTCTGCAACATCTGTTCCATGTGTAGTGCCACCTTCCAACCCCATCTTATTTAGGGAAACAAATATCATTATAATGGCACAGCATAGCATGGCAACTGTATTTAATCGTGAACCAGCAGTCAGTAAACATGCTAATGTATTGCTTGTGTGACTCAACATCTTAAATTTTCTGTGTTTAGAATTACTACTGGATGCTCACTTGTGGAGATCAAAAAGCAAGTAAAAGGAATGAGGGGTCCTTTGTACCCCACACTTTGCTTCAATTGCCTTCAGCCTTTCCTCTGAGAAGGTGACTGAGGGAAGGAGGACAAATCAGTGATTTAAGTACACCACACAGTGTAGCTAGGGCATACTTAGATCGTCATGGAAAATTTGGAGTTACTAAAAATAAAAGGAATAAAAAATCCTAAAAAGGGAGGGTAAACAGAAAAAAAACAGTTTATCTTTCTGTGGATACAAAAAATAGCATTGAACTTAAACATAGATGTGGAAAGATATTAACAAAACCTGTACTGACTACAAAAAAGAGAAAAGTTGAGATTCATTGAAACTCTGGAGCTGAAGACTCTCCTTGGAGAGGAGCAGTGTTTGCAAAGCACAGGATTCACTGCTTTAGAATATTGTTTTAATACTTTATTGTGGTGTAACAGGGAAGCTTCTCAAATAGAAAGTATTTAGACAGTTGCTTTGTTCCCATTCAGTGAGAAGGAGGACTCTGGATTATAAAGAATGTTAGAACAGGTTCAAAGATTGTCGGCTTGCTGGTAAAGACTGCCTTGTGGTGGAAGGAAAGCCCTCTGGGTCACCCTTCTCCCCAGGCTCCAAACATGTTGCCTTTCATGACACAGCACTGTATAGCATGGCTGTTTCCCAGGACTGGTGGGAAAGACACTGACTGCATTCACGGAATCACAGAATATCCTGAGTTGGAAGGGACCTACCCCAAGGATCATAGAGTCCAACTCTAAAGTGAACGGCCTGCACAAGGATCGAACGCAGAACATTATCAGCACCATGCTCCAACCAACTATTGAATGGCTTCCTGCTGAATTTTTTTTTCTTTGACAAAAAACAAGCTTCCTAGGGTTACTTGGCATGCTGCTTCAAAACTTGAAGCAGCTATTCACACAACTATTCTGCACTGTCAGAACCACTGTAGATGGTTCCCAAATTCACAAAGTTGTGAATCAGTTATGTTGGTTTTGTTGGAACAAATCTAGTAAATGAATGCTGTAAATTATTTATATATGTATATATAGCACATATATATATATATATATAAGAAAAGCAGTACTTTGACTATAGTTTGCAAGATATTGATGGCATCGGGCAAAATTGTTTTGTATTATTAAATGCTTAGCTTTACTTTTTATGTAAAGTGCAGCATTTTCCATATTTGTGTACTGTTATCTTATTGATCAGATGTTAAAAATTATTTTAAATACTGCATTAAAGCAATTATTTTATTAAAAATAATAAATTGGTAACTTTGTTTCCTGACATGAGAAGTTGAGCATCTGACGCTGTCAGCACCATGACTAATGGTGTGACTTGGAGAGCCAGTCCCTGCTGTCCGCCCATCACAGGAGCTGGCACGGCTTCCTCATGTAACATATTAACTATGAACATCTCTATTTGAAGGGGTTTTAAAACAGGTAGGTGACAGAGAAAAGGATTGCTGGAAAGGGGGAGGGTGAGCAGGGAGAAAAAGAAATGTCTCTGATTTCCTACTCTCAGCACAGAGACTGGGTTGTGGTGGTTTTTGGTAACAGCTGGCTAGAGGTGAGAGCTCTGCACATGTTCTGGGAAGGGAAGGCATGAACTGTGTCAGACTTCAGCAATGTGCTGTGGAAGCACTGTCCTAAATAACTTTTAAAGCAACTCACAATTAATTAAATGCAGGCTGGAGAACCACAAAGAGCATCTGCAAATTGGCCTGCCTCTTTCTCTTGAAACCAGTGCAATACTGAAGTGAAATATGCTGGAGAAAATAATTGATAAATAGATATATCTAAAGGATTATGGATGATTCAGGTGTTTTTATGGCCTGCCTATGATGAAGATCACATGCTTTTATTGCTGCCAGAACAAGAATCTCACCAGTAGATTCTCCCTGTGTGTTCCCTCTTCCCCCATGTGTCATGTCCACACCCACCCCACTCCCAAAAGACCTCTCAAATCCAAAATTTTATACTGTAAGGAGTAGCAGATGTTTCAAAAAGATTTTTCAGCAAGTTTTTAGGCCTAATTTCAGACAGGGATGACTTCGTCCTTGCTGCAAAAACTGAAAATACTTGTCTCCTTGCCAAGGGTTCATCCTGCCCCCAGCTGAGCTCAACTTTGCTTCTGAGAAAAGTGTCCTCTAAAATGGCATTTATTTAGGAGATACCTGGGCTTTGCTCAGCTACATCAGGAATTAAAGGAGAGATCACCAGGAGTTCACTTCCATGTTTTTCCCTGCTCTTCCTGCCCTTTATGGGAATACTGAAATCCCAATCATAAAGTTACAAGGTCAAAACCTGCTATCATCCTTTCAGTTCTCAGTGTGCTGATGTTCAGGCTTGGGAACCTAGGGGAACTGTCTGTGCCACGGGTGCTGGGAGGGCTCTAAAGCTTGCTCCAGGCATTTCCTGCTTACCAGCTGGCCTGCTAGCCTGGTGGCTGTTTGTGATGCACTGAGCTGGCTGGGCAACTATCCCTGCCACTGAAATGCTCAACCCTCAGAGAAAAGGGTATACAGTTGCGGGGAAAGCTGTTGTTGCTTGCTCTTCACTACTATCTCAGCAGCATTCTATGCCAAATTTTGTGTGCTACTTGCTGACAAAAGGGGGCCTGTACTGTTTCTCCTCCAACTGCTGCTTTTTCCTTTTATTGCCATTTTCAAGTTTTAGCACTGAATCTAGCCCTTTGCACTGTCTTTGACTCCAGCTTTTCCCTTCTCCCCGTGGGAAAGCCTAGCTGGAGTGCACTAACACACCCTGCAGCTTTGTTTGAGGTTTAATGAGGAAGGTAGCAGGGGATCGTGAGACATTGCTGGATGATTCCTCAAAGCCATTGCACTCTCTTGGACACTTTGACACGAGTAGCTTAAGGCTACTGTTTGCATCAAGTTGTTCTAGGCCCCCTCTCTTTGTAGGCACCTGTGTCCTGCCATGTGAGTGCACTGTGCTGAGCAAAAGTGCTGTCAGCTGTTCTCCAGGTTCATTTCTTTGCTCTGTTCTTTGCTTTCCTCTTCATTTGTAATCACTGGGGTGAAGAGAGAAAGACTAAAGCAAGTGAGGATGTCCTGAAGGGGCAGACAGTCCAAGTGATTGGACTTGGTGAAACAGGCTTTTTCCCAGCAGCTTTTCAAATGATGGCTGCTGGGTTTCTGAGGCCAAGTGCTCCACACTCTTCCCTGTGCTTGCAGCACACAATGTCTGTGCATGCTGTGAAAACTGGATGCCATTGTTATCCCAGGTCCCATGGCTGTAGCTTGGGAAATAACTACAACCTGTAGAGAAGGCTTCACTCCTTTGAGGGGTACAAAGCTGAGTACCAAGACTAAAGAGCACAGCACACTGGACTTGTCTGTTTTGGCACTTTGGGTTCTGGGTTCATTGCCACATGTCAGTGCCTTGTCCCTCCCTCACTGGATACAAAGGCTGCTTGTGTGCAGGCCACAATGCCACTGTTTCACTTGGTGCAGGCCTTCAGTAACCTAGATAAGCACCTCATTTGTAACACTGAAGGAATAAGCAATAAACTTTGTCTTTTCCTTTCAGATATATCCTACATAGGTCTATTCTCTCCTCTTCTCTTGCAGGCATGAGCTGGTCACTCACTGCCTGCTCTCTGCAGCTATTCTGGCATGTTAGCTGATAACTCTGCTACCGAGTCTCTCCTCATGAGCCCCTGCTTCACAGTTCCCCTTCTGAGGAACCTGGTTTTGAAAGGGTTTTTTTTTTTTTGCTGCAAAGAAGTGAGGGAAAGGAAGATTTTCATCCTGGACTTTACTTGTTGTTCTTCAGTGGAAGATGGTGGCACAGGTCAGCCCACAGCCCTGAGGCTGCTACTTTGTGCACCAGGAAGATCCTTGCAGGAAGCTGGTGTTTCATGGTGGCAAAGACTTCCACCATTAACTCCTACTTCAGGCAGAGGTTTTCTACAAGGTCCTTATGGCAGCAGGTGCCTCCCATCTTCCAAGGGATGTTTCCCTGGCAGAGCCAGCCAAAGTTCCTACTGGACACCCTATCAGAGATGGTCATGCATTCTCTTCCCCAGCCCCATCCCACAGTCCCACAGCTCTTCCATGTGTCTCAATGTCTGTCCTCTGTGTGTCTCAGAACTAGCAAAGGATGCAGAGCCTGTTCTGTGTGATTCAGGTGGACACTGAGGGGTGTCAGGACCCACACTGCGGCCCCGGAGGGTGACCAGGATGTGCTTCACCAGAGTTCTGCCCATTCGCAGTGTCACTAAAAGACCACCTCCCCTGGAACTGCGCCCTGATGGGAGGGAGCAAAGGTCTTTGCATAGGTACTGCTGAGGCATAAAGTGCCTCTTTTATCAGTTTGGCATGCCATGCTCCTGCTCCACAGGCTTTGTTTGATAACTGCTCTGCAGTTATCAGTAAGCAGTTACTGTCTCTACCAGATCACAGGGAATAGTATTTTTAAATCTATTTGAAAGGAAAAATTATCTGACAGATCATCTGTATCTGTTTTTGAGAGCTAATTCATAATTATGTGTAGTTCCCCAAGCTTCTTGAGATATTTGCTCTTCCACTTTGAAGTGTTTAGCATGACGGGGTTTATTATTTACAGTTATTTTAAGGTGTTTCACATTTCTGCTCTTAGAAGCTGGAAAGGAGGATTGAAGTATTTTTTTCAAGGAATTATGTGTGAATATACATGTACTCTGTGTGTATAAGGATGGTTGAGTAACTTTTAAAAAGAAATACTCTATGTAAAGACTGAGTTATAACAGCTCCCAGGTGTGAAACTCCAGCAACAAGGAGAGAGGGAGGAAGGAGATAAATTATCTTCTTTCTTTAAGAGGTTTAAAGTTTTAATGTGTTAAAATCCTTTGATACCTTTGTGCAAAATTGGGCAGAGAATAAAGACTCCCTTGAAAAGCTGATCAGCGGGAAGTCTCAAGAAGGAAGGGTAGGAAGAGGAGAATGCATACAGAGAACGGAAAACAGAGCTTGCTCCTCTCTTCAGGAGCTTCAGTGATACATTTACAAGCATTCTGGCAGAGGCTTTCTTTTAGAGAAAAGACAGAAAAGGACCTTCCTAGAAACAAAATAGGTGACTATATGTACGCAGGCTATGTATTTAATGAAGCAGACTTACTGAGGAAAAAATCCTTATATTGTTGTTTCCTGCTCAATGCAATTTTCATTTTTAACTTCATGTCTCTTAAAATTTGGAAAACTCCTCCATTATCATCTCATCTCTCTTTGAAGGAGTAGCAAGTACTATCACCAGCACAGAACTGAGCTACTGTGGGCTGTTGGCCACATCCATGGGAGTCAGTGGCCCGATGCTGAAAGAAGAGGCTGGAGTAAGGAGATGTGTAGCTACATTAGACAGACCAGGAGCTGTGTAAATACAGCATGGGCTACTCAACATCTTGTAGCTGAAGCAATTTTCCTCTACTGCTGTGAATAAACCACGGTTGGAGGCTTATAGCCCATGTGAGCACCTGCCTTGTGTCAAGCTGAGGTGGTAATGAGGCTTGTGCTACCTCTTGTCAGGGCCAGGTCTGTAATTTTCTGCGCCCTGCCTTTCACCAGCCCATTCCTTAGCCCTTTGCAGACTGGCTTGGTGGGTGGTGCAAGCTCAAAGAGGCCTCATCTCACACAGCTCTCAGTTTTGCTTCTAATTTGAAAGCTTTAGCCTTCTTTATTACAGGGGGAAAAAAAACCTGAAAGTGACCCAAATATCAGGTACAGAGGGCAAATATTAAAAGTAAGCTTGTTTTTGCCTTTGAAATTCCACACTTCTTAGAAGCTGTTGGGGAGTGATGCCCCAGAGCTGGGGAGGATGGCTCCAGAAAAAGATCCCCTCGAGTGTGCAATCAGCCCTTTACAGCAGTCTGCTCTGGATGCCGGAACAGAAATCAGCATTTCGAGTTTTTTTTTCCCATGCGGTAAAGAAGAACCTGTGGGAAGGTCCTGCCTATGTCCTTACACAAAACCAGGATATCCAGTTATTAGTGAGAGATACCTCCAGGGCAAGCTCAAATTTTGCAACACTTCCCAAGGCAGGGAAAATGCCCTGGGCTAGGGCAGTCTTGGGAAGAGAATGAGTCAGGAGCCCTTTCTTTTCTTTCTTTCGTTTCTTTCTTTTCTTCCTTTCTTTCTTTATTCCTTTCTTTCCTCTCTTTCTTTCTCTCTTTCTCTCTCCCTTTCTTTTTTTTTATCTTCTCTGTAGTCGTGCTCAAATAAAAACTTTGTAGGAATGAACACTTTGCAGAGACCCGGCTGTTCCAGACCTCCCTGTGCCTGGGTGAGGCTTCTCCACCTCCTGAGCCAGACTCCTGCCTTTTCAGGCTTTTTCTCCTTAACAGGATCAACTTTCTGCAGTTATGAGCCATGTCTGGGAGCAGGGCTGACCCCAGGTGCAGCATTCCCAAGGAAGAAAGCCCGCGAGGTGCCACCCAGCCCTGGCACCAGGAATCACCTCTTTGGTGATTCTTTCCCCTCTCTCAGAAACACACGGATGATTTAAAGAAGGGATCAAGAAGAGATTTAAAATTCCTGTTCAGCTGTCACCCGCCTTGGGCGGCACCTGACACAGGGAGCAGCCGAATCAGCACAGGGCTGTGGCAGGGTGGGTGGCACAGGGCCGATGGATGGCGGGCGCTGCAGTTCGACCCTCCGGCAGCTCCTGCGCCCCGGGAAGGGCGGAGAGGCTGCGCTGGCGGAGGCAGCCTTGAGAAAACTCCGGCTTGGCTCGGGGCCCAGAGGAGCCAGCACCGCCCTGCTGCCCCAGGGCCGCGGGGCCTGCCCGGCCCGGCCCAGCCCCAGGGAACGGCCCTGCCCTGGGGAAGGCGCTTCCCCTCGGCGCGCCGGCGGCTCTCGGCCAGAGGGAGGGTGGGACTGCTGGCTGGGGGGGCTGTGAGCCCTCAGTGAACCATGCCATGATTCCCTGGGTACTCCGTGATGTGACATGGCACCAGCCTCCTCTGGCACATCTCTCATTGAGGTCTCCTTGAGAAGCCAGTCTGTATGGCAGGCAGTAAGCCATGTGTGAGGGGCTTGAGCTCCTCACGTCGGGATGCAGCACAAGCACTCCCTGGCTCTTGGAACAAGCATCTCCAGGCAGATCTGACCAACATGCAGTGCTTCTGCTCCCAATCTTGTCCTGTCCACCTGTTTTCAGTGGTGTTGGATCTCCTTCCCACCAGTTCTTTATCCCTACAGCTGCCTTAGTTTTGCATCTTTCCCCCCTGCTCGTGCCTTGCACAAACCTGCTGTAGCACTGCCTGCCTTCCCTTGCTGTTCTCCCCAGCCTTCCCTTTCTCAATGTTTTAACCCCTGGGATGATATTTTAAAAGTATAAGGTGTACCCCCAGTAATAAACAATGCTGGGATAGTGGTGGCAGCAGATGAGGACAAGGCTGAGGTACTCAACAATTTTTTGGCTTCAATGGCAACCTCTCTTCCACATCACACAATTGGACGGACAGCAGGATGAGGACTTGGGGAGCAAAGTGTTTTCCACTGTGTAAGCATGACCACCTGCGGAACCTGAATGTACGTAAGTCTTCCAGAATCCTGAGGGACTTGGCTGATGTAGTTGTCAAGACACTCTCCATGATATTTGAAAAGTCATGCCACTCAACTGAAAACTCAGATGACTGGAAAAAGTACTCATGTCTGGGAAGAGTAGAATGGGGGACCTCGGGAACTATGGACCTGTCAGTCTCAGCTTCATGCCTGGGAAGATCATGGAACAGATCCTCCCAGAAACTGCGCTAAGGGACATGAAGGACAGGGACATCATTTGGGACAGCCATCACAGCTTCCCCAAGGGTGAGTCCTGCCTGACCAACCCAGTGGCCTTCTATGCTGGAGTGACTGCATCAGTGAACAACGGAAGGGCTACAGAGTATCTGTAAAACCTTTGACACAATATCCTACTGAGTATCTGTAAAACCTTTGACACAATATCCTACAACATGCTTCTCTCTAAATTAAAGAGAGAATAGTCCACCAATTTGGTGGATGAACTATTAGATGGATAAGAAATTGGTTGGATGATCATATCTGGAGGATAGTGGTCTATGGATCACAGCCCTGAAGGAAATCCGTGACAAGTGGTGTCCCACAGGGGTACATATTGGGACTGGTGTCATTTAATATCTTCATTAATGACATAGACAGAAGATCAAGTGCACCTTCAGCAAGTTTGCAGATGACACCTAGCTGAGTGGTGCAGTTGACACACCTGAAGGATGCTACCCAGAGGGACCTGGACAAGCTCAAAAAGTAGACCCATGGAAACCTCATGAGATTTAACAAGACCAAGTGCAAGTGCTGCACCTGGGTTGGGGCAACCCCAGACATGAGTGCAGACAGGGGAAGAAGTCACTGAGAGCAGCACTGATGAGAAGGACTTGGTAGTTCTAGTGGATGAGAGGCTGGACAGGAGCAGGCAACATGTACTTGCAGCCTGGAAAACCATCTGTGTCCTGAGCTGCATCAAATGCAGCATGGTCAGAAGATGAAGGAAGGTGATTCAGGCCCTTTGTTCTGCTATGATGATTCTGTGAATTCTGAACTGGGAAGGAACTGTCTGCTTCATCTAGACACCCTCCAGCCTGACTTGAACTTCTGTGCTTAGGCAAAACCCAAGTGAAATGCTCATGGACCAGCAACATCCAGACCAGGTGCTTCCACCTTTATCTTTCACAGCTGTTGGGCACTTCTGCTCTGCCAGAAGGCCTGCCTTCCTCTTCAGCTTCCATGGCTGCTCTGATTCTCCTCCCCATCCCTCAAATAATTTGTTTCCCTTGGATGACTGCCATCGCTTCTCAGCCTTCTTCAGGTTTGCTGCTTTGATTGCCTTCCACAGGAGACGTCTCCTGCGCAAGCAAGTCCTCAGCTGCCCCTTGTCTGAGCTGAGAGCTCACAAAGTTTATCACAAACCTGTTGTCCAGCCAGGAGTTGTGAGCACTTGGGGGGTCCCTGTGGACATGTCAAGACAGTAAATCAATTTGAACAGGGCTAAAATAGGGCTGTTACTTTCTCTCCCATTATCTTTGTTAATGAGTAGCAGTGTCATTCCTGTGGTATTTGTGATCTTGAGAGCTTTCAAACCTTAAATGGGACTTCTCGAGAGCCTTGAGGAGTGCTGCCTGCAAAAGTCTCTGCTGTCATTTTTGCCTTTCCAAGGTGTCAGAGAAGCAGGTTCCCTTTTTCCCAGGGAAGGACAGCTGAGGTGGAGCAGTTTTCCTTCCCTAGATTCCTGTGTGCACCTCCTGCAGAAAGAAGGCACGCTGTCCCAGGCAGCTGCAGTGCTTCTAGGCTATTAAGCTGCTTCAGATGTCTCGTTCAAGTTGGGCTTTGCTGTGGTGCCAATAAAAACTTGCTGGTGTTAGGCTTCTGCGGCATCACGGAGAATGCCATGAGAAGGAAGCGTTCACTTCTCAGCAGCTGAAACCCTGCACTGGGGATTTCCCTCCATCTAGTTTTTGGTAGTTCCCTTTCCCAGTGTGCCATCCTCTGTGGATGTCCATGGCCCATTGCTTGAGGCAATGTAGACCAAGGACAGCACTATATCTTACCTTCCTAAGATTTACCACAACAAAACTTTTTCCTGAAATTGGCTGTGAATCCCAAACTGACTGAAAGGTCACATCTTGTGACACCTCCAAGCATGTGGGGCCACTATGGGGTGGCACTTTGCAAACCCTCTCCCTCATCCTTTTGCTTCCTGATTCTGCTCTGTGTTCAAATGGGCAAGGAGCTCTCAGAGAAAATGAAAAACAGTCTCCACTCCCATGGGTTCATGGTTTTGCCTTCCATTGTGCCAAGAGCAGGCTGTCTGAGGGAATACAAATGGTGCTCAGCACAGGGCTTGGATAATTAATACTGTTTCTTTCAGCTACAGTATTACTTATGCCTCTGGTTGATATGTACAGTGATAAAGATACAGTCATTTCTGTGAACAAAAGAAATATATGGAAGGAAAAAATGGAATTTTTGCTGTTTGAAATTAATATGGGCCCAAAACTCTCACATTAAATCTCCCAGAACAAAATCATCCTATTTTCATGACCCCAGGAAAGGCCCTTAGATGCTCTCCTAGGAGCTTATGTGCCTCCCTGTACCCAGACCTCCCTCTCCAGGGCAGCTGGGGAGGACAGGGGCTTACCTTTCCCACAAAAACATGTGGGGACAGATAGGTCACATCCACCACAATGGTACAGGGCTTGTCTGCCACCCCCAGCATGGCTGCAGTGGGGAGACAGCATTTTCCTGCTGCTCCTTGGGGAAAAAACCCTTGCTCAGTGTATCCTGCCCCAAGGCAAAGCAAAAGCTGTGAGGAGTTGCTCCAACCTGCTGTGGTTGGCTTAGACTATAAAATTGTGGGGGATTGTTTTTTGCTGTTATTTAGTGAGCAACTCACTGTGAATTTAATAGATGAGTTTTGCTATCAGTAACAACCCCCCTAACCCCCAAGCAGTTTATTTCATGTGTACAAGAGTAAAAAGAGGGAAAAGTAAGAACACCTCTGGGGAAAATAAGGGGTTGGGAAATGGCTGTAAGTGTAAGCACAGGATTGCCAAACCCACATGTTCAAAAAGTATGAATCAGATCTCCAGGAATCACAAGACTGGTGGTCTGAATTCCAAGTATGAAATCTGGGCAGTTCCTGAAGGGTATTTCCCTCCATGTTTTCAATGCTCTAGGGGAAGCTGTATGCCCTCCCTTGGGGAGAGAGTGTTGGTGGGCTGGAGTTGAGGCTTACACATGCTTATAAATCCATCCTCCCTTTGCTGGAGCCTGAGATTTGGAGGGCTGTGATGCCCTCCAAATCCCCCAAGCCTGCCTTGTTGCAGTGCTCTCCCCTGTGGGGCATTGCTCCTGCTCCCACTTATCCCTGATGCGCTGCCTGGAAGCACAGCCAAGCCCCAGTGCCCAGCTTGCCACAGTGGGCAATGACAGCTGCTTGTACCAGGATTATTCTCCTTCCTGTGGATAGGTGGTGAGGAAGAGGCATCTTTATTTAGTCCTCAGACTTTAATAGGAGAGAGATGCAGCTTTGAATAGTCCAAAGATGTTCTTAGCCAGGGCCATAAAGCCAGCTCAGCATCGCCCGAGGTAGGGAGAGCTGCCTGCAACACCTGTTCTGGACGGACATCAATTGTTTTTCCATACTATGAAGGAGCTTGCTTTAAGACAAAGCTGAAACTTTTTTATCTGGGGGTACAAATTAATACCTCCTCCCTCAAAGTTACTCAAAACCCCCAAAAACCTGAGGAGAAGAGTGCTGTGGCAAACTTCCTTTGTACTAGACCAAGTGGCCCAATTTATTGGTGCCTGAGCCCCCAGGCAGGGAGCAGCCTTCGCCCACACCTCCAAATATGGATGTGCTGGCAGGAGAGAGAAGCTTCCTCTGTCTCCTGCCTCACTTGAGGGCCTCTAGATCTATAACTGATCTAAACTGCAGTTGCCCAACTCGGTCTTGCAGAGTCAGCTTTGCTGCAAGTCCTTTCTTGTTTCCCTCTGGAGTCCCTCAGTTACCATCTGCGCCACAATGTCGGTCCTTGCAAGCTCTTTGGTCATGCTACAGCTGCTCAGCTACAGCTGTCCCCACCGAAGGAGCAGCATGACCTCCATGGGAATCACTCCCTTCCTGGGTGATTGGCTACACAGCACCATGAGATGGCCTACCCAAGCCCAGCATGGTAGTGTTGCTTCCCTGTGCTGGACCAACTTCTTTTCTGTTTCAGCAGAAGCCACTTTCATCTTTGTGTGTTACCTCCTTGTTGCTCTTACCTCTCAACTCATACCAGTCAGGACTCATTAGTGTGAAATGTGGGGAAATCCCAGGCTGCATGGCTCTTCCTGAGCTTCTGTTGGCTAGGCAAATCACCTGTCGCAGGGAGAGGATTCAGGAGTTAGAGGGAATTGCATGCAAATGGGAAGAGCAACCAAAGAGCCCCAATTCTCCCAGATCTGCTGAGGCTAAAGACTGCAGCTGGCATTGCACCTGCTTTGGTGAGGGGTGGAGTTGTGGCTGTGCAATGGGTAAACCTCACAGCCTTTCTCCTTCAAAGCCAAGCATCATATTTTGCTCCAAAGCACTTGTACCACCCACCTGTGAAAGAGGAGTACCGGTGACTTCCAACTGGATGGACAGCAACCAGCAGGCAGCGAAACCACTCACATCCAACAGGAGCTGCAGCTCTTGTAATGGTAGCTGATGAGCAGAAGCTGGTCGGTTTCCAGGGCAGGAATGACTCACAGCCCATCTATGATTACCTGTGAGTCCTCATGCCCGGCTCCCAGCTCCCCAGGGCCTGGTGCAGCAATGTCTGCTTCCTGAGTTCAGTGAAAGGGAAAAGGTGCCTTGCTCCCTGTTGATGAGTGTGGATTAATCCATGCTTGCCCTAGGTTGGAGGTAATACCAATGGAACCTAGGTTGGAGGTAATACCAGTAGCACCACTCCCTCCTGCTGCATATCAAGTTTGGGAGTATCCTGGCCTGAAAGACCAGACTTAATAGCCTGACCCATAAGTGAAGCATCTGCATCACAGAGGACACAAGATTAACATGTACATGGACAGCTCGTGGCAGTGACCTTTTGTAACTATGCCTGCTTGCCTCGTTATAGGCCCTTTGTCTGGTAGATGGACTCATTTGCCCATATAAATCCACACTTGCCAGCAGGAGTCAAACACAGTGCATAAAGTGCTGGAGAAACTGGAAGAGCAAAATGTGTCCAGCATACACAGCAACGCCAGGAGAAGAGCACCGTTGGAGCCCAGAGAACAGACCCAGCCGTATCACAGCATAGTTCTTGCTTTGATTCCTCTTCCCCCAGTCTCTCTATAGGCACAGCTGCCTGAAGGGGAGAGAAAAAGAACAGAAGTCCCTCTCAATGCTAACTGCAATCACATACTGATGTGCAACCACAACAGCCTACACTGTTGGTTGGAACAAGGTGGTGGGACCTTTGGCTGCTCTCAGGCCAGCTCTCTGCAATGCAGTGTCTCCAGAGCAGGAAAGTTCACACATTCTCTCTCTTTCATTCTCAGTGTACAGCTGGCCCTCAGAATCCTCTCTTGTTTGCAACAACAGAGCAACCTATGTCGTCCATGGTTCCTAGGGCATCTGCCAACACAAGACTTAACTTTCCTGCTCTCCCACAGCGCTGGCTCCAGGGATAAAGCATGTGGACATGACAAAGATGTCTCTGCCTGTTCCTTCCCAGCAGGAGCTCCGCTACAGTTGGATCTTCATCTGAGTGCTGCTCTAGGTCTGCACAGTGAGCACCCTCCAGATCTCTGTGAAGCTCCCACTCTTCCTTGGGACCAGGAGTGCACAGTGCAGGGTGCTGGGCTTAGTGTACCAAGCTCTTATCCACATTGCAAGCCTGGGAATCATCCCTACTTGCTAGGTTTCCTAATATGTTTTTCCATGTCCAGATGCTGCCCACAACCTATCTGGAGAACCATTCCCCACAGTCGCCTTGTACACTTCTCCTAGTTGTCTCTCTCTTGGGAGTTGCATGCAGAGTGGATATTTTGAGATTTGGAATGTGAGTCCACAAGCAGCAAGTGAACACTTTACCAATTCCAAGCTCCCCATTAGGTTCTTCAGCATATGCAGACTCTGAAGAGCTATCAGGTTGTTTCTATGACAGAGTACCTGTCTGGTTGTAGCTACATGTGCCATCACTGCTGAATTCTTCTCTTTGAACGGAGAGGAATTTCCCATCCTTGCAGTGAACTTTCACTCATGAAAGAGCATTTCAGTGTGGACAAGATGGCCTCACAAGTGATGGCTCCATTCTGGAGTTCTGAATACTGCTGACTCTTCAAAAGACTGGATTTGCTGCTCAGCCTTTCCCTCAGAGTAGCAGCCCTTATCCAGCTAAATTCAGCTGGGGGAATTCCACCTGTAAGATGTGCAAGTAAGGGCAAAGACATCCTTTGCCTTGTCCCTGTCAAGTTTCTGCTCCCCAAGGCCTTGCTTTCTCTGTTGGTAGCTCCTGCATGCAGCAGCAAGTCTGCTCCCCGCGTGTTTCACTAAAGCCAAGATGCCCACACATTTTTTCCATTGTGAACCTGGCTTCATCCCTGCCAGCTCATGCAAGCAGCTATTGTTAAGTAATTGTTTGAGTCATCTACTGAGCCCACACCCAAGCAGGCTTTTCAGATTTAGAACATGGGAGATTCACTGCTGTTGGCGTGGCTTTGGGGTACCCTACCTCCTGCCTCTGCCCAGGAGGATGGCAGCAATGAGCACACTCCAGATGGGCCGTTTCATGCCCATCCTTGCTTTCCCAGCCTCCAGCCACCAGTAACAGAAACTTAATGCAATACAGAAGAGCCACCAGCTTGCACCCAAGCTGGAGCAAGGGGTTTTTCTCGTGATGCTCCTGGATTTCAGAGGTATTCCTTTCTTCCCCTTTTCTTCCTATCCCCACTGTCATTACCAGAACAAATGTCAGAGCTGCTTCCCTCACCAGTGATGATGCTTCCCCCTCAACCCTACTTGATGAGTGGGGTTTATACTTGAATATTAGTTTGGCACAGTTGCTACTCCTCAACCCTGCCAATTATAGGATTTGAGAAGTTCATTATGGAGCCCTAAGTTTTCATATGGTCAGTCTGGCTAACACCACACTTTTTACCACCTTTTTACATACACAGCCAAAATACTCGGCACTTTTTCAGAAGAGGGAAGATTAAAAACCCAACTGAAAAAAAAAACAAAACAAACAAAAAAACCCCAAAAAACAAACCACCAAAAAAAAACAACCAAAAAAAAAAAAAAAACCACAGGAAAAAACCCAAAGTGAATTACTAAAGTTTATAAGGCTAATACTTTATAGGGCTAGTATGCACAGGCCTGGGGCCTTCAAGATAATATAATCTAATACTTGGAGATCCCCTGATGAAAGGCACTATATATGCAAAGTGCTTTATAAACATTAATTAGTTAATGTTGAAAATTTTGCCCAGGGCAAAAAAAAAAAAATCCTACCAAAAATCCCCCTTCCCTCCCTCTCTCTAGTCCCTAACTATACAAAGTTAATGATTCTGTGTGTGCAAACTTAGAGTACATTTTAATTTCTGTTTACTTCTGGGGAGATGGAAGCACTGGAAGTACTTTCATATACATTATGCTTCTGCAAGCATTAGTAACATGGTGGCTTCTCCTACTGAGGGCTTTAATCTCCATGAATGAGGACACCCCAACATCTACAGCATAACTTTGGACCACAGTGTTTGCAGTAAAACTGCCCAGGCTCTGCTCACTCATCCCTGCATAGTCTGTAATCACCAAGCAACCAAGCAACCAACAAACCAATCCACAGGTTTGTTGGTTTTTGTGACAATAGTTTCCATTCCAAGCCACCTTTTCAAACCTTGGGCAATCAACAGGTGGTTTCAGTGTCATCACCACGTCACATGTCACCACATAATGTATGCAGAGGGAGCAATGGCCAAAGTAATACACGTCTTGCTTATCACAAAAGGAGGGAGTCTGAAGGACAGAGCAGACCTTGCAGGATGAAGATGTGTTTCAAAGCAGGTGGTGTAAAAGGCAACAAGTTCTGCATTCAGTGATATTTCCAGCAATGATATTTCAGGTGTATTTCATCTCTCCTTCATGATCTTTCCCAGGGAAATGTTCGGCTTTTACATAACACTAGGGGTTGTTTTCGCTGGAAGCCCACATCTGCTCTGGCATAGTAGTCCACCACAGTCCATCCCACTCCTTTCAGAGCACTATGCTCACTTCCTGTCTTTGCAAAGCTTAGGGACCCTCACAGGTATCACTTCTCCTGAAAAAACCCTTTCTATCCCTGACAAGGCCTTTACATAGTCCACTCAAGAAAGTCTGCACCGTGCCTGCTCCTAGTATGCCACAAACTAACAAATCAGCTGCCTGACTTGGACTTGTCTTTACCACATCCACCAGCAAAGGACTGGTGGGTGTGGTGAAGAGAATGTCCTATGGCCAGCGTGGGTGACTGCTTCCCACCACTCTTCTCCCAGGTGCAAGGGCAGCAAAGACCCCAAGGGAAGAAGATGTGCAGTCACACCCCTTCCCTGAAAAGCTGGTGGTATCTTCTGGAGTCCTTCTTCCCCATCTGTCATGTTGGAACCCCAAACTCATGCCTGTCAACCCAGACACTGGGATAAAAGTGCTTGATGGAGCAGGAGAAACTTTATTGACTGAGAGGCAGAATGCAATCTTCTTGCAGGAGCAGGGTTGGGCCCAGCAGGGGTTTTCAGGGCTGGGTCAATCAGGTGTCCATAGCAGTGGCTGAATGCAGAGAGACCTTTTATTCTGCATCTGATGCCTTCCCTGCCAGCCGGGTTTTTGCAGGCATCTGATCTTTTCCCAGCACCCACAGCACCTTGTGCTGCCTCCATGACAATGGATCTTTGGTGGGGGATGCTTTTCCTTTCCTTCTCCTGGGTCCTGGGGGTCTCAAGGGTTGCTCTTAGGATTTTAGCACCCACAGTACCACCCTGTGAGATGTTGCTGTGCACTAGCAGCAGGACACTAAGCCAGACATTTTCTGTCTGCCTGGACTGTCTCAGGGAGAGGCAGCATCCAGGGATGAGACCATGGCAAGGTACCACCCTTTCCCTTAGCCTCAGACTTAGTAACTGGTATGGGCTAAGTATTCAAGTGAAGTGGAGTCAGCTCAAGTGACCACAGGGGTGGCTGTCTTGTGCCTCCAGCACTTGGCAGCCAGGCAGCTGCATGGCTTGGGAATGCATCTCCTCTCCAGCAGCTCGTGAAGAGGTGACTTATTGAGCTTCACTGCATGTGGGTGCAGCACTGTGCTTGGCAGGTGGAATGATGGGGCTGAGGAATTGATGCATTCCCGAGGATCTCAGCTTTCATCACAGCCCCCCTTACTATCAATGGCAGCTATTGATGGAGTCTTTGGAGAATCAAAGGCTATGAGGGTTTGCTCTGGTCTGTTCCAATCACTGCCGCCTCTGGGCACAGCCAGGGTTCAGCTGAACATCCGACTCAGGCGAGTCATCTTGGGAGAGTTTTGCCTATACACGAAAGCAGGATGAAGCTAGTGGAGAGCAGTCACTTACACACGTGTAATACGGATGTACCTGAATGAGATAAGCTATACTTTCATCTTGTGCTGTTAGGAATGTTTAATTTTAATCTTGTGTCAATGGGGAAAAAAATTGTATGAAGTCCTAATAAATAAGTTATGCTGCCGAGTGCTCAGATCAGCACATCCTAGCTCGAAGCAGTACAGAAAAAGCCGCCTTCCAGCACTGCAGACTGCTTTAAAACATCCCTTCAAATAGATGTTGTTGAAAGCCACTGATACCATTGCTATTGTGTTGGCTTCAGATCATGAAGCATTTGCCATTCTGAGGGTGTGCAACTCTGAGGAAGAAGAAAAATGAGAAATATTTAGTAGTATTTGACGATCAACTTGAGAACTCTTGAAGAACCCTGATTTTTCAAAATCATTGTGCATTTGCTCTCAGACAGCCTGGCTGCTTTCAGGTGTATCACACTGGGCACATGCCAAGGCAACCACTGAAATTGCAAGTCTGCTTGGAAAATCTAGATGGGAGATTGTGATGGAGGAAACTGTCTGTGCTGCTATTGCTGAAGTTACTGATTTTTACCTCCTCTGTTTTTAAATTACTTTGCAGCATTATTTGCTCTCAAAGAGACAGCTAGGAATGCAAGGAGAAACTGGAGACTGGAAGCACGTTGTATATTGCTATGGGCAAAAGACTTGATTTTCCTGGGATTTTTTGAATGCTCAGGCCCTGGTTAAGTTCCAGGGACAACAACTAGCACAGGGAACTGTTGTGTGTGGTCAGATACCACCAGTTTCACCAAAGGTGTTGGTCTGTGCCCCAGCAGAATATTTGCAATTGTATTAGGACAGAAGGTTTTTACCATCCACTGATGAACTTTTATGTGTAAAATGTCCCTTTCAATTTGGTCTGAAGCAGACACTTGCTTTGATAGTTATATGAAAAAACCCTTAACTTTGCTTTGGGATATTTATAACCAAAACACGCAGAATTATTGCTTCACTGGGTCTTGGTAATATAAAAAAGGCAAAAAAAAAAAAAAAGAGGAAGAAAAAGAAGGGTAATATAATAAAGAAAAAAAGACAGATGAGTACACAGAACACACTTCAGATCTACAGCACTATATTGTCCCAGCATTGCCACCAATTCAATTTAAATCCTAAGGAAAAAGCTAATGCTATTGAAGCACTGCAAATTAACAACAGCCCTGGCCTTGTACATCACCCCTTCACAACAACCAGCCCATCAAACACCTTTGTGGCTCCACACGAAGACAGAGTGGAGCAAAAGTGAAATGGTTTCTCATCCTCTGCCCTGCCAGAGGCAAGTGCCAGCTCTCACTGTTGTAAACTGTAAGGCAAGGCAATCTGCAGTGCTATGGAAAGAAAACAAATACCACAGTAGCAGGCAGGCAGGCAGGCAGAATGAGACAGAGATATTTTTAATTGATGCTAGAGGAACATAAATAGATGAAGCTGGCATTAAGCAGCACAGCCCTTTTTCTCTCTCTGCCAGGTACCCATTTACCCGGGCTCATAACCAAAGGCCAACATGACATCAGAAGCCCTGTGGTGTTTTGCCTTTGGGCAACAGCCGGTAAAACTGGTTTCATCTGGCAGATGAGCATGTGAGCTGAGGTAATTGGTGTGTTCTTTTCTGCCTCAGATTCCTTATCTCATCCTGAATATTCCCATAACCTCCCTTTTTCCAGCCCCTTTTGTTTCTCAACAAAAAAAATATTTACATTGAAATAAACAGTGGGAGCCTCTAGATCTCATAGAGAGACAGGGTGCTGGTAACTTTGCGAACAAAGAGCAGTGCAGTGACAGCTGCAGAAAGGATAAGCTGGAAAGGGAGGCTTTTTCTACTGGGGCTGTTCCTGAACAGGAGGGGTTGGAACTGACAACATTTGATAGAGGAGCCTCACTCAAAACCAGCTGCCCTTCCATTTTTCTTTCACTCCTGAGGTGTGTTTGGATTCTTTTTCCGAGGTGTTTTGCAGCTGCAGAATAAAACCCACCTGAATGTGATCAGAGCACAATGTGGGAATCTTTCTACACACGAATGCTGAAAACAACCAGGGCTGCCCATTCCTAGGGCTGTATTAGCAGTGCTTTGGCAGCACAGCCATCCCAGGCTATGCAGAGGTTGGGCAGGCTTCCTGCGGGCATCCCTCACATCTCTGACTGCTCTGCTCACTTGAAGAGAGCAGGGTCACAGAGTAAATCCTGCCAGCAAAACTATATTTTCTAGGATATCACTGAATGTACATTACTGGTGGTTTTGTTGGATTTTCTGTGTGGATGAATGACTTCACCCAAAGCAGTTGTCATTTAGGGATGGCCACAGCATGTCTGCAGGATACATGTGCTCAGAACACAACTGTGGGGCAGCACGACAGCCAGGTAATGTGTGACTGGGCAATCTGGGGGATTGGATGGAGATTTCTGGTTTGTTTGGAACATATGAACCTCTACAAGCTTCCCCTGGAAAGAACTTGGAAGGCAAAAGACGGTTTTCTCCTTCCTTCCCTTTAAATATACTACTGATATGTATAAATGTAGCTGAAGGACTGGGCACCATGCCTAGCAGGGACATGCTGGGGATAAGGTTCCAGGTAGGATGCTGCCTCCATCTCTGTAACTTAAGGAAATGTGGCCAGATTTTCAGAAACATTGTTCTTTCTACTTATAGGTCCTTTTGGAGCTAAGAGATGCTGGAAGCATGGAGAAGCTTGGGAAATCTAGCAGTAGACAAACCCAGACACTTGGGTTTAGCCTCTCACATTTTGAATGCTCTCCCTCTTCTCCTATGGAAATCACTGGTGAAACTTCCCACTGAAGTGGAGCTGGATCCCAGTCTGTTAATGGTGACATATTAAGGGGGATAAGAAAATGCAGAACATAAGATAGAAAAAAGAGCCTCCAACCTGCTAAACAAGGCTAAAACACAAATCCAGTGGTTATGTTAAACAGTCCAAAAGAAAATTATCCAAATGTACAGGATTATAGAAGAAAGAAAACAGACAACTGGAAGGAGATGATGAAAAATGGGCTAAGGGAGGAGGAAGATATAAAAGGTGGGAAATTAATTGGAAAATCCACTTGCAGATGAGAGAGAGGCCGAAGAAGATGTAGAAGGAGGATACAAGTGTAGGAAGGTTGGTGTGAAACACAGCTAGTTCTGGGTACAGGCACTGGTAAGGGGGCTTTGACATCTGGCTCTGAGCCTCACAGGTGACAGGAAGAAACACCTGGAGGAGTGTGGACACCTCCAGAGAGGCTGGAAAATGTCTGAGCTCTTTGTAGTCTCTGTGGAAAAAGACATAGGGGAAAATGGAGCAGGAAAGGAATGGAGGGGGGGTCTCTTGTC
Source organism: Zonotrichia albicollis (assembly GCF_047830755.1). Taxonomy (NCBI): domain Eukaryota; kingdom Metazoa; phylum Chordata; class Aves; order Passeriformes; family Passerellidae; genus Zonotrichia; species Zonotrichia albicollis. Next base: position 109,132,054 of record NC_133819.1, read on the forward strand.
TGACCCACTTTACTGGACATGCCCCAGAGATCAAGCCTGGACAGATGCTGCTGGAGTTCCTGCTTTTCCCTGAGGAGCTTCAGGGTTTCTAGCAGGACTGAGAAGCCAAGGTCAGGGACGTGGTCCAAGCAGTGAGCAGGGCAAACCCAGGTGGCTCCTCCAGAACATCCCCCAACCCAGACACAGAAACCTCCCCCCACATCCGTCTTTGCCCCCCTCTGCTGCTCCCAGCCCACAGTCCAGCACTGCAGGGCTACCCAAGACCTGAGCAGGAAGCCAAAGGACTGCAGCCTGTGCTGCTCTGCCCCCCTACATGGCACACAGATATTTGGGAGCCAGAAGACTGAGGAGACTTCTGAGTTTGTCCAGGAGGGTGGCTCTTCCCTCAGATTCAGCCCCACAGTGACAGCACACGATGCTCCCTGTCTGCCAGGTTTTAAACCAGATCCACACAGACAAAACTGGGAGCACTGTTTGACCTCTCCTACTATCCCTGTCCTCTCTCCTGCACTGAGAATGTTTTGGCCAGGGTCTTAGCAGCAGAAGGACATGTCCCCCACTGCTTCTCCCTTTGGTGGAATACTAACCAGCACACCACTTCGGCAAGGAGACAAATGCCTCAGGTTCAGAAAACACATTTTGGACTTTTAAGAAGAGTGAAATGAGGCAGCTGCCCATTGTGGGCAATTTAGCTTAATGTGATATTGAATTCAGCTGTTTAATACACCCAGATGCTCCAGCAGTGAGTGTATAAAAAACCCCCAACTTCAATAAATAATGAAGAATTTTTTTCAGTTTGTTTCCTTTTTTAATGAAAATGGCAAACTATTTGCTACTGTACATCTGCATCACTTATTTAACATGACATCTTGCTGTAGTAATAATCCATCACCATCCAGTATTACATATGGATTCATAAAAGGGTTTATGCTTGTGTTGGTGCTTTTGCTGTCTGCCAAACTAATTATATACATTTTACAATAAATTATACATATTGAGCTGAGAACCTGCTGTGCTAATTGCTCACAGTTTTGTAGGGGAAAAATGTGGTCATGGAGTGTTTTTTTCATTTTGAGCATATTGAGAACATGGCAGAAGAAGACGCTATGTCTTCAGTTTTTCAGAGCTGAAAAATCAATATTTAGCCCTACAATAAGTAAAACAAACAAAAAATCAGGAAGAGAGAACTTGGGGGAAGCTTTCTCTGGTGTATTCTTGCCCCTCTGTGTCTTCACTTGGTGAGGTATGGAAATACAAACACAATTTCATTACTGTAGGTGTCTCATGAAATGAAGACTGAACTTCTATTGTACCAAAAAGCTAAGGGCACCTGAAATGCCTCCCCAAATCAGGACCCCACAAAGATGTGAAGGAGCTCTGCATCTGCCTTTCTTGAAGTTCTTTTTTTGCTCTTCAGCAACAGTGACATGTAATTATGAGATACAGCTTCACTGTTCACAGAATTTCTGTGAGTAATACTTTAAATAGAGTTTATTGCATTAAGCCCAGCACTTGCACCCAACGGCTTTCAAGTTCCATTAAGACAGAACCCCCACTCTACTCCCTACTGAAAAAAATGTAAAAGATGTCTCTTAATTGAAAAGAAAGAGAGACAAAATTGAATCTCCAGATAATATAACAATGGCACCAAGTAAAGAGGGCCACATCTCACACTCGAGGAAACTTCCACATCACAGTCAGTCCACTCTTCTTGGAAACAACAGAAAACATAGAATGGTTGAAGTTGGAAATGGTCTCTAGAGATCATCTTGTTCACCTGGCACAAGCAGGGCCACCTTGAGCCCGTTGCCCAGGACTGTGTCCAGATGCCTTTTGATCTCTGGGGACCCAGAGGATTTGCCTGATGGTGGAACAGGGAGCTGGGCACCCAGAACCCCTGCAGGCAGCAGCACCTCTCCCAGCCCCAGCAGTGAGTACAGGCACTGCCCTGGGCTGCTGCACGGTTACAGCTCTAACATTTTTGGGTGGTTTCCCATCACTGGTGCTGCTCCTGCAGCTCTCACTCATGCAGCAAAGCCCCTTGAGATGGGCAGGACACCATCACAAAGGCTCTGTGGTCACTGGCGCCAAGCAGTCACCACATCTGCTGTGTGGAGCACCAGCTGAGGCTGGACCAGAGCAGGCTGCTGAGACAAAAATAAAGCCAAACACTGAAGACAAGTAAATGCCCTAATTTTTAAAGACATGCATTGAAAGGGTTGGCTCATCCTGTATTGCAGCTGTTATCAGGCCAATAGGAAAAGCAAGGAATAAAAGCAAAAAACCAAAGACATGGCTAAATCTCTCAAGTTGAAAAAAAAGAGTACTTTTTAAATGAAGGCATATCAGCTAAAAAAATCCCCAAAGATTAAGAGTAACATTTACTACAAATGTATAGAACATCCTGGTCCTCAAAACACTACGAGCCCATATCATGTCTTTGATGGAAGAGGTTAGAAAAAGACCCATAGCATATACAACAGGGAACAGGAAATCAGCATTTCCTAAACACTTTAAAAGTGTGCACTTTTTTACCCTAGAAAAACAAACTATATGCTGTTCTGATTGATTTATTATCTCAGCATTGCCCTTCAGGCTCAGTGGATATATTAACATTAAGCAGGTAAAGACTTAGAAATAATTTAAAATAGAGTTTACAGCAGCTGCAGATCTGACTGAATTCTGCTGTGAGATAGTGAAAAAGACAGAAATGCTCCATTAAATTTAGAGCAAAAGACAGTTGTGTTTAAGTATGTTAGTGAGAAGAGGCTGAGACTCACTTTGGGCGTGAATTCTCTGCCAAGCTGTCACATGAACATCATGGTACATTTGGTTTGGTCTCACAGAGAAGATCCTTCCTCAGAGCCTGACATTCCTTCCCTCTCCAAAGAGCAATGGATGATTTTTCCCTTTCACCAAGGAGCACATCTATCAGGAATGAACTTAAATGCATGAAACATGTTAAACCCACCAAGTTACATGCACTGTATTTGGTCTTCCTTAAACATTGTTTCTTTGTACTTCCTTGCTAGCCTTCAAAGTATGCCAAGTACTCTGCTCATGTAATATCTGGTTTCAGGCAAACCAGCATGGCAGTTTGCCTGAGCTGAGAAAATATGCTTGAAGTCGGCATTCACAGGCAGCTTCAACATCCTAAGGAAAATGCTTTGTTATTGTAGCCTGAAAGTATGTCACAAACATGAATAGAATTATACACTTGCTCTCCCTCACCCTCAATCCTCTTTACCTGAGGAAAAAATTATACACTTCCAATTACAGGGCCAGTTAAAATCAATACAAAGGTGGGAGAAAACAGATCATTTTTCTTATGGAAGTAACTGTTTTCATTAATTTTTCATTAGTCCTGCTTTTGTGGTGCTATCCATCACTGAAGAAGCTGGTATGCAGTAGATTACATTTAGGTTATCTTACATGCTTCCAGGATTTAGTAGATATTGCCCGATAAAGCTGTGAGCTTTATGGCTTTAACTTACATCTATCAATAATGCATCAGAAGAGAATTTTTCTGCAGAACAGCTGTCCCTGATCCAAGCAGCTTTCTTCTGGAATAGCTGCACTGGTTACAGCAGAGATGATAGCACAGATTTTACTCATCTAAAGGCTTCAACTGTGAGAAAGATGAGCGGATGCTTAAGGAGGAAGATAATCCATGAGGGTTTGAGCCCTAGTTTCCCACTGTTGTAATTTTTATTGTGGAGCATTTGAAGCTGGGAGCCAGCCGTGCCTTGCCCCATCTCAACAACCACACCTGGAAAACATTCCTGCCATCCTGGCATGCAGCAGGATTTTGTTGTGACCACTGCATGAACAAACAAAGCTCTTTCACAAACTGCACTGGTTCCTTCTCCCATTTCAATGCCTGAGTTCTGTGTTAAGGAACATAAACATAAACAGAAAATGATAGTCCCTGTTGAAGAGCTCAGGCAGAGAAAGGAAATGAAGTAAACCATCAGTTGACTTCACTTAAAACATGTAAGGTAAAGGAAATTTTATTTCATTTAATTTATTTTTCTCTCACTTTGGAAGGAATTAGAAAAAGAAATCAAAAGATGTGTCAAGCATAACATGGTTGTAATGCTAACATTTTAAGCTCATTCAGACATCCCAGCAATGCCTTCTATGTGCTTGAATAGCTTCAAACTCTCAGCTTAAAAAAATAAATATGTCACAGTTCTCCTTGATTTCCAACTCTTTCTGTACTGCAAGAGGGCTTATGGAAAAGAACAGCTAAGTGGGACTCCAGATGTGCAGTTTGAGACCCAAGTGAGTGACAATCAAGCTTCTTCAGCCTCCCCAGCTGCAAGGTGAGTTTATTGTTGCCTTCTTCACTTAGAAGTAGAGAAATGCTTAATTGGAGCTCTGTACAATGCTTTGAAGAGACCAAGAATTGCATTAGGGGCAAAGTTATTACTCTTGAGCTGCCCAGGCACAGCCTGCAGCAGAAGAAAAACAAGCCTCCTGAGCTGGAGAAAGCGAGGGAAAGAAATGCACAGCTGCTTTTGGTTTTAATGTAAGCCACCCAGAACTAAAATATTTATTCAGAAGCAGCAGGGATTAGTGAAATTATGGCTCCAGATCTTCAGAACAAGCATCCGTGCTCTGCTTGTTTTGCCTTTTGTTTTTGCAATTTCTTGGCAGTTAATCAAATGAAGTATCAAACATCCACTGCTGAGCCTCACTGAGCCCTCTGGTTTGACCTGAAGTCAGAAAGAATGCAGTACATGAATTTAGGGGACTTCACCATATGCAGTTTTTGCTTTAAGTCAATGTCACCCTGTCTTTTAGACTGCATCCTAATGGTAAGGAGGCAATGCCAGCCATCCCATGCTTCACATTTTCCTCAGGAAAATGAATAACAGCACTGACAAGCTACATAACAGAAGCCACGAGACCATTTAGGGTTGTAGATGAGATCATTTATCAGTCCAAACTCCAGAGCACTGAGACAAATGTCCCTCTCTCCATCTCTCCTCAGACCAGCAAGCCAGAGCTATGCTTGGGACCACAGGACAGGGATCAATGGGCTGGTCCATGGCACCAGCACTCCATGCTCCCCAGGAAGCACAAATCCAGCCTGCTCATACTAGCAACAGCCTCTCCAGAGAGAACTCATGTATATGGGGCTTCAATGAGGCTGAGAGAGGAGTCTCATCAACCCATACTTCCACTGACCTGCAGTGGAAAAAATATTGTATTTTTAGAAGCAACAGAGATGACATTCTATTGCTGTGGATGCAATGGCACTGACAGTCCATGGCCACACTGCACCCCTTGGGCTTCTGACTGGGGTGTGAGGCAAGTTCACCATGAGTATGGAGGCCAGAAGATGGGATCTGACCCATAATCTCCAACATCACCTGAGAAATATTACACCCTATTATTTTAGGGGCACAGGACTCCTATTAGGTCCCTAGTCAAAAAATATGAAAAACCCCCAAACAAATGAACAAACAAACAAAACAAAACCCCCAAAAAACAACCAACCAACCCCCCCTAAAACCAACCAAACAAAAAACCCCAAACAAACAAAAAAACCTCCCAAAACAGCTTCAAGGAAAAGTGGGCTTTTCTCCATTTGTCAGATGACATTTCCATTTCTGGAGCCCTTACTTGTGCAAACAGAAGATGCTTCAGCAGGTTAGCACTAGGGTTTGCCCACAGCATCAGTGTTAACATCCTGGTTACCAGATAGCTGAGCTAGCTCAGCTTACAAGAGGATGAACTTGTGTACCATGTGCCTGCATTTTTTCTTTTTAAGAGGAGTTAGGGTTATGATTTTAGCAAATTCAGCCTCAAATAGAGGACCCCTTTGCTAAGTCAGTTTTGGGGTCTTCAAAAAAACAGATCAATGGGGCAGCAGCCAAAGCCAACACTGGGACCTGGTGCAACATATTGATTTTTGGTGGTGGTGATCCCTCCAGACCCTCAAGAAATAATAAACCATTCAAACTGAAATCTGAGAAAAAAGCAATTGGTCTCCAGACCCTAAGGATATCATGGTTTCACTTCCACTGTAAATAAACCTCAGGCAGCTTGAATGCCGACATAAAAATACCAGTTGTCCAAAGAAATAATTCATAATATAGAATTCTGCAGTGAAGAAATGACAGATGGAAAACTGAAAAACTGAACTGACCATTGGTCAATAAAAATGCTTTTCTCACCTCCCAAAATCCAACTCTTCCCACCCCACCCCCAACTCATGCAATGGAAACATTAAAGAAAAATTCACTTGACAAGTCATTTGGATGTCAGTAAAAACCCTGTAATTAGTATAGAAATCAATTTTTAAAGCTTGCTGCAAAAAATTATGCTTATGAACAAAATGTTTGACTTCAAATTGAATTCAGTGCCTGTTCAGCATAAAGGAAAATAATTGAATGGGTGGCTCAACTTTCATGTTTTTGGAGTTTACTAAGTTTTCCCCATTGGTTTTCGTTATGCATTTTAGTGGGCATCATAAAACAATGTGTCAACTCGACTTGCTTGTGCCAGTCAAGCACTGAGATGATCAGCTTCCTTCTCTAGACATACGGCAACAGAGAGGAGAATCCTTCATTGGGCCAGAGTGCCTGGCTAGTACCTACCTGAAGACAGAATAAATTAGCAGCACCTATTTACCTGTGCTGCTTCTGGAAAGAGATATTAACCCCGTGACAAAGCAGGACTTCACTTTCTCCAGCACAGAGTAAATTGGTTCAGTCTCCAATGGGACACTTAGTATTAAGGTTCACCCAAGCATGCCAGGATCCATACTTACATTATGCAGTGTTTGGTACATTCAGGGGAAGAACTAAACCCTGGATCAATGGCTGTTGTAGAAATCCAACATTCTCATTACCCAAAGAAAAGGTGAGGACCAAATTCCTCTGCCTGTGTCTCACTGTGGGAAGGGGAGTTGGTGCCATCTGCAATCTCTGCACGTCTGCAGGAGTTCTCCTGGCAGCTGCTTAACCAACTTGCTGAAGTACCACCTTGGCAGCTACCACTCACTGCAGTTCTGCCTCTTGTTATTAAAAACATCAATGGCATAAAATGGAGTCAACACTTTCTAATAAAAAATTAGATCAATTTAGATGTCAAAATTGCTAACCTCCAAAGACAAGCTGACAGTAATCTGGTCCTTCTTGGTTCCCCCCACTCCCCCCACATTCCTGGAGAAATTGCTCATTTGTTTGTTGATCAGTTTTTCTAAAGAACATTTTAAAAACACATGGTTATAAACCTTAATTGCAAACAGGACTAATCTCTTTTGCTCTCTAAAAATCTACAGCCAGCTTATTCCTGCATACATTTTTCATCAGCCATTACTTTGAATATTCATGACCTCTTACTCCATGACCACATTGTAACTGCAGAGGCATTTACATTCAGGGTCTCAGAGTGATTTTTGACTCCATCAACAACAAAAGCGGGCTTGGTGAGAGGGTGCCCAGCCAGCTGAGGATTTGGAAGGAGCACAGTGATATCTTTAAAGTCATTGACTTGGACAGGTACACGCTGAGCAAGCAAAACCACCAGCAGAGCACAACTTGCTGGCTCTGGGAGTCACATGTTGGAGAGCATCAGAGGCAAAGCTCCCGTGCAGAAGCTGCAGGCAGTGTGGGCCCTGCCAGCACTGGGGGAACACCTTTGGGGCTGCTGATGCAGCAGGCTTGCAGCCTTGCTTCCCAAGGAGCAGGGAAAGAAGCTGCATTCCTCCCAGCTCCAGCCTGCACAGCAGTCTCTGAAGAATCACATCACCTTGCACTGGGACCTGTGGACTCTCAAACCCATGGGGACTGGCATCTTTTTGGACAACACAAATTTCGTCACTCCCAACAGTTTGAAGATCTGTTAAAAATATTTATTTCCCTGGGTTTTAGCTTTCCAACTTCTATGCAGACTAACAACCAAATTGTGGGCAGTAAGAGCAAGCATTTGTTTATTTTGTAAGAGGACTTCTTGCTGCTAATTGAAAACAAGCATTTTCAATGAGGCAGCTGTTTCAGTACTGTGAATAGACAGATCAGCATCACATTGAAGATCTAATAACACACTAATGAACCTTAATTTTTAGAGGCCCCTCCCTCACCCATTTTCACACTTCAGTAATTCCAAACCATTGATATGTGATGCCAGTTATTTGAAGATGTCCTCAGACATATTTTAATAAAAACCAGAAAAAATGTAACTTTTTTTTTGTTAGACTATATTGGAAACCTTGTTACATGTATCTAACAGTTTCTCTTTTTCTTTTCTTAAATAAATAGCAAAGTGTCACCAAAATGAATGGAATGCCAGCACCATTGCGTTGATAGAAATTTCCACACCAGGATGAACACACATATTCTGTAACAGTGCAAAAAAGGAGACTTTGGAGGAAAGGTGGTGGTTGCTGGTGCATCAACCCGTGAGCAGTCTGTGCAGTGGCATTGGGATGTGGTGCCTCTGCAAAACCTCACAGGCCTGGAGCCCGCGCCTGCAGAGGTGGCCCCAGTGAGACTCTGCAAGAGAGCAGCTGGCAGGGCTTCCAATGCAGAACGTGGAATTACTGCCTGCTACCAAGGGACCCAGTCGATGGTAACACAAGGGGCTGGCCATGTCACTCTCTGACAGAACAACGGCTTGAAATGAGGGAAATGAGCAACCTGAAAACCAAACAGGCTGACTAACACTCAGCAGGGCAAGGGCGTGGAGAGTCAAAGCTGCCAACTCCTTAATCAAGAGGGAACGATGCAAGGATTCGCTGTTACACTGAAGGTTACAGAACAAGGTGTCATGTTTTCATGGGTTTCCCTGGGCTGAGCTGGTGTTATTTTTCACATCTGACCAACAGTTTCTCTTCCAACTGGGAGAGTGCTCAAGGAACAGCAGCCATGTGCACCACACCACAAGATCCCTCAACAGCCTCTGCTGCCTTAAACTCACTCCACCCTGTGCAGGCAGCTCTGCCTGCCCACTGCCTTGCCCCTCTACATTGCATTGCACTGGAGTGCAGTGCAATCCCCCTCTCTGCTTCTGTTGGCTTAAACCAGACCCTTGTTATTTTAAACAGGAGTTTATTGTATTTAATACATTATAAAATTTGAAAAAATTGTAGGAAAGCAGCAGATTCAAACCAGAGCATCTCTACCAAATATTAATTATTCTGGCCCCCTTTGAAAAACACAAAACAAAACAACAAAAAAACTCATTCAAAAGAAAAGTTAACCTTTCACATCTGTGAGGGCTGACAAAAAAGTGTGCGACTTCTGTACAAACTACATTTAAAATTTCAGCTTTCCAATGCAATGGATGGTCGTCTCCTGAACACCTGCCCATCCACCTCTAAAAAAGACAGACATAAACCTCCATATGCAAATAAAGTTGAGTCAGGGTGTGTACACATTAAAAAGTGGATGGCTGTTTGGCAATGAAAATGGGTGAAGAACAGTCCATGAATCCCCCCCTGGCAATGGCTTGTACACCGTTAAGTGGGCCCGGGAAGGGCCTGGGACACTTAATGGCCATCACAGCACCAACCTCATCTACCACATTTTGTCATTGCATTTCCTACCCTTTGACATATACATACATATATATATGTACAGACATACATATACATACATATTTTTTTTAATGTGTGTGTGTGTTTTCTTTTATACCTTGAGGTTATTATTATTATCACTACTATTCCAAGTGTTCCCATATGAATTCAGGTGTGGTCTCTATATTTGATATAAATGTGTCTTTTATTCAATTTTAGTTCCAGGACTTGTTTGGAGTCCAAACTGCACATGAAATGTCTCCCTTTTTGTTTTTCCTTTTTCCTCTTTGTTTTCCTTTTTTTTTTTTTTTTTTTTTGCATAAAGAAACATGTCCATTTTAGTCCAGAGGCTCTTGCTTTATTCGAATGACAGAGGGTGCACGAGATGTCCTTCTGAGTTCTCGTCTCAGTACGTATTCACTGAATTGGGAAGAGTCCACTCCACCTCCACATGAGCCAACAATCTCAAACCCTCTTTGCTGTAACCTCTCAAGTACCTGCAAAAAAGATGAAACAAACACCAATGGATAAGTAAATTAACAGACTACTTGCAGTGCAATGATAATAACTGCTGTTTTCAAATGGATTCAGCTAGGGGGGAAAAAAAGTGGTTACACAGCTTAACTGTACTGGATTGATTTCTGCTGACTATGGCCACTGAGCAGTGAAAAAAAAAATGAAGAAAAATTTATTTTATTTTTTTAGTACTGTTAACAAATCCAGTTTTCTTCTGGCCACAGAAAGAGGACTAGAAAAACACATTCTCTGCTTTATAGAATTTACAACACAAAAGGGCAAATACATGATTGCACAGCAGATGCTGAGCAAACACCACAATGAAATGGCGACAGTGTAGATAACAACGGTCGTAATTTCAGAAAACCTACCATGATATTTACTAGAGACTTAAAAACCAACTCTTTGTTACTTCTATCATCATCTTCACCTGTTCTAGGCTTCCTTTGCCTCGCCTGTGAAGGTGATTTCCTGAGATTTAACAGGGTCAGCCTGCGAAACCCAAGGAAGGGGCTGATGCTCCCAGACCCCAGAGGATGTGGGACCCTCTATTCAGATCTCACAAGGGCTGTGCTGGAATCTGGTGCCTACCATGGCTTCCCCAGCTGTTTCAGCAGTTGTGAAATTGGCTTGCATGCATGCTGGGACAACACTGGCAAGCAGAATGGCAGAAGACTGCAAAGGACTAGGGCAGGGGAAGAAGCAAGCTGAGGTTTAAAAATGCTTCAAAGAAGACATGCCACATCTTTACATAAAATGCTTCAGGTTGGCAAATGTCTTTCTAAAGTACTTGAGCATGGTTAACTGCACAGCAGTTATATAAAAAAGAAAGGGATAGGAAAAGAGACCTGGAAACAGTGATCAAAACACATGTGATCTTTAGCTTTTAACAATATATGCCAAAATCCCCTGCCCCTGCCCAAATGTGTCAGTGCAAGCCACTGGAAAAAAGAACAGGAGAACTTGGATCCTGAGAAAAAATATGGTGGAAGTAACTCTGGAAACTAGCTCAGCCCTGGACAATCCATTTGGTCTGTACCTCATCCTTCAGGTCTATTGGTAGTCCTTTCCTGTCTCCCATTTTTATTAGTACTGGGAGATACTTATATCCTCCCATTACCAATGTGGGATCATTACACAAGTCTGTACATATTTTGCCACTCTAACTCAGGTTTTTCACATCAGTAAATATGCTTTCTAATTCTTATTTGTGCAACAAAAATGTAAGCATCAGAATAAGTGACAAAGTGTTGAAGGATATAACTGCCTTGATAACTGTCATATGATATAGCTAAGCAGCCATCCTTGAAACTTCATTTCGGCTGTAATCTGATGTCTAAGGCTGTCCTAAATTTGCATTAATCTCTATGACAAACAATTTTGATGTTTCAGCATGACAGTCAAGGCCAGTAAGAGACAACTGTCCAAGCTTAACATGGGTTAGATAGGTCTAGATAGGTCTCTCTGGAGCCTTGTGTTAAGTGCTAGCACAGGTGTAGTGCCTGGCCAGCCTTCACTGTGCCCCAGTGCTTCATCTGGAGAACAAGAGGCGCAGGGGTGACCTTCTAAAACTACCTGAAAAGAGGCTGTAGCAAGGCAGGTGTCAGGCTCTTCTACCAGGAAACCAGCAACAGGTCAAGAGGAAATGGCCTCAAGATGCACCAGGGGGCATTCAGGTTGGATTGGACATCAGAAAGAATTTCTTCACTATGAGGGTGGTTCAGCATTGGAATGGACTACCCAGGGCAGTGGTGGAGTCACCATCCCTGGAAATATTCAAGAAATTACTGGATGTGGCACTTAGTGCTGTGGTTTAGTTGACGTGCTGGTGATTGATCAAAGGCTGAACTTGTTGGTCTTGGAGATCTTTTCCAGCCTTAATGACTGTGATTCTCTACCTGGACACTGGGACCTGGCAGATGAAAAGATGCCAAGCTCAGCTTGCAAGCCTGTTCTGTAAAAGAATTCACCCATGAGCCTGCAGCGCTTAGGAGGTGTGTTTAAGTCAAACAGCATTGATTTTGCCATTGATGATTTCACATGGGAAGTGCTGGCTATGCAGGATGTGCTGACTAGGGGCAGGCAGGTGTCTGAGGCTGGTTGCTTTTAACCAACAAAGGATAAAAACATAACACTAACACTGCAGTTGATTATAATTATTCCAGGAATTACCTGCATTTGTCTCCCAGATTTTCTCTTATCCCTTATTGATTTCATAACATCTACTGATTTTAGACATTGCTACATTGCATCATAGAATACTTTGAGTTTAAAGGAACCTTTAAAAATCATCAAGTTCAACCCCTCTGCAGTGGGCAAGGACGTCTTTAACTAAATCAGGCTGCTCAGAGCCCTGTCCAGCCTGACCCTTGAATATTTCCATGGATGGGGCATCCACCACCTCTCTGGGCAACCTGTTCCAGCGTTTCACCACCCTCACTGAAAAATTTTCCTCCTTTTATCTAGTAAAAATCTACTCTATTTTAGTTTAAATCATTATCCCTTGTCCTATCAATTGCAACAGGACTCCACTATGCTATAAAAAATCAGGAAAAAATACTGGAAGTGAAAGTGAAGGGTTTTCCCTATGACCATGGAAAATTCTAACACTACTGTAGTTTGTTTGCAAAGAGATTTGAATTGATACATGAATTAAATGGAGATACATGAATTAAGTGGATTAAATGGTGATACATTAATTAAATGGAGAAAGACAACTCGACACACAGAAGTTAAGTAACTTGCTTAAAAAGCCTCCAGCTGATTCTGCTCACCAAAACGCTCCAGTGACATGGAGCAGGGTCAGCCCACTGGCACCTGGCCAGCAGCTCCCTTTCCAAAACTGCAGGTGTGACATCCTACCTGAACTGAGTTGAGGTGGCAGTATCCGTTCAGCGGGAAGCGGATGACATGTGTGGAGTCGTGGTTCCAGCCAGCGTTGACAGAGTTACACATCACATCCCCGATCTCCGGGAACACCTCCTCTATCAATGACTTATCTCCGCTCAGCGTAATCCTCTCGCCGAGATCTGGGGCCACTCGCACCACCAGGCACTCGCAGGACTTTGAGAAGCGGCCGCTCTCCCGGTCCTGTTTCCACCGTTCCATCTCTCCTAGCATGGGCTGAAGCTGGAAATACTTTGCTTCTTCATATAACAAGCTGTAGTCCTGAAAGACACACACATTAAGAGAGGCATTGCTAATGTGGTGCTTAAGGTAGATGGATATTCAGGCCGAGGCTGCTCTAGGTTTGGAGCCCTTTGGACAGAGCCCCTCATGACTGTGTAGGAAGGTGTAATAAAGTAACAGTGCAAACAAAAAATAACCATCAGCTCTCAGGGGTCTCTGTGGTCACAATGACCCCGAGATATGTTAGTCTCTTTGCCCAGCCCAGCAGCTGAAGAAGGAGTCAGGATTCTTCTGTTCTTGTTCTCAAGGTTGTTTATTATTTCTTATCTATAACACTCTTTCTCTGACCTGCTGAGGTCTGTCTGGCAGGTTGGGTTGAGGCACACTGACTGCTTTCAAAGGTGGTGTTCTCTTTCATACTAAAAACTACATGTCCGTTATTTACAATAATTTCCCAATACCTATCACCTATGTTAGACAGTGTGTTTCTACTCTAAGCCAATCTAAAAGTACCAACATCACCCAGAAGATGGAGGCTAAGAAGAAGGAAGAAGGACAAGGCATGCCCAAATCCCTCCATCTTGGCACCTGAACCCCCATTCTAAAACTCAAAATTCTACATTTTCACCCTGTGATAAATTCACTAACACTCTATTCAAACTCTTGTGGCTTGCACATCTTCATACAAAGTTGGTAATTGTTTTTTCCAAGGGCTAAAATCAAAGGCACAGGTGTTTTTGACTCTGTGCCAAGGTTTCCAAGCCCCCTGTCAGGGTTTCAAGTCCTCCAGGGCAGCCAGAGAAATTTCCCGGATTCCAACAATCAGCTACTTGGAACACAATGAGTATAGCAGCACATGCAAAAGTAAGGCTATGCTTGCTCAACTCCCTTCTGCAAAAAAAAAAAAAAAAAAAAAATTCCACTTTTCCCCATATTTCATCCCCACAGTGATGTCATATAATAATGATCTCATTGAACAGATGGAACAGAATTCAATCAGGATTCAGAAAATTCATCACTAGGATCCATTGTGTCTTACAGCCATACTAGCAGGCATTATAACAGGTATAAGAATGTAAATGAGGAAGCCTGCAATGTTTGTTAGTGTAAAATGATTCAGATATTTGCATAATGTTTGCACATATTAGTGCATTTTAAAAATTAAGTATTTTTTAATACTTCCCTATTTTGCCACTAGTATTGTTTACTACATCATCTCAAATGCCAGAGCAGAGGGAATGCATTTCTAGGCATAGCCACTGCAGAAGTAATTTAGAACTGATGATGTGGAGTCTGCCTACTGCCATTTTTTAAATTTAAAAAATGTTTTTAAAAAAATCTTATTTTTCTAGGTGTAAGAGCATAAAACCATTTGGAAAATATTTATACAGAGAAAAGAGATACATGAGAATTAGGGATGAGAGAGAAACAAAATGACAAGAGAAGCCTGGTAACAGTCAGTATGGTCCTGAATTTGAACTATAAACCAAATACTTGATGAGGACACCTAATTCATGGTAAAAATACTAAATACTGCTTACATTTATTGTGTAACAAAAAAAGTAATGTAACACATATATTTCTAAGAAACAAGAAACACTGTTCATTTTAATCACTGGTTTTTTTTGTACACCTTAAAGCATAACTAGGGAGGACATACCTTTGAACATCACAGTTGGGTGAACTTGCCAGGAATTACATTTTTAATTTCAACACAGCTACAGTATATTTATGTGTTTAAAAAGCTCTACATATGTAATTTCTTAATATTGCATGGTGACTTTTCCTTTTTCTGTATTTCTGATTACCTGTAGAAGAAGTGCCGAGAGCAGCACAAAGCCATGCTAAGGCTTCAAAAGAAGGAAGTGATGCTTATCTGCTTTCTCCAAACTCCACATTATTCAGGGAAATCTGCTCTTGTCACTAGGGGAGTAGCAAGGATGTGTCTACAGCAGATAATTCAAAGCTTGCTGAAATACAGCTCTTGAACTCAGCCTCACACCTGTTATGCCCAAATGCCTGAAAAACTGTCTCAGCTACGAGGGGAAAAGGACTGAATAGCAGTGTGAACTGCTCCATCCCTGCCTCATCACCCATCACCTCTCCTGTCCAATCCCAACTGCTGCATTTCCTGCAGTGAACCACGTGGTCATGAAGTCAAGGTAAGGATCTGTTCTGACTGAAGATCCCATATATATACCCTCATACCTACTAGCAGATCAACATCGCATGGATTCTGAGGCTCTGCCTCTGTAAGCTTTGTCTGACATTGAAATACCACTAATTCAATTTGTTACTAAAAAAAAAAAAAACCCTAAAAAAAAAAGCAAGCACTTTATTCAAGTTTAAATAATAAACAGAGAACAATTAATTCCTGACTAAAACTCCAAAATTAAACTTGCAGTACGCATTCAAGAGTCTGAGGAAGAAAACAGTCTATGACAATGCCCAAATATTACCACGTGTGCAGTTTATTTTGTCAATATTGTGATTCACACACCATTGTCTGAATTTCAGTGTGGGAGTGGAAACTGGAGCTGCTGCAATCGTTGGGGAAGCATAAAATTGGATGAAAGGACAAATAATCAGTAAAGCTCATGAGCAGTTAGTTGCAGATTGTCGCTTCTGTTTCCAAGAGTATGGTACAACATTTAATTTCCCTGGGTCAAATCTGGCAAGGTTGCTTTATTACCACTATAGCCAGGAGGGGAAAGTTTAATATTGATGCCACTCTAGGAAAGGAAGACACCACTTTAGCAACCCCATTCTTACTTTTGCCATGTACCTGAAATCAAACACCATACCCTGCAAGTCCACCTTCCCTATCCAGGCCTCTCTTTTGTCTACACACCAGATACTTGCTTTACCAAGGTGCATGCAAAACACCCAAGTCCCTTGAAATCTCACCTTGAAATCATCAGGAATGAGGAGTTTTGATGTCCTTAAGAAATTCAAGATATATCTGAACATCTGTCCATCTCTGTCGATGAAATAATGCTGCTTGAGACTGTCGAGGACAATGGGCTCTGTGCCATCGAAAAGCCGGCCAATTCTGGAGAGGAAACAAGAGACAAGGAGCACAGTCAGACCAAGCTCAGCTCAAGAGCTGCTCAAATAGCCCAGCACTACAAAACCCTCCCATGCACACTTCACTGAAGCAGGTCTGTGGCTTTGTTTCATTAGAAAAGGGCTGGTTTCAAACCACTGTGTAAGCCACATATTTTCCAGGATAGCCTCATTAAGTTCCAAGCAGCACAGCTGGGGAGGTAGAAGGGAAGAAGCCAGGCCAGCAGCCTCTCCCACCCACCTCACTGCCCCAGTCTGTATCTCATAAGATGACAATCTCTCAATTATTTTGGACACCTCTTTTGACAGTTCCCTCAGCACAGCTCATCCCCTCTAGATGCTCCAACGCCCTGGACTGACTCATTCTGTTTTATAGAGCACTTAGGGAACTTGATTTAGTTTGGATTGCATAGGGAACTTGATTTAGCTTGGATTTAGTTTGGAAACTGTACCTGGGGAATAGTTTGGTTTGGTTCTTTGCTTAGTTTTCACTTGTTTTTAAACTCAGGTCACTTTTTGGATACCATTTACTGCAACCAACATTAAGGCAGGCACAGCTAAGGTGAGGGGCAGCACATTGTGGTACCATAAAGACAGGGCTGCAGAGTTGATAACATTTCAATGTGAGGTAATGCTTTAATGTAAAAGTTAAGTGCTTGTGGCAGGTATCAAGCAGAACACTCAAATAATACAGAAAAATGTCTCAGCTTTTAGACACCACCCACTGACCACCAGAACCACACAGCCACTTAGAGAGCCTCCTCTTGGCAACAGGTCTTGCAACATCAACCACTGAGTACACATAACATTTCTGCATGTGGGCCTCCCAAACCAGCTCTAGTTAGAGCAATAGGAAGGGCTGAAAAAGCCAAACAAAACCCTCAGAGTGACACCAAATAAATGTTTTGTTACTGCACTGGGGCATTTGCAAAACACTCCTGAGTCACTGGTGGTTTCCCAATGAAACGAGCAGGAGTGACTGGCAGGTCTGATTTTGTGTGCCTGTTCACATGGCTGTATGTGCAGCGTGGAAGTACTTTTTGACAGCAAATAGTCATGGCACACTGTTTTTGTTTTGTTTTAAAAGCAGTGAATAAACAACGAACCCCCACTACCAGCAATAAAAAAAAGCCACCAAATACTCAGAGGTGATCAGCCCTCCTGGCTGCACGAAGCACCCCAGGCTGAGAGATGCCCCATCCAGTGGCCAGCAGAAGGGGATGTCCAGAAGGGATTCAAGAGGCAAAAGACAGAAGTGATTCCCAAAGAGGGGGAGGCAGCAGGGCTTGCAGCAGGGCCTCAGGGAACTGCAGAGGGGCAGGGCTCCAGGCAACCATACACTGTGTTGCATCAACAGCCAAATATCCTCCCTTTGAAAATGGCACAGGCAGCCCAAATTGAGTTTGGAACAATGTCTGTGCCTGGAGCAGGTATATATATAAGTTGTGAACAGAATACAAATCTCATCTATAGCTTCTCACCAGCTGGGAGGAGACCAGAAAACAAATAAAACTCCATTAACCCCAGCTGGCCATTTACAATTCTGTAATAAGTGCATGAATCAATTCAAGTTGCATGAAATCTGTAACATATAACAAATTAAATATATTTTGCATCATGAGCAGGTAGAGAACACTTTTTTTTCAAAGCCATCCCTTGAACTATTCGAGCTTTCTTCCTCAAAGACTTGTTACTGCCTGCCCTGCTGCTCAAAAGCAGCGACAGCCCATATAACACAGGCTCCTGTTCACGTGGTGTATGAGCCACATTTTATGTCTAATATGGAAGTACTCAGCATTTAGAATTAATTTTCCCCTATACTCAAGCATGTCATCTTCAAATTTATCACGGAATTCACACACAAAACATGTATTTGGCCAAGTCAGTCATTACTGAAATGTATAATTGTAATTGGTTTCTGCAGCATTTTCCTAGTTCTAAATTACTTATATAATTACATATTTTAAACCTCTAGGCTTTTTGTCTCCATTTTATTAATTGTTTAGAGAAGAGCAAGATAGTATCAGAGGATGGAGCCTTCAGACAAAACCATAATGCTGAGGAGAGTGCTCAGCCACTGGGAGTGCTACCTGGGACCTGAATGGCTTTGGGAATGGACTGGAAGTGTTAACAGAAAGCACTGCCTCAGTGCTCTGCTGCTCTGCAGCAGCAACAACAGCAGCAGCAGCAAAATCCCAGGAACTGCAAAGTCCCAGTCCCCTCCTGACTCCCCTCCCAGGATCACTCTGCAATACACTTTCACATATTAAAACAGCTTTGGAAGGGTAGATCCCCAGCAGAGACTTCTGTAAAGAAAATAGTTTTTTTTTTCCTTTTCAGATGGAAAAATGTAGATTCCAGCATCCTTCATGTGGCCTTCAAGGACAAAACCTGAGGTATGATGGGATGCAAATCTGGTGACATGGTCCTGGTTCCTAATCTGCATTTGCTACATCCATCAGGAGAGGAGGCTGGGCTATGCCAGGATCTAGGGAACAACCAGCATCCTCACCTTCCAGCATCCTCACCAGGAACTCTTGTGCTCCCAGGGGCACAGTGGGAAGCACTTCCTCATGCCTCCCCTGTCACCTCCTCTGTACAATGCAATTGATCACCATCCTCCCTGCCACCCAAAGCTTTGCTGGCACTCCTGCTTGGTCCCACACTGGGATTATACATGCTTAAGAGACACCAGTTTGCTAGCACAAGAAAGGACTGGTAAGTCATTGTAATTTCACTTCCCAAGAAAACCTGAAAGATGTTTTTCCCCATCTTCTTCTTGACAATGTTGGCTGATGACTGGCAAAGACACCTTTCTGTTTTAAATGACAAATACATAACAGCTGAATGGAGTTTCGAGACAGGAGAGCACTTTGAAGGAGGCTTGCAAAATAAGATGATAATCATATGCAGAATTAGCCAAATATCAAGGGTAAAGGATAAGAAACTGTAGTCCATTTACAAGAAAATGTGCTTCTGAAATATTTAATTAAAACTAACAGACTGGAATTTTCCATATATCAGGAAAATTAACGTCCCATGGGTTGAAAGTGTGACCTCCAATGGGTAATAATTAATGTCTGTGGCTTTAAGTATCATATTCCACTGTCAGAAAACGAATGCTTCAAGGGTTGAAAATATAACCAGTGGAAAACTCTGCTTCCATGTGAGAGTTTGGTTTTACTTAAAGGACACAAACTAGGTATAGCTACAAGCCCTCGTTTACTGGAGAAAAAACAACAGGGAATGGAAAATATAATTGTTTTAATTCCATAAAATACTACAGAGATGGATCTTCCCACACATCAGCACTCCTGTAACAGCATTTCTATACCAAAAAGCTAGCACAGGAAGATGATTGCTTGTAGGATTTCTCAATTTCTTCAGAAAAA
The DNA here is from genome assembly GCF_047830755.1 of Zonotrichia albicollis. Taxonomy (NCBI): domain Eukaryota; kingdom Metazoa; phylum Chordata; class Aves; order Passeriformes; family Passerellidae; genus Zonotrichia; species Zonotrichia albicollis. The sequence continues at coordinate 109,151,686 of NC_133819.1, forward strand.
AGTCCTACTTGTCAACTATAAAAATATACTGTCTGCAGCAGAACTGTATACATGGTGTGCTTATAGCCTTGATCTCTCGTTGTATAAATATTTAAATATATTATTATTATTATACACATAAAGAGAAAAGACTTCACTTTAGTATATTCTGCCTCAGCTGGAAATGTGGGAAAGCAGCAATAATTAGGAACAAGACGCCCAGTAGTAATTAAACAAGTCAATTATTGCAAAATTCTCTTAATGCCAAGAAAAAAATGACAGAGTTCTACAGAGTGTTTTACTGGCTTCACTGGACAGAGCTCAAATTCTTCACTTCTGAAGGAACACGGAAAAGCTGCAAGCCTTGACGTTTACAAACATACAGAATATTACATTACTTTCAAACTAAGGTAGAAATAAACATTTCTTCTCTGAGAAAATACAGGTTTCTTATAATTGAATATATTCAGTATATAATTTCTTCTATTAACATCTTTATCTACTACAAACTAACTGAAAATATTTTGCAATACACTACCTTCAACAGTCCTGAGCTGCCAGAGTTCAGTGCTCCCCACGTCTTTCAAAGAACAAGAAAAAGGGAGGAAAACTGGTGAGAAGTCCTTTTTTTAACCCATCAGAGGGGGCTGTGCAGCAGGAGGAGCAGCAGTGGTGCGCTGGAACCTGCAACCCCACACTGATGGCAAGGCAAGTAACTGCCTGGATTTCACTGAGGGAGGATATTCAGCAGCTAGCAAAGAGCAAAATACTCATGAAAACATATATCTTTCCCTCTAATGATGAATCACATGACAAAGTAAATGTATTTTATTTGAAATCTTACTCATCTGGTTGGAGCCACAGCAGCAAAGGGATTAGGAGTTTGGTCCTTAAAAGTTAAGTGCAAGTTTTATTTTCACATCATTATATTCATGTGGCTAATGGGAAGGCTTATTTAACACTCTGGAGTGTGAGGAGAATGAGCTGTAACGAGCTTTTACTTTTTTTTTCCTCTGCAACTTTTTAGTTCAAGCCATCCTTATTAATTTCTTTTCATTTTCTTTTACTGAGTGCTCAAAGGCAATTTGCATAAGAGTCCATTATAAACGAGATCTGTTTAATGGTATGCTCATCTCATGGCTATTTAATTTTACTTCCTTGTATGTCTAAATTATATAATTTTGCACTGTCCCCTAGCAGCTAGTACAGTTGAAGTGGTGTCCATGCCAGTGAGAAATGTTATCCTACCCAAGTGGAGAATTATGAGGTTCCTATTCTTTTTTTCCAGATAACCACTTTGACAGTATCAACCTGCTTTTCTTTTTTGAATAACTTACATAATTTGGATCCACAGAGACTGAATACATAGCAACCTTTATAATTCTGCATAACAAAAGTTGGCTCATAAACATAACAGAATACATTTGCAATTTTCAGGAACATATATTACGAAAACCACATTTTAACAAAATACCCTGTTGTAATCTCTTGCTCTCAATGCTATTATAATTTGTTCTTATCTTTTTCTTCTTACATTTAATTTAAGGTTTCATGTCCATGAGTCTCAGGAATTTCTTGGCACATACAGTTCCTACATTATGAGAAGATGGATTAATACAAATAATTATAAATCAAAGGTAACAGAGAAAAAATGCATTAAAACCTAAAGCTCATTAAACTTTCTATAGAAAAAGTATTTATATAGGAGCCAAAATTACAGAGAAGAAGAATGTACAGGGAGAGGTTTTTAAACACCAGTTCCTACAAGATGTAAAAAAAAAAAAAATACATGGCATTTTAAAGAACAGATAAATGCCAAATACTGAGTAAAAGGATGTCAGACCCTTGTAGAAATATTTGCTAAAGATTAAGGAACTGAATCATTTACATGAAGAAGATTTCAAACATCTTAAGATTGCTACTTCGGCCTGACAGTAAAAGAAAAGGTGGGGACAAGCTCAGAGGGCTCACAAGGCATTTAGAAGGAAATGAGATAGACAAAAAGTGGTGAATAATCTTAAAGGCAGAGCAAAGTATGCGAGGAGCAGATGGGAAGGATCTGAAATGATGAGTGACAGGGTATCATCAGGGAACACACTAGAGACAAAAAAACCCAAAAAACCCAAACAACTAAGAAAAAAGAGAGAAACATGGGATTTGCTACAACCTGCCTGATCAGAGGCAGCATCAGGAGCAGAGATGAAAGCCAATCAGACATATTACAAAATGAACTAATAGCTGCTGGATCTAATCCAGATGGACAAACTGACACATTAACTGGAAAAGTATGAATTGCACAACATGGTGTAGTCATGTTGCAGGAATGCTACTGACACAAGAGCAAACTACGTCTGTCTACGCCACAGATGACCGTGGAGAACGAGAGACAGGTATGGAAATGACAGTGGAAGAAATGTGGACACATGGGTCACTGCAAACACAGGGGTGCATTAAAAACTGGGGGGCCAAGGCTCCACAAGTCAGTAAAAGCATCCAAACCTCTGTTTGCCCAAAAAGGAAGTTTTTCCAAAATAAAATAAAAGCTGCATTTTCCCTGCTAAAGAGGTGACCTAGCCACCTAGGAGTTTCACACCAGAACTAAAGATTACAGCACAAAATAGAGCTAATACAGCAACTCCCCTGGTGTACAGAACATACTGGTGGGCTGATAGTCACCCTGGTGGCTGTAGGGTGCCCGAATGTTCCACAGAAGCCAGTCCAAAAATGTAGTCTCTGCCACTGGCTTCCCTCGGGATGTTCAAACCCTCATTCCCAAACCACGGAATCAGGACCATCATCTGCCCAGACACAAAGGGCACTGGTAGAAATGCCGACATTTCAGAACAGAAAGGAGTAAATAGTTGGGATGGGATGTTGAGAGCTGTTGGCTCATGACCAGAGAACAGTATTTGAAGGTAGATGGAAACCATCTCCCACATTGCAAGATGGTAACATGGGTGAGGCCAGGAAAGCACTACCCCAGACCATGGATGGGCCAGGGAGTTTCTGTTTACCATATTCCTTCTCTCTCTGCTCTGGTGAACCAGGGAGATGCAGAACTGATAAGAGGAACAGGCTGAAACCCTAATCTGCATTTTTTCACACAAGGCTGGGCAGGTAAGTGTTTTAAAAGCAATTTCAATACTGTGTCAGCCAAATCTCCTGGATCTTTAGGCTGCATTACAGGCTTCACATGTGGTTGAGAGGGGTCTATCCACTGCTCACCAGTTGTTTTCCCACCCCAAACCAGGATCTTTATAGCACAAACCCCATCACTTTTAAGAAAGTGAGGTTCCTCCATCTGACAGACACTTCCCAAGACATGTACAGACCATTCACTTAAGAGCTGGTCTTGATGATCATTGTGAATCCATTCCAATTCAGAATATCCTGTGACTGAATACATCCCTGATCCTCACAGTTTTGCTTGCCTTCAGATACCAAACACACCTTCAAGTACTTTTGCTACCATACAGATACGTCTCCAGAAAACTTAAGCCTTGCAATCCCTAAATTAGGGGATTGCTTGTCTGTTCCTTCAGCCAAGCCACAGAGTGGTGCCACAGCCCCTCTGTTCCTCTAGGACTTTGAGACACTTCTGGAAGCAGCCAGCATCCTGAGTGACCCACCTGCCAAATCTCGGAGACGCAGAGCAGGGCAGGAGGCTGCAGATGCCTGCCATCATCCCTCTCATCACAGGGGCAATTCACTCAAGGTATTTGTGAGGACATCAGGCAATAAGGAGCTACACACATGGGCTTCCCTGCACACCCAGAGACCATAGCCACAGCTTGAGCACGAGGATTTTAACCTTTTAAAATGCCATCTTTACTATTCTTTCTTTTCAGGTTTGCCCATGCACTGGATATAATGAAAAACAGTCTACAAGCCTTTAAGCCCCACATCTCCTACAGTGTTTGGTATCTTACAAATAAGTCCTTTAAAAACTTTCTAGTTTTCCAGAGCATATCAAAACCACTTTTCCTAAAATCACTTAAACCAATGAAATGTTAAATCAATTATTCATGCAAATACTTTTGCCATCTCTGTTTTTTGTAACCAAGTTTTCTTGGCAATGATAACATTTCACAGAAAAATTAACAAATACTCTCTTTGCTTGCCAAGATGATTTTACTAAGCTTGAATCCGATTTCATTGAGGTATGTTATTTGTTTTATCTTGAGGGAAGCTGCCTATTAAGTTAGTAGCAACCGTGTCCTTTTGCTTGTGATATGGTTATTACTGAGCTATCAGGAGTACCTTTAAGTTATTAGGGTGCAATGGCAAATTAAGTACTTTGCGTCATAATTAGCTAATAACTTTTGAATTATATTTTAATCATGTTTAAGATGGTCAGGTTGGCTGTGAGTGCAGATAATGGAGGATAGGAGCAGAACAGGAGTGTTTATCATTCAATACCAAAAGCCAGAAGGTAGGTAAACTGGTGGATGCACAACATCCCAAAGGCCATGATAATCTATATATTCAGAACGCTGAGCTCTTCACAGGCAGCAATGTAAAAAAGCAGAACTTGTGTCTTAGGATCACATTTAAGTAAAAAGCAAAAAATATATCAGTTTCAACTGAGCCTCCTTTGAGCCTGTGAACTTTTTGTTTTTTAATAAAATTATGGTTAACAGTACCCATCCTCAAATCACTGTTGATAAACTTGTTCACGCAGACTCCACAAAGAGAGGACACCGTTAAAGCAGCTTGGAAAAAACTACCAGAGCCATTTCCCTTTCAAAACTCATGATCAAGAAAAACCAAACAACCAACAAAAAACCTTCTCAGAATAGGGGAAATCCTTTGATGTATTCCTTTGTACATTAAGTTTGCCCCTCAGCTTTCATGAATTTCATTCAAACCACTACTAGTTCTCAGTATTTCCTCCGTATCCTTGAGAAGACTCAGCATCAAAATTCCACATACAAATCACTGGAAATCAGGAAACACTCCAAGTTGCTCCATGAAATGCCTTACAAAAGTAATGGCAAAACAAGTTCTGGATCCAAACCCAATAGAGATCCCACTACAGCATGTATATGCTTCGTAGAAACAGTAAGGGGTTGCTAATTCTGCCCCTTTCCAGGATGTTACTTTGAGAACCTGGCATCACTCTCACATGCCTGAAACCTCTTTCTGTATAAATTGCAAACATGGCAATGAAACCATAATGAATTAAGCTTTCCAAGATCTTCACAACTTTGACTACTTAGGCAGAAATCACATCTATGTTGTTTTGTTAACTGCTGCCTTCTCTTAGAGAAAGGACAGCACATTTCCATAGACAAGACAAGAACACACTTGCCTTCCCCTTTGCAAGAGTTGCACAAGCTCCTTCTTCATTGCAGCCCATAAAAGCAGGAGACTGCACAATTAACCTCTGTGTGCTCTGTGGGGGATTCTACAGGAACTGCTTCCTGAGAGAAAGGGGCCACTACTACATTAAAGCCTAAGTAAAAGCTTCCCATTAATGAATAAAATTCAGAGACAAAGCGCTTCTAAAACTTTTACATGTCTGTGTCTTAACTATGTTTGTGCCTGTGTCCCCAGAAAACACCACCTTCCAGAGCCCAGAATGAAGGAATGAAGTATTCCCAAACATCCTCACTCTTCTGCTTTCAATAAATACCCATGAAAGTCACACACAAACTTTGTAACATCCTTCTTAAGCGCAGTTCACGCAGAGGACAACAATTTGGGGCTGTTAGCTTGGGCAGCAGAAGCCTGTAAAACACATTACCAGGTCCCAGCCCTGCTGCTGAGCTAGGGCTTGGACTGTCAGAAGACAAATTTGCCAGGAAATGTGGAAAAGATGTTCAGTCTGCTTTTTAAAATCCCTACACAAACAGACAAAGGAGAAAAAAATGCATGTACAAAGAACACTATTAAGGTAGTCAAAACAAGCTTCACAAGTTAAGGTACGTCAGATATTAGAGATGCTCCTGCAAGTCACATTTGCAAACCTCCCTTTGTGTGAAGGATTTCAGACTTTAGATTTTAATGATCCACTTTTTTCTCACAGCACCCTAACTTGGCACCCAAGCCAAGTAGAAGCCAGGGTTGTACAGCCTAGCAGGCTGCTGCCCATGGGAGCCCTGCTTCATCTGCTGGAGCTCTAATGGATGAGGAAGGGACTGCAGGAAGGGAAAAATGGGTAAGGTAGATGGGGGCTGACCTAGAAAAAGGGACTCTGTCCAAGCATGTGCCAGATTTCCTCTGTGATGCTACCACTAAGCACACCTGCCCTAATTTTTAAGCTCCTTTGAGTGAAGCAAGAAGGGACCAGACTAAGGAACATTGTGAAGAAAGCACACAAGAATGACTCTTTAGAACAGGACTCAAGTAATATGCAGAAAATACAGCCCAAGGGACACATGCTGAACAGAGGAGGAACAGGAGATGCTGATGACATGTTTAGTAAATAAGCAACACATATCTCTGCACAGAGACAGAGAAATGTATTGGAGATAATATTATTACACATACACTATGAAAACTGCAAAAGTTACCCTGGCTGCCCAAATAACATTCTTTTCCTATAAAGCTTACTTTAATTGCAATGAGAGAAGCTGCAAGGCTATCTACCCAACGGCACATTTATTATACTTCAAATATTAGTGTTTTCCCTTACTTAGCCCACCTGCTCAGAGATTCCTCTACCTAGATAGAAAGCAGTACGTTCAGAATAACACCCTAGATTACAAATTCCTCTAGAAGGGCAATCCATACAGCATAAAAGCATACACAACAGAGGCAAGGAAGAGGGGGGTGTTATGAGCACAGAATTAAGTATGGAAAACACAGGACCGTACACCGCTCTTTTCTTGATTAACTCACATCCAGTACAATTACATTGCAGTGATTGCTCATGTGGACACACATAAGTGTCTACATAGAGAAACATGTTTATACCCGTATAACTCATTCCCATACATTTCCATGTTTAATCACTTCCATGCTAGAGGTTGCAGTGATTTATTTTTCAGTAACTAGAAAAATCACACCATTAACCAAATCAGCTCATACAGAACCTGCGTGCTAATCAGTTAAGAGGACAGGAAAGTCCACCTAAAACATCTTAGACAGTGGCTCTGAGCAATAAATAATGCTTATTGCACACGTCAGAAATGCCAAAGCCACACCTGAACATTTTGCTGGTGGTAGGGTGATAAAAAAACACACAGATAACATTATTTCCATTGACAAACTTTACATACACAAAACAGTGGCTTTATTGTTTATTAAATTAGATGCTGCCATGGTGTAATCATCCCTGCAGCCATACCAAACCCGACAGTAGGTCAGATGCAATGCTGTGGAGGAGGTAGAGAGAGAAGAAAGGAAGAGAAGTGAGACACAGCACAGAAGCAATAGAGCCCCATAAACTAGTGGTGCAAGGAATAATTAATCTATGGATGTAAAAACAGATGCCGTAACTGTAGAAAGCAAAATCTGCAAAAATACCACATGACAAAAGTAAATGTTACAACATGGTTCCTTTAATAAACAACATCCAGGATGTGATTCAACTGCCTGTTGCCACTAGAGATACTCTAGGGCATCCCAAAGTGCTGGGTGATGGCACAGGGACACTACTGCAGGCTTGTGCCCTGCTGGAGCAGCCAGAGTCCAAGCAGAAACTGCACAGGCATTAGCTTCACATGTCAAGGTGAGTGTATCCCACTCACAAAAATGACCAGAAACTGACTGTACCAAATTAAACAAAATCTAACATTCTTCCTAAACCTAAACTCTTTTCAATTCTTAAAAAGTCAGGCTCTATTAAATAAAAAATTACAAATTTATATGATATTAAGTTCAGAGCATAAGTTTGTAGTGCTCCTAAATTGTACAGGAATTTGCAACATTTTCAATTTAAGAGTTCTTTTACCCGGCAGGTCAGGTTACTCTCACACAGAGGAGCTGACTGGTCCTAGCTTCCTCCTGAGCTACAGCTTCACTACAGGAATACAGAGGAGTGACATCCAAAGTCACATTTAGGAGCCCTGCTTCCTAAATGCAGGCAGTCAGCCTCAAGTGTTTTAGCAGGGTATTGAGGTGAGCTGACTGTAGAATCAAGCTACAGCCCAAGGACAGACGGACACTGCTGTGGAGGGCAGCCCACCCACACGGGGCTGGCTCTCATCCACGCACACCTTGTGCACCACTGCAGTGATGGTGCACCCCAAAGATTGCAACAGCTCTGTCATGCAGCAACTGATAAATGCTGAATGCAGGTGGGAAATGATCTGTGGAGAAACACTCAAACAAGCTCAACTCCATCAGTCTGGAGGATTTACAGCAGTGAGGATATATGTCCTACATCCATTGTGATCTTCCTGGTGGAAACCAGCACAGCCCAATAGTGAAAATCTTCCTGGGGTGGTTCCAGGCTGCTAATAAACAAGAAAATGCCTATTAAGCTGAGCACTGCTTTGGAACTAATAGAAATATGCTGCTGATGAGGCAGACTACTGCTTGAGTTTGTAGGTTTTCATTATTGCATTCACTTAACTGTGAGGCTTTTCTCTAAAAAGAGGAAAATATAACTACACTTGGAACAATAGAAGTGAAAAAAGCACCCTTTTCTAAGGGACTCTCCATACTGCATCTGTCCTTTTCTCCAGATGTTAGTAACACCACATAACCCTCATATAAATAAATTAAGTTGCAGCTTGCACTAATACTGAAAAAAAAAACTTCTCAAGAAGCAACAAGGATATATACACCAACAGACAAGGATTTCCTTAACAACAAGAAGAAAAAACAGCTAATAGTTTACTGAGAAAAATACTGAATTTCAAACTTACAGTTTTTTAGAACAATGCAAGTTCTAATACAGGCATTTTTGGGGACAGAAAACTGTTCCAGAAAGTTCTCCTCCCCTCTGTTGAAACTCAAACACATTACAACCACCTTGCATTATTCCTTCCACTTGTGTACTTAGTTAATACCAATGCTTTTTGCTCTATATGTGAATGCAATAAAATTTTAATTTTGCAGAAATCCAGGTGTCTTGGTAGATTTCTGATTTTTTTTTTCTTTCCTCTCCCCAAGGCATAGATATAAATTGTTTTCCTCTATCTTTACAGGAGATCTACGGAACCACGTTATCAAAAGTTGCAGAAGACTGAAAATAGTTTAGGGTAATCAAGAGCTGCACTGTTTCATCAAAGCCCCATCTCTCCAAAAGCCACTGGTGTTGCAACAAACAGTTTGGGGCTATAGTTGGATTTTGATTATTTTCCATTACCTTCCTAAAACCTCCTCTTTTCGTGGCAGGCAGAAGCCAATTAGCACCATGAAAGGAAGAAGTCTGGAGAAAGATGATGTGTTAAACAACCAACTTTGACTAGGAAGTCAGACCATCAAATTAAATATTGCTAACCACCCTATGCACAAGAGTCTGTATTTATTTGTTTTAACCTCACCGTCAATGATGGAAGCTGACAGTGCAGTTCTTGGCCCCTCACTTTTGCACAGCTTTTCTTCCCTCAGTGTATACCACAAGACGACTACCCACAAGTAATGGCAGGTGGTGAAATGGAGCTGGGCCGGTCCAGCAGAAGGCAGAACCTGCTGCCGAGCACCATGATGGGTTTTAACAGGAGGGAGAAAGCATCTGAGGTCAGGCTGGGCTCTTGTATCACCACTGATACTGCAGCAGCACAGTCAACAAGAGCAGCAAGACCACAGGTCTCATTTGCTTGAAGCTGCCCCTTGAATCAGATGCTTTCCCCAAGCCCTACTGCTCAGCAGCTGTGCCCACTCCATCCCTGAATCCTGCAGCCCACCCAGAGCTCCAGCCACAGTGGGTGCAGGCACACAATCCATCTTTGCTGCCTCTAGTTGCCACCAACATCTATCTGTGTGCTTTGATGTCAGAAGACCTCCGGCAGAGACCTGCCCCAGGGATTAAAGCTGCAGTAAAGAACGAGTCTGCCACACTCACACTGGTAACACAAAGGCAGCAACAGCTTTGCAGGGATCCCTGAGAAGTGTTTACAAAGAACTGAGCCTCACAACAGGATGACAAAAGGAAGGGGTATTTCTCCACTGTGCTTCAAGAGTTGGTTATCTTCGAGGAAAATCCTCTGCTAAACAAATACTGAGGGGCACAGAAACAGCCAGCATGTGACTGTGGACAGCAGCTCAGGCTACTTTGCAGGATTGAAGAGAGACAGCATGTTTGCTCCTCATGGTCTGCGAATGCAGGCAAAATGAAATTCCACATCTAATTTTGGGAGCACATCACTGGTTTATTATTTGTTAGAAATAAAGCCTCAGACATGACAATGAAGGAGTTTCACCTCAACTCTGAAGCAGGGAGAGCTGACAGCAACACTTTCTTGATGGCTGAAGCATGTGGAGTCACTGCAGAGCAGGGGCATCAACTCCCTCCACGCTACCTGCCCTACCACTGCCAATATTTTGTTACTACGGCAGAATAATATTAGGACATCAGTGAGGAAAATAAACTCTCTGTTATGATAGATGTGCATTTAGTCAGCAACATGCTACAACAAACTTGACCTTTATCAGGACTAGATGTCACTGACTGCTTTTTTGGGACCTCACCCCATTTATTTTGTTCTGCCTACAACCTCTGCAATTTCCAACCGATAAAACTTTCATCACCTTTCCCAATGGAAAGAAAAATATTCTGTCATGCAAGGTCAAGGGACAGAGCCCTTCCTGTGGTCCTTCATAGCAACAGAAAGGGGTATTGGAAGAAATACTCCCAGAAGAGCTGCAGATGAGTTGTCCCAATGTGAAACAGCCGGGCACAGCCCAGCAGAGTTTCTGCAGGCTCAGGTTCAGGTTTGCAGAACAACATGACTCATTTTTCTTCTCTGAAAGAAGAGAAAGAAACTGCTCTGCCAGCTTTACGTTTTTACATGGTACCAAACCTGTTATATGTTCTTCATCACCCCCAGGGCCATTCATGTTTATCATGTTTCCAGGATTTCATTAATAAACAAAAGGAAGAAGGGCTTATGCCTCTGACTGAACTTCTTTGCATTTTAATAGGAAATAATAAACTGACCCACATGGAAGCTAAATACAATTGAAAGTTGCACCCATACCAGCTATTTCTATTTTCAAACCAGTGCTTTATGCCTTGTAATGATAGCAGACAGCAGAGACTTCCAATAGCATCTTTTTCATCCTTCATTTTGTTGAGCCTACCCAAGAGAGAAGCATGAAACATACCTGATTAGGGCTTTTATTTCTACTTCCCAAGAGGGGAATTAAATGCTCCCCTAGAATCAGACCTCTGTGGTCTGGAGAGCAGCATCCATTCAGCTACACCATTAATCCAAAGTGGAAGTGGGGAAGTGCAATTGTAGCTCTGCTGATGAGTTTATCGAGGTTAGCTACTAAGCAAGGGAAGGCCAGTATGAGAGGCATGGCCCAAGGCCCAGCTTTATGAGACTGCAATATTAGAAACCGGGAAAATGAGAATGTCTGATGAAAAGTGGAGCCTCCAAATACGCTTTAGCTACAGAAAAGCAGCAGTTTTTCTCCTTTCCCTTTCCCATAAGCTCTTCCAAAGGGGAAATAAGCAGGCAGGTATCCTTCCTGACACTGCTTTGACAGCTTGTATCTGCCTAGAATAACATTTGTCACCACTTCCCTACTCATGCATCTCCTTTGCATCTCCAGCCATGGACACTGGGCTTTTCTCTGTGGCAGCACAATGGAGCCAGAGTGGCTCCCTATGGCATTACTGCAGCAGGGCTGGAAGCTGCCATGAGCAGAGCACCACCCTCATCAGGTTTTGAAAGGCCAGAGGGAAGATTATCACTCAGGGGAGCTCATACACAGGAGAAGCCAGTAAAGCAAAATTAAACCTTAATATTCTGCAAATGATAAGGACATTGTTTTTGAAAATGTTAGCAAGGCATGAGAAAAACGTACTTAAAAGTCAGTCACTGGCACATCAGGAGTCAATTGTGCTGGGCAGCAAAATATTCAGAAAAAATATAAGATGAATATAAATATAGCTTACATGTTTGAAAGTAAACATTAACTGCTTTTCACATGCTTTATGGCAACTTCAGTCCTGTGCAGCTGTAGCCACAGCACTTGGAGAAAAAGCAAAACATCTCATTATTTCAAACAAACACGAGCACTTTCATGTGACCAGCTCCAAGTATAAAATGAAAAAAATATTCCTAAAACTCCCACATTATACCGCTAGTAAACTAGAATTTCATAGCAAAAGTGAATAAACAATAGCTTTTGAGGCTGGAGAAATTACCATCATGGTGATATCTAATCTCTCCCCAGAAGTCAAGAATTATGACTAAACCCTTCCAACATAGATATAGCCTGAAATTCTGTGTCAGAAGTATGTCCAATTGCATTTGGCAATCCTTAGCCAAGAGAGAGGCTGACTATAATTGGATGAATATTTGAAGTGCTTCATTATTCATGTAGGAAGGCTAGGTAAAAAGTGTTTTGTAGTCCCAAGACACTGGAGGGTGTGTGTTATTGGGTAATAACCAATTAGGAATGTTGACAGCACTCTGCCTTTGGGATCACCCTGGCCAGCAAAGCACCTGGGTGTATGTTGTTGTGCAAAGGCACACACCCTCTGCCTACTGCTCAGTTTATTTAAGCTAGGCTTTCACCAAAGGAAATGGAGGACACCCCAAAGGATGTGTGTTTGACAGCTCAGTTACATTCAGAAATAGTGCTTCTTTGTTGTTCTGTCTTCCAAAAAAACCACCTTTTTTCAGTAGTATTTCTGAATTACTGATGCTACTGGTTATTGAACACAAATTCCAGTTCTTCTATTTTACTGCTCATAATCCAGCAAAAGAGCAATATTCTTACTATTTCCAGTAAGGAAACACTGATGGCAAAAGATTGGCTCCTACCCCTGTAATCTGGTAAATAAAACTCCGCTGTGCTGCTATAAATACTTCAAACTCAGAACAACAGAAATCAATGATTTTCCTTTCATGCTAGCCTAAGAAAAACATATTAATCATTAGTAGAGACATGCAAAGATTTTTAAAACTTCAGCATTTAAGAACTAACAATCCTGACACTTGCTCACGAGAACCAGAAATTCAACACCAATTGAGGTAATGGTAGAGCAGTTCAACCCTATTACTACCTCCCACAACAAGGGTAGAAGGTAGTCATGGTACAAAGACTGGTTTTTATTTGCTCGTTTATTATCTTTATCATTGTAATGAAAAAAAAAAAAAACCTGCAAATTTACGTTCTCATTGAAAGCAAAGACATTACTGTACAAGCCGCCCAACAGGACTTTCTTACCACAAAAGAAACACTCAAAACTTTTCCTGAAAGATTTGCTTTTCAAACATGCAAAATTCAATATGTTATAAGGAGGAACATATCAGTTTTTCTGCAGCTCTCATTTTCTGTCTTGTATCACATTTAGCCTGTCCTGTGGCACTGAGAGTACTGCAGCATTTTCTCTGAAATCCCCCGAATGCCCCTCACCCTCTCCCCCATGCATCACCAAGACGATGATGTTTTGATGAAGCATCAAGCACGGGCCCTTGAGATAATGGATTCAATGGGATACACTTAAAAGATCATTTTTCTCTTTTGTATTGACTGCTTGCACTGCTCTGAGACAGGAAGGGCTTTCATTTTTTATGTAAGCTGCAAGACCCTGAGGGTCCTCTAAACTGTTTAAGAGGGATCAATTTTCAGATGGGCAAAGGGGCCCAGCAGACCATCACGGTTTGGAGCACCTTCTTCCCCTCCTGTCATTGACAAGTTTGGGCAAACCTAAAACCAGCTCCCAGCTGAGCCACTCTGGCATGGCAGAGGTTCCCACTGTTTGGGATTTGTGGTTAGCACTCCAACAGAACTATAATTTATAGTGTGCATGGAACAAAATAGGAAAAAAAAGTTTCACAGAAGCAAAATAATCACGGGGGCTGACGGAGATAAACAGCAATAGAGCTGCTAAGCAAAGCAGTGCTTGGCACTGGCACAGGGGCAGGAAACCATTGCCCCATGACACGGGTTTAATGCAGTGACATTGCTGCAATTACACCCAGGCAACCTAACAAAACAAATTTATTGTACGGCACAAAATATTTCCAATTCAACATTGCAACATTTATTTTTTAATTGCAGAACAAAAAACAACTTTTGGGGTGTGGAAGGACATAATCCATCATTTGCTCTGAAGTGACACACTTATGGCAAATGCTGTATATTATAACTTTCTATGCCACAATAAGCAACTACAAGCAATTTCTTAGGCAAGGAATGCAAAGGGTTTGGGTGTGGTTCTGTGAGATACTGCTTATCCCTCCATCTCCCTCTGTGTCAGCAGGGAGCCAAAGGCAAGCCACATGTTGCTGCACTGGGACTTCAATCACTCCTGTTTTGCATGTGTCACACAGCTTGTGACAGCCTTTCACCTGCAACACGCCTCATGTGGAAAGAGTTTTTACCGTTCAAATATGGCCTGAACGAGAACTTAAACATAATTTTTAATTAAAAGGAATGGGACGTTAATAGGTCACTTAAAGAACAATTATGTCTACCGTTTGATTGACAGGCTTCTCACATTTTATCAAGAAAACCCCATTGTGGTCTAGGAGGTAGAATTTATCTTTCTAAATTGCTGAACTGCAGAAGCGTATCCCATTGCATTTAACACTGCTTTGTGCAACTATCTCACCTTCTGAACAAAACCCTTTCATCTTTCTGTCACTCTCCCCCTTTACCTCTTTTAATCCTTTGCAAACAGAAAGTTTTTGATTCACAGAAGCTGAATTGCCAGTGTTGCTCTCCATCACCGAATGCCTGTTCTGCAAAATGCAGCAGTGTGAAGAAATTGCAGGTAATTAGCTTGGGTACCAGCCATGGCACAGCTGAGTTTGCTGGAAGCAGGAAAAACGAGTCCAGGTGGAGCGTCGCGCTGGATTGCTTTGAGCACCTGAGCTACCCAAGTGTCTGCACACACACTGCTGCACGGAGGAAGGGCTGGATAGCAAAGTGACTGTGAGCCCACTGCTCTTCTAAAGGCATGTCCCTACAAAGCAGTCCACAAGTAGCAGCTACAAGCTCAGCTTATAATGCTTTCAAATGGTTACAGAAGCCCGTTGGTTCTCAGAAGCAGAAAGTGCCTTGAAATTGCCTCGAAAAGTGCCCACATTTTCTGCAGAGAGCTGCAACTGGGCTGGAAGAGTCCTACAGACCCAAGCTAATGTACACATCAGAGCTAGAAACAATGTATTTGATTACTGATTTAAAGACTCAGTGAAAGGAATCAATGTGAATGAGTATCAGAGACACCCCTGAACTGATGTCACTAAGAGCAAAAGCAGTATGTGAGATATCCTTAAAACATGCTGGCTGCTTACCTACTCTAAGACAGCTCACTATTAACAAGAGCCATAAAACCATGTATGTGTGGGGGGAAAAGGACAAGCAAGCCAGCGGTGTGCTTTGATCTGGTCAGGTAAAGATCACTTGTGACCTCCGACTCCTTCCAGCAGAGATAGAAAAGTGTGTATGAAAAAGAAATGAAGACAAAGCAACGAGGGACTTTAGTTGACAGAAGGAGGGTCAATGCTCAGAGCAGAACAGGGACAGAAAAAAAGATATTGAAAGGCAAGAGTCAAAGAGACATCAACATCTTGCATGGTGTAGACAAAGGCAAAAAAAAGGGTTGAGAACAAAAGACAAAAGGAGAATAAAGCTTGCCAGATGACACTTGTCTGGTTATGATATTTAAATAAACTGCAGACTGGTTAAGATAGAGGAAAAGTTCACATAACAGGAACTGGTGACATTCCCTTGGCCAGCACAGCATTTGTGCCTTATTTGCATTTAAATGACTGCAGATAACCATTGAGTCCTGAGCAGTTTTCACCATTTCCTATGCAACCTCTGCAAATACATCCCCAAATGGCAAGCATACTTGTATACATGAAACCCAGCCAGAAGGCTGATCATCACCAGAAAGAAGTAAGCCAGAAGTTGGAATCTATATCCTAAAGCTTCAAACACACCCAAGAGGTGGCCAGGTGTTGACAGCAAAACTGGAAGCCAAATGTGTTAGCTTCTGCAATTATGTATGTACTAGATGCCAATTTGCTTAGCAACTATATTGCAATTTATGAAAGACCAATGAAGTACAAACAGTTTATGTGGGAGCAGAATGAAAACCTTGTGCTAACACACTCCTTGCCATCAGTAACCTCTGTAAGTACAGCAAAAGGCAAAACAAACCACTGAACCTCATGACTATGGTTCAAACCTGGGTCCTATGAGAAGTGACCAATAAGCAGAATACTTCTGTGCCACTTCAGTTCCTAATGGGATTTTTTCTTATTAGGTCAGCGAGACCCAGAGACTCAGAATATTGTTTTATCTTCCCACATATTGGTCAGGCAGAGTGAGAAATACTGCTTGGGTGCCTTCAGTCTAGCTTATGAAACCATGCTATTGGGCAGAAAAATACGAAAGTTTTAAGGTTCCCATCCACAAATTTCCATCCACCAAGGATTCCAAGCAGCCTTTGCAATCACATGACTTCTCAAAGCACAGGCCCTTAAACTATTTATTGACAACCTCCCCTCTGCTGGACTTACAGGCTGATCCAACCCCTACAAACCCACATAAGCCAACTGGCAAAGGAATCCCTACACTGATTATATGGCTATGGATTTTCTTCTTTTCCCTCAAGAAAAAATGATTGTTACTTCTGAGGATTACTAGCCTCAGAAATAAGGAGCTGAAGTCTTTAGCTTTCTAACACTGCTGAACGTAGACACTTATTCCTCTGAACATATTTCCTTATTCACTGTCATAGCCAGGCAGCCAGAACAAGCACGTAATGAACCCCTGTAGCATCAAGTCTGCACATCTACTTTCCCTGGCTCTGCATATATGCAAAGAGCTCTCCAACAAGCCACTATCTTGATTTTACTGTCATTTTACAGATTTGGATGTAAAAGCATTGAACAAGTACAGGACACTGCTTTTTACCCTCCAAATAAACACACGTAAGCCCACTTTTACAGACATTTAGAACGGGAAGACAGATATCAATTTGTGCCCCTTTCAGTGATGACTCACCACCAGTTACTGACCACATGATGTGAGAACCTGCTAATCTGATGGTGCCGTTTCTTTCACCAGTCACCAGCCACAAGCAACAGCAGCAACTTGCTGACCTTGCAAATTAAACATATTACAGGACTACAATTTGAAAAATATTTACTTCTACTGAGGCAACAGTGATGATTGACCTGTGGTGATCATTAATTGAGGCAAAATGAGGTCAATATATACACTAAGTTCAATATACATACCTAGAGCTACAATTAATCTTGGTTCAGCCAGGACCAGAAAATACCCCTCCAAGCTCTTTATTGACAGATGTGTGTTGCAAGAGAGCTGTCTTTAAAATATCAGTTGTGCGAATTCTCTGCATTTCTTTAAATAGGCAGGAACCATAGTATCATTCACAGTTCTGTTTCCATTTTCTGTCCAAGTCTGTGGATGTGGTTACACCAACCAACACAACTGCACTGCCTGACTGTGTTCAGTCTGGTCCTCATGAATCAACAGTTAATTTTTTATTAATACATGTTACTGATGATACCGACATCGTCAACCTCTATCTCAGTCACTGGATCTATAAATATTTATGCTTAGAGATAGTAATCTTCTACACTTTCAATCATCACCCCAAAGCACTCTACAAATTGCTTTTTTGTTAACCTTCACAGGAACCAAGTGAAGCTCAAAGTTAAATCAATTATCTTGGGTCACAGAACAGGTCAGTGAGAGTCAATGTATTTCCCTATCCCAAGCCCTCACTCTTCCTTGCCACAAGACCATGCAGCACTCAAATGACGAAATATAAAAGGTGAATAACGAGATGAGTAAAACAGGATCGATAATAAAGACTGAGCTGACCCTCTGCCAACTTCTTCTGCCTATCTCACTCCTGCCAGGAATGTTACAAAATATTAAAAAGCTGTGACCTGGACCATTCATGCTAATACAGCAGACAAAGCTGGTTACAGCAATACTGAAAACTTTCACAGAGGCTTGCTCTTTCACAAAAGCTTGCCCTTGATGTTGCTATTCTAGAAAGATACAGATAGATCTGTACCTCTCAGGAAGATAAATCCAAATAAGGACAGTGGAAATAAAGATGCAGTAACACCCACTCTCTCAATGTTTCCTTTAAAAACCCAAATAACCAAATGCTCATTAGTTAGAAAATTTTGTATTTCTTCAAGTTTAGCACAACTTAGAGCAGTTTGGGAGGTACTTTCCAAGGTGAGCAGGAAAGTTGTGACAGGGCTGCTTTCATGGAGGTGTTACAGAGGGAGGCCTATGCAAAGTGCAGACCACCCTCACCTCAGCAGGTCTCCTACCAAGACAGGAGTCTCCAGCATGGTGCAGCAATTTGCAGGAGTTTGAGCTAAGGCCATTTTGTCAGTTTGTTTTGGACCTGGGGACTGATAGCAGAAACTGCCAGAGCTGTGATACAGGCAAGCAGTGCTGCCTGATTCACAGTACATCCTTGGAAGTCTACCTACACAACTTGTGGAGGATAAGTCTTTCTTGCAAACTGTCAAAAAAGGCCAAGGACAATCTCCTAAGTAATTCTGTGCTCTTGATGCAAAAGAAACCCTTACCAATAAAAAAAAAATAAAAAATGCCAGTGTCCTAACTGGATCCAAGTGTGTGAAATTTAATTTCCCTGAGGGCTGAGAGTGAAGATTGGGTAAGAAAACTGGGACACGAATGGATTGGTTCATATGAAAACCTGAAATTGCCCTGGGCAGAAATATGGAAGGATTGTGAAATACTGTATAAGAAGAATCCATCTTCATATGCAGGGAGTAACTCAAGATGGCAGATGTAGCAACACAAACAGATACTCCAAACGGTTCTACAGAGTTATATACAAGGTTTTAAGTGATTTTTTTCCCATTCTGTGATGGGAATATAGGATGTGGCAATCCAATGCCATGGTGTTATGCAAATATTTGTACCAAGTGACTTGGAAAGACCTAATTAGAAGTTCAGATGCTTTGAACATACAAGATATACAACACTGCTGATATTGCTGATATCAGAGATATCAGACAGCTGATGCTTGTATGATCAAAGTTCAACATCTTCCCATTCAGCTCGGATATTCAGTTGAGGTTGTCTCAGCCTGGTGCACAATAACTTTTGGTAGATGCCGTGCAGACAGCATTAAGGCTGAGAGATGTAGGAATGCCGACTCCAAGCAAAGGGTTCAATCCTGCTGCAAGATGATTGTGCACTGGAAGGAGAGTAGGCTGCTGGGGTTAAAGTATCAGAGCTAACCAGCCACAGCTTCCTCTCCTCACAATCATAAATCCTAACACCTCAACCTGTTCTCCTCAAGCTTTTTGGTGACCACTGGGAACAAAGGCACTGCATGCATGTGCCTGAGCTCTTGGGGATGAAAGGCTCCTTTGGCAGACCCTCATCTTGGATCCTTCTTTCCTGGAATAAGTTTTTTTTCCCCTGGGCAGTGGAAAAAAAACTATTTAACAAACCTTTATTTTCGAAAAGCAAGCGATTAAAAATTTTTTTGGACACCCAAGTCTTTAACAGATAGCTGACTGTTGCCAGATACTAACCTGAAGATCTGGTAACTTCAAGTAAACCAAAGGTTGTACAATCTGTGCAGGGCTGAATGCACCAAGGTCTACAGTCTCAGGGGAGAGAGCTACATAGATGGCTGCATACCTGCTCCCTCCTCAGACTTTAAAAAAAATTGCTATTTATTTCAGCAGAGAGACCTCACATTAGGTCTTCTTGGTAGACAGGCTGATTCAAACTTAGGCTTCTTCCCAAAGCCTAAGTCTGGCAAATTGCATTACTGAGCTTCATGAAACCATGTTTGAGGCATGGTCCCACTGGTTTCTTGGGAGAATCTGAAGCCTGTTGATGAGCTTAAGTATTCATAAGGGATTTTCCTTGTGAAAACTATAGGTTCTCCCTTGTCTAGATTATAACTGGGCTCTTTGAAATTATATGCTCCTAGATTTTAAAATTAATTTTGAGGGTTTTTTTAAGCATTATTTTAGCTTCAGAATTTATAATTCTAGGATTACTCAATTCAAACCGTCCATTAGATAAGCTGCTTGTCTGTCAGAGTGCTTCACTGAGTCAGCCTTTGCCCAAAACACAGATCAGGTCTGATTCTTTGGCTTCTTCAAGCACAAGAGCATTTGAGAGAAACCCACAATTGTCTTTCCAAAGCAAAGGGCAGGGATCCAGCAACAGTAGCAAGACACTTTTACAGTCACACCAAGGTTTCTTTGGAGGGATGAATAGGTATCTGTCAGTAGGCATTTTACATGTCAAGGCAAAACCAGGTTGGGGAACCTAACAGAAGAATTATGGAAAATGATCCCTTCAAGCTACAAGTCTTTACCTGATATCATTTAAGGAATTCTTTTTTAAAGTACTCTTTCCAATTCATGCTCTACTGTCCAGAAAGAAGAAAACAGCGAGGTACAAGATGAAGGCTGTTGAGTCCAAAAGGAGAAGGAAGAGTGCACTTGCTCCAAAGCAGAGACTGCTCCATCAGAATAGATCTCCCTCACACCAGCAAGTCAGAGTGACTCCAGAGCTGCTGGTTTGAATATCACCCTTTCAATCTCACAAAGAAAGATGACTCTGGTACCTGGCCCACAGATGAAAGGTTCATTTTAGGCTTCTGGCCCTTAGACTACATGTAATACGAGTCAGAAACCTAATGACTTTCGTGTCTCAACCTGTTACAGGCTGGAGCCTGTAACTGATGCCTTGACTCATCCCTGGAGCAGTGCTCTTTCAGGCAAGATAATCAAGACCTTATTTTTCATAGACAATACTTCATATAACAGTAAGTCTCAGGAGGTTTCAACTGGCCCAAAAATATCTATGAGACCTTCCTTGGTTTTGATAGCATTCACATACGTGCTATTGGCAGAAAAAAAAATATATAAGCAATGTTGACAAAAACCTTGTGAGTAATGAAGTTTGAGTCTAGCTAGATATGAAACTGACCAGGTCAGGCTTCAAGAAACAATTTATATTAATGTCTAAATATTACTGGACAATTTTTACCTAGCACTTACTCTATATAAATATGTACAGATATATATACACACATATATACATCCCAACCCTCCACTGGAAAAAAACCTTCTGGCAAAATCTCAGACAAAACCCAAACAACTACATCATGATTACTGGCATATTGCTTCATGCCATTGTCTTGACATTCAAACGAGTATAGCAATTGCTCTTTTGAAGCTGCTAATGTTAAAAAAAATCTCTCAAGCTCTGGAAGTGGCTGGGAATTCCAGGTTCTAACAGCTAAGCTGGAAATATTCACTCATCAAGAGGTTCAAAAGACACTGTCAGAACTGAAACACAAACACATGTCAGAACGACTTGAAACAGAATGACTATAACTCAGAGTTTGGGTTTTCTTTAAATTATGTTTGAAGAGCTTTTAAAATGTTTAATTTATTAAACTGGCTTTGATACTACAGGCATAGCTTTCACTTTCAAGTGCTACAATGGCTCAATTGAGCACAGAATACATTAAGCTTAAATTCCACTGCCACCAGACACATTTTTGAATGACATTTTAGTGTTTCTTCACTTGAAGTAATATACTCTCTCTGTGAATTTGACATGAAAACAGAAGCAGCAGCCTCTCATTCTGCATACACAACAGTGTCAGACACCATCACTGCTCCAACTACCAAAAAACTCACAAAGTCATCACAACTACTAGGAGCTGAACACAAGAAGTTTCTAAAAAAAAACCCCAAAAGAACAGATTTGGTTTTCTAAGAACAGTTCAAGTTTTCTCAGACATTACTTCAATCTCTCCTGGCAGACCCAGGCTCTGGCATGGCTCCTTTTGCTCCCCTCTGCCGGGTTTCCTTGAGGAGGCTGTCTCAAGCAAGGCCATGTGCCTCGCAGTGTGTAGGGCTCTCTCTCTTCCTCCAGCCTGTCAGGAGCACTGCCTGAGCCCACCTAACACTGAGCTGGTGATGCAGAGGCAGCAGCATCAATGAAACCCAGGCTTTGAACAAAGCCACATCCCATGAAGTGGGCTTTGTGCCCTTTGAAAAGGCAGGTCAGAGCTGTGGCATCAAGAAACTGAGAATCTTCCCCCTCAGACTGGAGAGAACACAATGGGAGCACTGCCTGCCCTCTGGAGCAGGACTGGGCAGCAAAGGGCAAGGTAGAGATTTGTACTGTGGACACAATGACTTCCTGCTGTCTCATGACCAACCCTGAGAGTTCCAGCTGCACTGCTTGTCTGCCAGCACCACCAGGCAATGCCCACACACACTGCTAAATGCACTCTAGATTTCTTAGAAATGCACTCTTGTTTTAGCTGCTCTACAGGCACCGTTTGTACACACATGCAGCAGTTCTCTGCTTAATATCAGTGAGCTACCAGAGTCACAAATACTTCATTCAAAAGGTACATGAGAGTTAAGAGCCTATTATTTGAAAAGTCCTAAAAGTATTCAGTTAATACTGTCCTGGAGTTTATTTCATTCAACCTTGCCTTTGCCTCAAGTGACACATCTGAGATGGAGTGTTGACAGCACAGGAGAGTGGTTACCGTTCCAAAAGAAACAAAACAAATACTCCAACACCCCCACATTTGGGATTAAATGCAGTATCACTACAGTTTTTGAATGCAACAAACCACAGCATGGGTGCCCTGGCACAAACCCAGAATCCTAGGTAGTAGAAAGTAAGTGTTCTTTTCTCCCAGCTTTGTTTCAGTACACACGCATCAGGATTTGCAGAAGTGCCATTTGTCAGGAACACAGTGGAGCAGGGAAACAAAAGTCAGTCTCTAACTGCCTACTAACAAAGAAAGCTAATTTAATTTTGAAACAAAAGGAGATAAATTCATCATTCTGAGACAGCCCCAGGACGTCCAAGCACGAAAAGGAAGAAAAGGAGTTTGCCAAAGACATGCAGAAGAAGCTTTTTAAAGTTACCTGGAATCAGGATATTTTGTAAGCGTGGCCAGGCTGCTGGTATACATGTGCCCACCCACATCAATGTGAACTGGTGCGTTGGATTTTGTGAGCTGTGCTGGAGTGGGGATGCCTTGATTGTTCAATGGAGATGCAGGGGATCTAGTGATCAGAGGTCTTGACATATTGGGCCGACTGTCCTGTGAAAAGATAGACCCGAGTTAATGATCTCCTCACAAACCTTACAGAAACCCCCAGTCTTAAATCAGTAGGACTGTCTCATAGCCTCAGATTACGACTTTTAACTTAGTAAAGCACAGACAAAAATTCGGCAGTTTTTAAAACTAATCCAGCTCCGAGAGTTTGAAATGGCTACACTTTAAATGAGTGGGGCAAAATGCACTGATAGAACCCACAAAGAAGAAATCGCGTTCTAAAACAAGTTTTTCCTGAACACTATTTGCGACAGTCAATCCATACCAACAAAAAGGGTCATTCTCATTTTTAAGAGCTGATGAAAGCACTGACAGAAAGAGGTACAGACACAAAAACTGAGAGCAATTATTTTTCTCAATTGAGACAACCCCAGGTAGACTTTCTGTTCCTTCCCAAGCCCTCCGTCACTGCCGTACCACCAGAACAGGAATACAAACCCTCAACTCCTCCATCCTGCACACTCTTCTCTTGAATTCCCAATTCACATAGCACAGGAACAGAAGCAGAAACACCTGGACTAGTCAACTGCTCATGGACTGCAGACCACTGGACATCGACAGCCTTTGAGAAAGACATTTTCCATTTAAAAGTTATACGTATGGCTGCCCCGGCGTGCCGCGCATAGGCTGCAGGTCTGAGCGGCTCCCCGGGCTGAGCGCGGAGCGGAGCCGGTGCTCCGCCGATGAAACCAAACCAACTTTGGGAGCGCGGAGCAGCGCGGAGCGGAGCCGATGCTCCGCCGATGAGCCAACTTTGAGCCGCGGCAATGGGAGCGCAGCAGCGGCGCGGAGCGGAGCCGATGAGCCGCGGATGAGCCAACTTTGGGAGCGCTGCAGCTGCAGCAGCAGCAGCGCGGAGCGGAGCGAGCGGCGGCCGCCTGCGCGCTGCGGGAGGGGCAGGGCAGGGCAGGGCAGGGCAGGGCAGGGCAGGGCGGTGAGCTGGAGCCAGGAAGGCAGGCGGCAGGCAAAGTTGGGGATTAAAATAGAAATGCGTTCTCGAGAGCGGTTTTGAGACAACGCCGCTTTCGACTGAAGGACAGCTCCGCGCGGGCTGGAATCTTATAGGGATGCCCTGAGAACTAAAAGCGCTTGCAAATGACCGAGTTTTACATTTAAAAGGTAAGCAAAGCAGCGAGAAGTCAGATACACTTCATCACAAAACTCCCTTTGTTCTTTCAACACCGTCTTTCAGCTGCACAGAGTAATGGATTCCCGGTAAACATCTCCTCGGAGCCGGGCAGCAAACCTCAGCAAAGCGGAGCGCGGCCATCAGAGAGTCACGGGCGCTCGGACCAGCCAGCCCGCCGCCCCCAAAAACCAGCGTTTCTCCATTTTCCATGGCTGTTCAAGGGCTCACTTCACAAAGGCAACGTGAGCCAGGTAATCGTCTGGCTGAAATGATTTACAGGCCGACGTTGCACAATAAATCCCAGTAGTGTGTAACAAAAGGCATCTATAAACCACAAGGTACTTAACTAATTTTCTTCATACACAAAAGCAAGCTTCGGTCTAATACTGATAAAAACTAAGGGAATGAAGAAAAACATCTAGTTTAGATGTTGGGGGGGAGAGAAGGGTTGGGTTTCTTCTCTTTCTTTATAAGCAGAAGTTAATATAAATCTGCAGAAATACCAGGCTTAATCACTACAATTGCTGGAGGAGGTGCCTGCAGCGCAAAGAAGACAAGTCCAGACAAAATAAGGTACACACGCTATGCAAAACTAATGTCTGCTACAAATGCTATGTGGTACAACCACCACCCAAGATGCTACTGATCTGCAGAGCGGTATTTAGTAAAATAATGAAGAAAAAATTAAAAACAACAACTACAAAGGTGAAAGTAAGAAGTCAAGGACTGATACAAACTACGGGTGGGGGAGCATGCGTTGGACGATTAGCAAGCAGGAGGAAAGCAGCAGGTCTGAGGAACACATTTCAGTGCTTGAAAGCAGACAGTTTGGCAAAAATAAAGATAACATTATCAATGAAAGTTGAGACTAAAACAAAAACCAAATTCTGTAACTTGTACGAGACAGACACCAGCATGTCACAGGATTCTCTCTGGAAAACATAGCTCTCTTGCAATTTCGCACAGTGCAGCACCACCACCGAGTCTGTCACAGTTTTTCAATTGGACACATTCTCCTGTTTACCCTGCCTGGGGCTGCTCGAGAGAAAATGAACAGATTTGCAGGGTTAATATTGTAGTTAGGCTGGAGCCTCATTCAGCGTAGCTGTGATAGCACTGGCTGCACAAAACAGTAGAAGAATGTGTAGTATAAACATCACTGCCAGGATGGGAGATAGGTTGGAGGACCGTGGGCACTTTAAAAGGCAAAAGAACCCACAAAGCATAAGAAAAGGGAACCAGTTTCCAAACCCAAGTCATAACCAAGCCGCCGTTTACACAGTTTACCTACTAAAACTCCCAAGAAATAAAAATGCTTTATAGTAAAACCTTCTGCTGTTTAATTTCATCCTCCTCCTTTTCAACATTTCCTCTTCAAGTTACCTGTGTTTATTGTGCCTCATGAAACAAAGTCCTTCTTGTCAGTGGCTGATATTAAGCACAATAATGGTAACCTTGCTCCAGTCTCAGCCCACAAAGCACATTTCCCTGCATAAAAACAGTGAAGTATAATTTTGGAGATACTTTGAAATCAAACAATTGTATTTCTACTGCAGTTGCCTCAGAGAAACTAAAACAAAAATGGGATTCAGAGAAGCAAGTCCATAAAAAAATCCTATTTTTTCAATGTGGCACAACTCAATAGCACAGTCAGAGCACAGAAGATCACCATCCAATGGGTACAGCATTTAACAGATCAGAGTTATATAACTGCATTAGTTAAATCACTGTATTGTTCAGCTATGGAAAGGATAACACAGGGGCAAACAGTCTCTGAAGAAATACATGGCTTGGTTGGTTTATTACAAATGTGGAAGTGAACAAGATTTGGTAAAAAGTAATTAAAACAAAGCACTGCTGGTAAGCTAAGCTTCCATCACCTAATGTGATTGCAAATACAATTCCTTAGCAAGAATTACAGATGGAGAGAAAGGAGTCAGAGACATTAAACTCAATGGGCTCCAGTAAGCTATCCAGAGCAGCTCACAACAGAAAGAATCAAAAAGCTCTTCAGAAGCCTTTCCTGGTGTCGGGCAGGTGAGACATGAGCCCAGGAACGGGTTCGGAGCTCAGCCACGGCCGTTCCCACACAGGAGATCACAGAGGTTGCTGTCTGCCTTGGGAACTGCATCAGCTTTGCTCATGAGTGGGGCACAAATCACCTGCACTGGCTGGATGGGCAGTGACCCTCCTGACCTGTCAACAGGCTGACCCCTCATAGCTTTCCTTCTCAAACATTTTATTATTTATCCCACAAAAAAATTAGGTAAGAACAGAAAATACAGCTTTATAGCAGTTCCATGGACCAAAATACTTCAAATACCCTGTAAAACATTTATCATTATTATCCAGATGATCCTCCAACAACTTTTCATAAAAATTAGTTCCCACTTTCACTCAGAATGAGTGAAACTATGTAATCAAAAGTGCCAAAATCTTTGTGCTAGGCAGGCTAAAGGCCATTAAGTTGTCTAAAACTTTTCAGTTTTGGTTTAGCACACAAAAGCACTGCTCTTAGGACAGTTTGGGGCTCCTCTACTTCTTTGTTGATATTTGAAGGAGCCTTTCCACAACAAGCAGCTCACAGGCAAAGGTCTTTAGAGTATATCTGAATCTGCTTCACATTTTCTGCTCTAGGCAAGCCCTTCTGGAGGCTCAACAAAAGCAAAAGCAGCCCTGCTTTAACTGCTCCTCCTGGAATTTACAAAAATCAGTGTAATTTAGAAGCCTTCCTACCAAAGGGGGCCAAAGATCATGGAGCTTACAAATCCCTTCTCCTCTCCCTGCCTTTTCTTCTATACCATCTTCTCCCCAACTCCTCTCAAAAACATTGTTAAAGAGTAAGCCTTTACACCTGGGTTGAAACAAACCACAGTAGCTGCAGCGCTGAGATGTGCACTCGTGCAACTGGACTACCAAACGACAATAACACAGGAACCATGTCAATGTTCTGGCAGCAAGTGGAAGGAAAAGGAGATATCTGAGGAACATGAGTCACTACAATGTGCTAAGTGTATAAAAATCAAAGAGATGGGAGGCTTACTCCTCCCCTCAAAATATTAGCACTGGTGTCCTAAGTGTTATTTACACTCTGTGGTCTTGAGTAAAGTCATCCTGGTTCCCTTCTTAAGACAGAATCCTTGACAAAAACCATGCCACCACAAGACAAGCCAAGCTCAGGCACAGAAGGACCGACATTCATGCACAAACTGTCTGCTTGACTCACCAGACTGTGAGGATCATTTTAGTTTGCAGGTCAAGACACTGCTGGCTGGAATTATTTTAGCCAATGTCTTCCCTGTAAGCCAGCCCAGCTCAAGCAGAAATGTATATGCTACTCAGTAGCATATGTATTCCCTGTCAAAGCCCCAGCAAATATTACTGGTGAGAAACTCAAATTTACACATTTCTAACTCCCTTGGATGTTTTGAGGGAGGTGAGGGCAAGCTTAACTGTTATAGACATTAGAACAAAAAATCATGCAGTAGTTTATTCTAAAGTATCAAGTCAGTCTGTGTTCATTATCCTTTTTACACAACAGAGATACATGAGACAGATGCTTCTCCTCACAAAAGCTTGGTGCCCAGGAACAACTGCTAACAGCAGTTAACACATCCACATCAGCACTCCAGCAGAAGAGTCTAAACACATCTCTCCCACTGTATGGGGAATGAATCCAAACAGCAAACTTCAGAAGCTGTTGTCAAATCCCTTCTCCTCCAGCACAGAGCAGAAATCACTCAAGTGTCGGGGACATCTGTGTGCCTGCACTCTGAAATAAACAGCAGGCTGATCTCTGGGGTGCCTGTGGGATGGGGAAAGTGCAGCTCGAGAACCTCATCCAAACCAGGAACATTAGGACTGCTCTTGGATTTGGCTCCTGCACAAGTGTCCCCATTTTGAAGATGCACTTTTTCAAAACAAACATTAAAGATTAAAAAAATCAGCATCATCAGGTCTCACCACAATGCTTAGACAAGTACCCCCCTCCCTTTTTTGAATTCAGCAAAAAGAGTTGCCACAACAAAGAGGCTGGAGAAAGCATTTATTCAACATAAACAATATCAGTATAGTACAAACAGCACTTTTGGAAGGTGTAGCAAGCAGGCAGAGATACAAAGCTACATGTCCAAGAAACCCAGGAGCTTATCCTGCTGGCAGGGGAAAATCGCACCCTGGGTACCTCTATGGGCTGGTGATGTCCTCACACCAAATTCTCTAGCTGTGGCTCTGGGTACCTCTATGGGCTGGTGATGTCCTCACACCAAATTCTCTAGCTGTGGCTCTGGTACTTAGCATCTACAGATGACACCACCTGTGCTGGCCCCTCAGACAGAGCCCTCAAGGTGGTCAGAGATGACCAAGTGCACCACACAGAGCATGCAAACTGCATTTTGATCTCAAGGTGTGTATGCCATCATGGCGCTTTCTCTTCACCTTCATTCTGAAGAGCCCAGAAGCACAAAGAAATTGCTCAGATCTTTGTCAAAAAGTCTTTGCATGTAAGCACATCCATCCTTTTCTTCTGCTTCTTCACCCTGACACCAATGGTTGGTAGCTCCCTGAGGACATGGTTGGGCTTTACTGCTGCCACTGGGTCTGCAAAACAAAGAAACAGCCCATTGTTTTCCCCAGCAAAAATATGCCGATTGCACTGTCATGCTTTGCCTTTCATCAATATAATACAACTGCCCTTTCTCTCCCAGCTGCAAGGTTCAGGATTGCTGACTCTGAACATTAGGAATTATGTTTATAAGGCAAAGCTCCAGAACAATTGTGTTTGAGCGTCACACGAGAAACAGGCCCAAAACACAATCAGCTGCAATTCAATGCCACAGTAAGCTAAGACCCACCAGGTCCACTGAGACTCAATAGTAGTGCTAGATTTATTATTCTAAATCTCGAAAGCTTCATTTTAAACCCTGAGTGTCTGTCAATATACAACAGAAGGTCAAACTATCCTATGCAAGACTGTCAAATACAATGGAGAGCTTGAAAAGCAGGAAGGTTTTTTGGATATGCTGAGCCACTAAATTGCAGAAGATCTACTATGCCAAGCAGCTGCTCTCTCCTCACACCACAAGTGCCATGCTTGGGGCACTCAGTATTATTTGCAGAAATACAAGCAGCATTTTAGAAAGGTGGGTGTCACAAGACCACCTGCGAGAGGGGACAGAGATACCCAGAAGGGTCGGTCCCTCATAGCCAGAGTGTGGGGTATAGTTCATTGTGAAACAAAAACCTTGGCTGAAACTCTTTCCTGAAGGTGTCAGGAACAGTATTGGGCTGTCCTCTCTGTATCCTGAAATAGTCCAATTGCAGATCAAGCCTACAAAGGAGATAACACACCTCTGGTCACACCAGAGTGGCCACAGCAGGGGTGACTGGAGCACTTACCTGATGGGACAATTTTAACTGGTACATTCTCCTTGTCCCACAGTCACTGTCTCTGGAGTAGAGCGCTGATCTGGCCCCTCAACACGGGGGTCCCTTGCAGCACATCCCAAATCCTGGCTGCTTTCAGCCTTCTCCTCCTGGAGATGCTGGCACTGCAGAGCACATACACATGCTAAGTGCTGCAAGTGCTGGAGAGATGTGGTGGCATTTCCCTGGGAAAATGAGCCTTGCTGGGATTTCAGAGCTGACCAGGACCTAGAATAAATGACACAGGTGCAGAGAACCAAATGCAAGGCAAAGGGCTGAAGGAAGTGAGGTATTTGATTGTGCTGGGTGGAGAAAGATGCCTACCTGGAAACGCAGGACAGTTAAAAACCACCCTTGGACAAGAGCTTGGAGGCACCTTGATAATTCCAGAGCCCAGGAGCCAAGCCTATAGCACACAACCAGCTTGAGCAGAACAGCTCTAACCACACTTTCATCAGAAACTTGTCACTGAGCCCTTAAGAAAAATCTTTAAGTGGAGAAAAAGAATTCATGGATAATGGCAGAAGTCAAATGAGGGCCTGTGCCTACACCAGTACAGCAGTTAAGGCGAGTCCAAAAACCTGGCAAAATTTACAGAGACAGGATGTATCTTCTCAAGTGCTTATGAAGTTCTCTGAAAACCTCCCTAAGCCTTGAAACTGCAGACAAAAGTTTAATACCTCCCTCAAAATATAAGTTTGAACTCTTTATGGAAGATTAACTCAGCCCCTTGCTTGTTTGGGTGAGTAGTGCTGAGGTCAGCCCAAATGTTGTCATTTATTACATCCCTGTTCTTCTGCACTGCCTACCCATTTCTTCCCTGGGTCAAGCACAACACTTCTGTAGGAGGTGGCTGATGTGCACACTTGCTGTGCTTGGGTCAAGCAAGTGGCAAACACGGCCAGCACAGAATCTGACTGAAGCCGCTAATAGAAGCAGGATCTTTGGAATACATCCAACCCACTGTATTATGAAAAAAACAAACGAAACTTGGGGGTCCAGCCCAGATTCACTACCTCCAAACAGAAACACTTTGCCTTTCACCACGGAAGGAGAACTTCTACAGCCTTTAGAGGTGCCGATTCAATTCTCACTCAGCAAAAGCGCCCATTTAATTTACAAGCAAAACCGGATTTGAAAGCTGCTCCCAGTTAGTGCACAGCACACCACTGCCCACCTGACACTCTAATCACAGGGTGCTCACCCCAGGATGCAGCAGGCAAAAACATCCCAGAACCATGCTGGAGGACACAGTGTTTAGATGCAGCAGGACTTGGGACCAAAGGTAACAGACGTACCACGATGCTGCTAAGGGTGTCCTATGATAGGGGCAGACTGGACAGCTGGCATTTCAGGCCACTCGCTCCACCAAGGGCTTGTCTGTTCTGCACCAGCATCTACTCAAATTAGCAATGAAACTGAGTTAGGAGTGACCAAATGAAAGTGTAACTCCTGAGCTGGACATGACCAGTTCAAGATATTTCATGAGGTACACAATGCAGTGCTTCAGTCACCTTCACTCAAACTTCTTTATTCTCATTTGCAAGAGAGGACAAGTATCCCATCAGATACTGCAGAAACAAGCCAGTAAGGATGAAGTACTCTCTTGTCTGAGCACAGAATGACTGCAGACATTGTGGACACTAAAAAAAAAAAAAAAAAAAAAAAAAAAAAAAAAAAAAAGAGGAGGAAACACTGAAACACTATTAAAAGATGAGCAGTCCCTGAGAAAGTCTTCCAGGTCTGAAGAGCCTTCAGCAGCCTGGCAGCCCTGCCCACAACACTACAGCTTGATACTAAAGTCTTTGCTTCTGTTGCCCTGAGGACAGTTTCATTTACTTTCCTTTAAACCTGGAAAATAGGTCGCTTTTCTTCTCGTACCTCTATCAAACCTCAGGTAGCAGAGAAAATGGGAATTTACTTGTACTTCATAGGAAAGCAAGCACGCACAAAGGGAGCTCCACCTTTTGCAAAGGGCAGAGATGACAGGCTACTTCCCCACCATACAAGGCTTCACTCATTCCAGTGAGAAGCATAGATCCAAATATCTTGGACCACTTCATCCCTGCTGCAAGAGGTTTGGCATGCCAGCTACTTTGCTGACAGCACACCTGAATGCTCTGGGGCTCCATTCAGAGTCTACAGCTCCTCCCTGCAAGAGGCAGCCACTCAGTCAGCTCTCCCCAGTCCCAGGGAATAGCCCAGCACAGAGTAGTCCACACCTCCCAGTGCCTCTGAGAGGGAAGCAGCATCTGCCAGCTCATCTCCTGCACCAGGGAAGGCAGGAATGTGACAGCCACCTTCACCACACACACATGGGGTTTGGGCCAGGAACAGCTATGGGAACAAACAGGGGAACTCTGAACACTGCAATCCATCTTTCAACTGTTCCCAAGTAGACTACTTGTAGGTTGAGATTTATTAATAATGCAATTTTTAGTCAGACTTTTCACTCAAGTGCTGTTGCCTTTTATCCACTTCTAGCAGGCACTCTACACGTATTTTGCAAGAGTCTTCACAAAAGGAAAAGGGAGAAACAACAACAAACACTCCCTCCTGGGTTTAGAAGGAAAGGACTTCTCTTTGCCAGAACCATGCTGATATATTTGAATGCTAAGTCAAACAAATCCTCACAAATGGTGTCAAGATTTAAGTGGGAAAGAAACCAAATGGTTACATCTTCTTGGACCAAATTTGCAATCTGTCCAATAATCTTCTGGTGAGAAGTAACACTAAAAAACAAGCATTGTTAAAATCTGTTTTGTTTGCAAGGTAAGATTCTATCAGCAGTACATGAATAAAGATTAATGTCTTGAATTGTAGTTGTATCTGAAGATTTCAAAGACCCATAAAAATGTAGACTTCAGTGGGATAACTGGAAGATTGTCATGAATTGCCAGAATTTGAGAAATGGGTTTCTCTTCTTTAGATTTGACTCACAAACTGAACAAAAAGAAGCCTGTACTGTCTTATTTGAAGTCAGTTTACACTCCAGTTTGAAGCACCTGCCCTTGGGTATGTTCCAGAAGAATATCTACCTTTCCACAAAGGGAGGCTAACACCCATTGTAAAACTTCCAGAGGCACATTAGATGTCTGTTCTCCCCCCAGCGATTTCACCCTTAGAAGTCGAAGGAACGCTGCCAGTTACAGCCTGTGCTGAGGAAACATGAGTTATAATTTTACCCTGGGAAAATTGCTGAACTGGGAGCTTCTGGTGTGGCATAGGTCTTGCCTTCGCAATCCAATGGTTCTTTTGATTCAGAGAGGCTTTGAAAGGGTGGTGATGAAAAACATAGCCTCTCCCTTTGAATCAGCCAGCCGCCTGCTTTCCTTTGCACTTTTAAATTTGGTTTATTAATTTGCCTAGGAGCAGAAAGAAACAGCACTGACCCATCTAGAGAAGATATCTACTTCAGACCGAACATGAAAACAAAAGAACATCCCCACTTGTGGACTACCTGAAGAATTTTGTATCTAGAATCACCTTTACCACACTTAAGAAAAATACAAGAAACTCTTTACTAGGTCTCCTGGCCATATTAAGAGGAAAAAGGTAAGGGACAAAAGGACCTGATAGAACCACACATTTTAAACGTAATACACAAGAGCTCTAAGCACTCTCCAGATGTTTCTTGAAGCAACCAGTAATAAAATATTCTCAGCTGGAATTGCAATTTTGAAGACATTGAGTCTATTTGGTAATTATGGCA
Source organism: Zonotrichia albicollis (assembly GCF_047830755.1). Taxonomy (NCBI): domain Eukaryota; kingdom Metazoa; phylum Chordata; class Aves; order Passeriformes; family Passerellidae; genus Zonotrichia; species Zonotrichia albicollis. The sequence continues at coordinate 109,185,166 of NC_133819.1, forward strand.
GTAGCCAGTAAAACAAACAGCTTCATCTATAACCTGACTGCAGGAAAAAGGCATGAAAGTGCTTTGAAGCCACACATTTGTAATTATCTAATTTATGATAAAGATGTAAACACAACCACAATTTTGAAAGTCACAGCTCAGTCTCATAGAGAATTAGAAATAGGGTGTGAAATTGTAATAATAAATTATACATTCCTCACTCTGAGATCAATGAAACACTGTCAGCAAAAAACCGTGACCTTCAGGACCCCTGTGTCACTCAGTTTTCTTTCTTTCTTTCTTTCTCATCTATTCCCCTTCCAACAAGTCTCTGAAGCTGAACTTAGCAAAGCAATGCCCCAGTCTCACTGAAATGATAATTTATCAAAACCCCACTGGAGGGACAGAGACTGCCAAGAGGGAGAACAGTGCAAGGAAAGGGTGAGAGTTGAACTTACTGAGATGACAGGCTTTTTGGAGGTTCTTGTCAGGATGGGCTGCAATAGGGAGCATTTACCCGCCTCTCCCAATGCTTTTCCAGGGCTAGCTGGGAATTTTTCCTCTCCTCTTGTAACTCCCATTAAAATTATCAGCCTACAGATTTCATAACAAGCAGGAGAATGAAAAACCCCAAACATTATCGTGAGAGAAATCGTATTATGATTAACTATTTCAAAATGCCTGTGGGTTACTTAATACCTTGGGACAGGCAGCATAACGCCACAAGGGTGTCACTGCATGGGGGCAGGAAACAGCCCCCTGCTAAAAAGGTGCACAAGGCAGCACACAGCAATGGGGGGCTCTTCCCAAAGCTCTGGGAATGGACTATGCATGTGGCACATTAAACCTGCACTCAAACCCACTTGTGACCCAGACACTTCTCTACCCCTGCCCCACTCCAAAATCTGTCCACCTTTGAGTTTAAATCCCTTACAGAAGCAGGTGTGTCTCTGGATTGCTGGTAGGAAGATGCTGAAGTCCCAAACTAAGCTAAATACAGCTGTGAGTAAATTCAAAAGGTTCCATCAATGCAGTATCACATGAAGGCTTTTTATTTCACTTTGCCTCTTTTCTGGTGTTTGGAATTTTCTTAAATGCTGGAAATGTATTCAGGGAGGAACAGAGAAAGTCATATGCCCACCATTCCCTATGAGGGTCAAGCAGCAGTTCTGCTTTGTTAGTGTGAAGGGTAGGATTCAAGGAAAGGAGAACACAGAAGTCTGCTCTGGCAGGCAAAAGGAGTGCTTGGCAACACAACGACCATATGGCACATGAACAAAGCATATTTTAGATCTGGTTCATTTGATTCCATTATATGTAAAAGATACTCTAAGATCTATGGCTAAGAAATACAATTTTGGTTATTGTTTTCAGACCCGTAGGGATTTCCCCAAGTAGTCCTTGTAGCTTATATGATAAAAACATCCATTTGGCAGCTAATTTTAGCATTTTTTACCCACAGGGGTGATTAACCCCAAATCTATATAACCCTGTGCTATATGCTAACAGCAGCCATGATTGCCTCTGCCAACCTCATGAAGCAGCAATCCACTATTTAGTTGCAGACACACAGTCTCTGCTAAACAGCTCAGCAAACTCTGAATTTTATATTAAAAGGCTTTTACTTGATCCAACACCAAATCATACCATGCATACAACCTCAGAAGAATGCATGAAATGTACATTATATACAATATGCACTCCTTCAGATGGCATAGCCTGCTTCTAAGTCTGTGTTAATACTTCTCTGGTCATTACTAAAACACAAAACACCAGTGGCTGGGCAACAAAAGGACATGAAAATGTTTAAAGAAGCAGCAAAACCCATGCTGATCAATCAAAGATAAATGCCTGTCTCATTTTCTCTAGCTACTAGCTTTTATTGCCTCTAATGTACAAGACATGTCAATAAAAACTGAAAATAAAAACATTGGCATACACCAAGAGTCACCCTATCTATGTCATTGCACAGAGAAGAATCACATCCTTAGATGATTCCAACGCACACCTCAAACTTAAACCAGCAAGCAGCAGCTTCATCAAGAAAACAAAAGATACACATAATAAAGGTACATTATTTTCAAAACACACAGAAGTTAAGTGAGATAACCCTGGACACGGGCTGTCGCCTGCCACAGCTGGAGCAGCCACCAAGGGGCAAGAGTCATTTGGCTGTGAAATAAATGTCTCCTCTGCCAGGCTGCCCTGCAATGGGGCTCTCAGAGAAGCTGGCAGAGGCCAGGAGGCTCAGCTCAGCTCAGCTCAAACTGCTGTTGAGGCAGTGAGCTTTAGATGAACTTACCCTCACTCAGAGTAATACTTGAAGAAATCTTTTGTTGTGTTTGTAGGGAAGCAGGGGAAGACTTCACTTAACCAAAGCTAGAGGAAAGAAACTCACTGAATATTTTGAGTGGTAATAATCAGTAAGACCATGCTGATCAGGGGCCTCTCTAGGCCCAAACAGAGTTCTGAACCTATCTCCTGCAATACAGAAAAAACAACTTTAAAGAAGGATAAAGACTACAAGATTGGGGACAAAAAAGATTTTAAAAAATAATTAAAAGAACAGTTTTGAGTATCAAAAGTATGAAAGGGGTCAGGTGCAGAAAATCATCAACTATGATGAAATAATTTTTTAAAACGATTTGCAAGAAACCCACCACATTCCAATAGAGGCCTGAAAAGTGGAAGAAACATTCACAAGAGGAAAAGTTGACAGGTAAAGGGACAACTGTACATGGCAACACATCCAGAGTATTTAAAAAACCAATCTCAGATAAAGTAGGGAAGATAACTGTGAAGGATTTTGTCTGGAACCAGGTAAATTTGAGGGAAACATCAGGAAGGTCTTACAGCTTGGGTCTCACTTCATTCTAGCCTCCCAGTCTGGAGCAGTGGAGGAAACCATCCGCTCTCTCCTGAAAATGTGTGGAATAGGAGGAAAGCAGAGGTTGAAGCACTAGCTGTCCTGAAAAGGGGAAGGACAGAGTGCAACAGAGAGAGGAGCACACGTCGGGAGTTGGAAACCAAAGAATTCCCTTTTGAAACAACAAACCCCTTCAAGGAAAAGGAAAGAGCAGACAGAAGAAGGAGAAGGTATAAAATTGCCAAGAGTGGGGGAAAAAAACAAAACCAAAAACAAACTCCTCCCAAATGCCAAACATTTCAGTTCATAGGTCTTTCCTCCAGAAAAACTATTTGAGAAGCTTGGCTTCAAGAACAGATTTGTAATGTCAGAAAAAAAGGAGCATTTGAAACAAACAGGAAGGGTTCAGGAGTCTTGTGGTGATCACCCAGCAGAGCATAAGAGAACTTAACTTCAGTAACAATCCCAAAGTTGTAGATTGTCTCAGCTATCTTCCATCCCATTACAAATACAGTGAACTAGACACTTGACTTCTGATGAACTCCATCTTAGAGTTGAAGAACCACAAGGGAATAGCTTGAGGAGAGGTTTATCCGTGGGGAAGGGGCTAGAGTGGAAGGATGAATGGCTAGATTTTGTTTTTCAGCATTAAAAACAGACCTCATGATTTTCACCCACACCGCCTTGCACAACGAACAGAACTTCAATCCAGAAATCAACAATGGGTGAGGGTATGTGTGTGCCTTATTCCACATATTTGAAAAGCAGCATGGAATGAGGTGTGGCAAGTGGAATTCCTAACTCCAGCCCTGGCCAGGAAAGATGGCTGGATGCCAACCATGCCATGAAGGTCTTGTCATCTAAAATTCAAGTAAGTCCTGAGGTGCCCAATACTTTCTCACACTGAGGTGTGCCACAGATACAGAAAAAAATTATATCAGACTCACAGGGTTTGATAGCCACAGGAGTCTTGCCTGCCACATGCTTGCTTCAACAGAACCTCTTAACCCATCCCACAGTGATGAGTCTTACAAAGTGCTCAGCATCAAGCGGCTTCACAGAGAATAACACAGTCCTGCCAACAGCAGCCTCACTCCACCAGAAGCAAGTCTGGAAGTTTCTATGATGCTGACACTGTGGAATCCAGAAATAAGGATGGAGGTTCACCTCATGAAGGCACAATGAAGCAAGCCAGGAGGTTCATCTAGGACTGAGAAACCCACAAGAAATGTGAATGCATGGCTGAGCTTGAGCAGTAGCAGTTACATTATAAATGGTTTTAAACACAACAAAGGAATGGAAGATAAGCAGACAAACTCTAATACTCATATGCAAATTAGAATCAATGATGATGATTGATTTTTAGAATGGTTCTAACAATACAATGCCAAATAATTTTTCCCACTTTCAGCCTGACACCATTTAGTGTATATTTAATTCAAAAAAACCCTGAGTATGGTTTTTTTCTTCTCCCTCATTTTCCACCCTGACGCTTGTTTGCATTACATCTATTTTGAGCTAAATTAAATAGGAGAAGCAGAGTTTTGATTCAGTAGTAGCAATAAATGGGGTTAGCCTGGCATTGATCTGTGTAAAGGGGCCAAAGCTAGGACTGCCAGAAGCAAAACATGGTCAGTGAACTCTACAGCACAAAGAGTGACCCTGCAGCTGAATTCCTAGCCCTGATTACAACAGAAAGAGACTTGCTTTCCTGAACAAAGAGTATTTCAGGCAGCAGATTAGCAATAGAAAGTCTACTTGCAATGGCAGTCAGAGGAAACTGACCAAAATTAAGAACCACAGCAGACTGGAGGATTTTTAAAAGCCTCTGAACAGTCCAAAACAAATGCCTGCCTTACTCTGCGTTTCTTGTATACCATCATCAAGTCCAAATGCTGAAGAAACAATATTTTTCTTTTGCATCTCAGTTAAATAGCTTCAAGTTAGTAAAGTGTGCAGCAGGGAAGATGAGCCAAAATCTTGTTAAGGATAGCATGCCAAAAAAGTTCCCTTGAAGACTAAGAACATTTATCTTGCAGCCCTACAGAAAGGGCAATCACATTTACTCTAAGAGGAAAGGCTCTTTTTATAAATCATGCTTTAAATTCAGCCAGAAAATTTGTACAGAAGGAGAATTTCACAATCCTTAGGAAACACGGATCAAATTTGCTCGCTCTCTGGGCGTTCATGCTGTTGTGCAACGCAGAGCAATGAGAGCACAGCAGTAAATCTGCCCTCATGACTACCAAGTTTAATCACAGTGTATCTACGATGGAGAACAAAGTGCCTCTTATTCCCACTGCACTGTGATCCCACCAGATCTCGAGCCAGGCAGGGTCGGTTCAGGCCAGCTTTTGGCCAGAGGCTGGCAGAGCACTGGAATCAGCCATTCCGAGGTTGAAGCAAGCTCACGTCTCACTCCCAACAAGGCCAATTCATACAGGAGAAGCACACAAGGTGCTGGGCACACAGGCATCCCTAGCAGCACCTTCAGCCACTGCTCCCAATGCTTTGGCAGGTCTGCTGGCTATCCACAGGTCCTGCACATGGTGAGAGGCTGGCAAGAAGCACAGCCCTGCCGAGGGATCCAAAGCTGCTGAGCAGCAATGCTTCTTTTATCCTCATTTTTTAACCCAGGACATGTGGGTGGCATGGTGCAGCATAGCCAGAGCTCACCCATGCTGGAAATCCTGAGGCAGGGCTGATGCCCAGCAGTGCAGCCCAACTCCTCATGCTAGCTTCATCAGGAGCAGTGGGGATCTCAGCCCCCAGGGTAGTGAGAGAAACAGAGGAGCACTCATTATCACTGCTTTGGCTTTCAACCTATTTTCCATATTTTACATGAGCATTTCCTTAAAGTCAAGGATCACAAAACATTGAGCCATGCCAAATCCTTATGTATAAGCTATTAAAGGTCTTCAGCCCATTTTCCCTGCACAAAGTCCCATTATGTGATTTTTGCTTGCTTCTTTACCAAGCAGAAAGAAGCAAGGTGAAGACCCACAGAGGAAAGGGGGGAGGGTTTAAAGAGTATGCTGGCATACTGACAGCCTGCAAAAAAATTTAATCAGAACTCTGCAAGACAGCACCTTGGCTTTTTTAATGCTGCTTGTTTGGTTCGCCACTTTTATTAGGGGTTGATTACATCCCTCTCTTGAGTTTTTGGTGGCTGCAATGTCAGAGTGTGGGACGTGGTTGTCATGACTGGGAACTTGCTGACTGATTTACAAGAACATGCAAACCCACATAACCAGAAGATTTTTATTATTCACTCATGTTCTGAATGTTCCTTTCACCTTTCATTGAATAAATCTTGAGAAAATGAAGATTTATTTCTAGTTTTAAATTCAGCTTCCCTTTTGGAGAAGAGTGCCTAAGCATAATATATATATACCTTTGCGTGGAAAAATCACCCCACACTATCCGTCTGAACAGCTCGAGGTCAATATACCTACATTGGTAACAGCATCTTAAAATCAGGTTGTCATTTTTACTGTTTACTGGGCATTGAGCCATCTCAAATAGATCAGTTCATTATTAAAAGTGGCAATAATTGTAAATTATACTCTTCATAAGAGTAGCTACCTAAGCTTTAAATACGTTATGGTACCTCCCTGACCATTGCCTTTAAATGAGGATAGCTGAGGGCTCAGACATCATCATGCAGCAAATAGCTGTGCAATTTCGGACAACTCTTTTTTAACCACTCCTCTCCCCACGGCTACCATCCCCATAGCACAGTTGGCAAAACAGACTGCATGCCCCTGCCTCCTCTGCTCCAGTTCACAGAATAAACGTGGCCACTCAAGTTACCAGTGACAGTGACAGCACCCAAAAAACCTGAATCCCTTGACCGAGGTTTGTTGTAGCTGCTGAAGTGCAGGCACACGGTTCCTTTTGCTGACTCTACAAGGGAGCAAAAGCCTTCCACAAAGGAGGAGAGCAGCTGAGGGCAGTAACATCAAGCTAAGATTTGCCAGGGCTTGTCTGTCAGAGGACAAAGTTTTGCATTTTAACCACTTTTGGCACATTCCACATTCGGTATTTTCAGGAGCTTTCTAGGATGTTTATGAAACAACTGCAGGGTAGGCAAGTAAATTGATGGCGGCACAAAGAACGCCTTCCCACATTCTTCTCCCATGCTCTTACCATTGAAGTAAATGAAGATGTAGTTTATGTTTCTGTAATTACAGTTTGTTAAAAGGAGAACAGGTTGTTAAGTTATGGTAAAGAGCCCATGAGCCTGTCCTCTGCTTTGAATACCACAGCAATGTAGATTTTACTGAATAAAAAGACCAGTCAAAACATTACTCAGAGAGGATCTACACTCTGATGCCATTCAGTATAATCTACAATAGTCACATTAATAAAACCAATCAATTGGAAATTGTTCTTATGAGAGCTATTTTAATGTAAGTCAACACTGTCAAGTTTCAGTCATCTCATATTTACTGAAAGGATACTGCTGCACATTTGCTCTATGACATTTCTGTACCATACATCATCAGCTGTTTGCTTTTAATCCTGCATTTCCCCCATTAAATACTTACAGCATTTATACAGCCTCGTAAAACTCCAGTACAAAAGAATAAGCCACCAGAACTTTTCCCCATACATTACTTACCAACTTAACTATGTAACACAATGTGAAAGGTTTATGCTCACCAGCTGGATCTCATTACAGCTAAGTTTCTGTCTTTTTAAAGTGTACTTTATCTGGAATGTTGAAGTCCCTTAGAATTTCACTTTAAAATACTGAGCTGACATACCCACAACTCTCTACTGGAGGATGCTAACTCAGTAAATAGGTTCACAAATCAAATCTGTTGACACTGATTTCTGGAGTTTAAAATGCATCAGGTTCAATTCAAATATCTGAAGCCCAAATAAATGAACACCTCAGCCCAATTCAGCCTTTCCTCCTAAGCATCACTACAACTAGAGATACTACTCCTTGTGCAGTATGAAAACCAGCAAGAAAAGTAAGAAAGGAAGAGTTTCAAGATAGCACTGGTATCACCTCCCTACTGATTGGTACTGAGGTTCAGAGGTACACCAGCTTTATATAGCAAGATCCATCTAAAAAGCAGGAATCTGAGCTGTGATGAATTCAGTCGGAAGACGATCAAAGAGTTTGCTAAATACCCAGATGAACCAAAGAAAGCTTGTCAAACATTTTGGTATTACCAGTTGAGAGATTCCTGTTCAATCGTGAGGCAAGAATTGCGGTTTAATAAAAGCACAGAACAAAACCAAGCATAAAAAAAATCATGTGCAGTGATTTTATTTTTGTTGTATATTTGACTGTAATTACTGTCTTAAGTACTTTAATTGCCTGGCATCTCCTCAAGTGCCTTGCCTGTGGGGAGGGGAGGCAGGGCAGTTTACAGTTTGTTATTAATGAATGAAGTACAAACAAGTTTACCTTGTCTGTAATCAACATTCCCATCAAAACAGTTTGAGAGGAAGATGTAAAGGGGTCCATACATCCCACAGGCCCAATGTGACTCTGTTAATATCTGCTTCTTAATGGTTAATGTGCTTCTGACATGTCACACCTCAGAGGGAGAAGTGGCAAATATCTTTATAACACCCACATGAAGAGCATCACCTATCTGTCTATTTGTGTTCTCTTCTACAGACATCTGTTCCTGGCCACTGATGAGGGGATGGGGAATGGGGACAGTCCCCATATGACCTTCCTTGCATGCACTCTAGGTGAAAATAGGATATGCAAGAAAATCTGTAGGGTCATTTACAATAGTGCTGGAATGACACACATCCAGTCCTTCTTAACTGGAAATAATTTTTGCCTGGAGTGGAGGGAAGCAAGAATAAATGATGAGAAGCAGCTCACACAGGATAAAATAAAATATAATTGTCTGCTTCATTAAGAAATTATTAGAGACAAGAAGCCATAAGTAAAAGTCAGTGAGTTATATGAAAAAGATGGTGAAGCCAGGAGGATGGAGAAGCAAACTGCTATTTTTCACAATTAGTGAAAGACACAGGGTGTAGAAATTTGGCCATTAGTCTGTTTTTCCTTTGAAATTGGTACAGGAGTCTGCTGCTTTGAGGTAACATCACATCAACAGCCTAGCAGACCATCCAGGCAAAAAGTGCACCAGTGGCAGAGCAAGCTTTCTCTTGTGGCTGTCATCCTGTCCTGCCAGCCAGGAGCTCACCTCTGGGGCAAGAGCAACTCTTTACCACCCAGGCTGCCAACAGCAGGGACAGCCAGCATGAGTTCATGACAACCAACATGCAAGGACACTTGCCCACTAAGACCCAGACTGAGACTGCTAATTTTCTCACAAGTCACCAGAAAACGTGCTTTAGGAACAGCTAACATGCTTTCATTTTTACAGATGGGGACCTTTTTCCCCACTCCCTTTTTTTGACTCTTTCACTAGTGCAGCCAGAATAACATCTCTGCCATCTATCTTGTATCCTGCTTACAGCCTTCCATTAGCTGGCACAGCATCTCCAACATTGTCATCTCTGTGTCTTGAAAACATGACTTACTTTTGTGGCACTGCCCCACTGGCAGCACACTTGTTGCTCCAGGGAGGCTTCATGTTGTGGTGGCCACTTTTCTCCACAGTTAAACACAATTTTCAAGTCACAAAACGGCCAGCATATTTGACAGTTTCTCCAAAGCACATTCCTTATACAACTGTGCTCAAAGCATCCTCCTATCATTGTTAAAAAAGCAGATATTGCTGATCAGATGAACACTTCCCTTGAGTAAGTTTCTTACAAAATGCACAACCATGTATCTTGATATAGCTGCATATATAAAGCATGAAAGCAGACCCTGCAAATATTGATTTGAGCCTCCTACTCATGCAGATGCAACTTGATAGAAAAGATCATAAAAGTTTAAAATATATTTATGAAAAAAGTGGAGTACAGTATGATAGCAGCTTAACTTCCTCTCAAGAATGGGATGCTGAAAGCTAGCACCCAGCCATCTACCTACCAACAAGAAATTCCTGACTTCTCAGAGCTGTGACACCATGTGTTTCCTCAGGGGGGGGAAAAAATGTGTTTTGAGCAAGCACACCACCAAGGCATTTAAGGTTGTCATGTAACATGAACCGACTACACAAGAGAAATTCAGGCATTAACATACAGAGAATAGACTAACATGCACAAGTCATTTTGGATGCAGACAGCTATTCATGCAAATGATTCAACATCCTAGTATTCCACTAGGAAACTGTGAGTCAGGTAAACATGGGAAAAACAAGACACTCCAATTGTCTCCCCTTGACTTCCCAAGTGCCCTCCCACCAGAGAGTGGAGCTGCTCTCCCTGCTTGGCTTCATCCAGGTGGGATGAAGCTGTCTTTGAAAGCAGGAACCCACCAGGGTTCTTCTCAGGAATTTTATGGAGTAGCTTAAGGATTAAGAGGGTTTATGACTAGCTTCTACAGTGCTCTGATCAAAACCATGCTTTCCCAACTTCCTCAGTGAGCTTTAATAAGATGTGAATGAGAAATTGATCCGGACACTTTAGTTTACAAGGAGTATTTCAAGTAGCTTGAAGAAACTACTTTATTGTCCATTAGGCATAAAACCAAACACAATGCTTACAGGCCATTTTACCACCGTGCTGACAGCAGATTTCTTTCAGAATACATACCCAAGAACCAAGGCTTGCTCCAATACAAAACTCTACAGGAAACCACGGTTTAAATTTCACATTTTTGAAGGTTAAGGAAAAAAACCCTTTAGATTTTAGTTCCCCTAAGAGGCAATAATATAACACACTTAATTTAAGTCCCACTCACTTTTTTTTTAACTCACTATAAAGTTGAAGAAAACTCAGATTTCCCTTTCTGCCCCTTAACTGTTCTTTTATATTTTCCTCTAGCTTTTCTACTTTAAAGAAAAATATGCATAGTTCTTCTTTGCCATCCCTCTGGGTCCACCTTTTCCTTGATCAGATTTTGTTACAGTGCACCTACTAAATTTGTTACTTAGCATTAGGAAACAAGAATGTTTTTCCCCCCAATTCTTCCTTCAATTTTAGCCCCTTTCCAAACAGAGACATTATTTTTTGCTCCTTGAATCCATTAAACCAATTCAGCAGAAGCACACTGGCATATAGAAGTTAATCTAGTTCTCCAACTGATATGCTGCAACAAGGTAGTTGGTAAGGTATTCTCACCCTGCTTTTCCTCTCCTTATTTTCCACTTCAACTTATTACTTCCATCTCTTTCTTCTAACAAAGTAATCATGCTCTGCCTTCAAAATCCTGCTAGCTCAGTTATTTAACCTTTCTGGCCTTCTGATAGGTTGGAAAGCTCCTTTCCCCTTCTAAAATCTAATCCCTTCAGATAAAATAAATAACAGCTATTTCAGACCACTATCATTAGCACTAATGACAATTAGAGCTTTTCAGGTGGGGCTTTTTTGGAGCTTTTTTGATTATATAAAGATTGGGGTGAGGGGAAAGATATTTAATTTTTCCTTCTAGCATTAGTTCCCTTTTTGGGAGGGGAGCCTGAGAAGAGGTGCAGAACCCTGAGCCACAGGCAGGGCTGCATGGCCACTGCTCCAGAGGCAGTAGAAATAAAATAGGCAGAATGCTCCTGTGGCTGGAGTCTGAACCAGCTCCCTGCAGGAGGGACAGGCCATGGAGGCACTGCCAGCCCTGTGCCAAGCCATGGGAGGCACTGCCAGCCCCTGTGCCAGGCCATGGAGGCACTGCCAGCCCTGTGCCAGGCCATGGGAGGCACTGCCAGCCCCTGTGCCAGGCCATGGAGGCTCTGCCAGCCCTGTGCCAGGCCATGGGCAGCGGCTGACAGGGTTAGGGGAGCTGGGTAGCTCTGGCAGCTCTACTGCTGGTAATCTATGCAGAACAATGCCACAACACCAGAGCATCCCACAGCAACTAGGTTGGTAAGATCCAACCCTGTAGCAAAAGAAGTGTCCTGCACTTTACAGATATAAAAATGCCTTAATAAGTTAGAATAGTCAGCTGAGTTACCAAGCAGGAGGAGGTGGAGGAGTGTGGTTCGCTGTTTTAGCAAAAATTTGGACATGGGCCTTCTATATTAAAAAAAAAATAATCTCATCTATTATATTTTTTTCCTGGAAAGATACAGATTTGACCTGATGCCTTTGTATCTCTCAACAATTAAAACAACATACACAAGCTTCTGAATATTTTACATGGCAATCACAGTTACTACTATATCATTATCCTGTACTGTAAATCTAGCCTACTATTACATTCATGATTCTGATTATATCCACTGGCAGTCTGGAAGTGAATATACTGAGACCGAGAAAAACTGAGTGGTTAAAATTCTACTTTAGCACAAGAAGGAGAGATCTTTTCTTAATTCATTACCACAATGAATTCAATTCAAACTCTAAAGTCTTGAATTATCTTCCTCTTATACCATGGGGATAATTTTGCCAGTTACACAGTAGTGTAGTGCTACTTCCACACATCAATACAATGCATTAACAACTCAACTAATACTATGTTTACTATTGAGTCACTGTACGTTCTATATGCCATGCTCATTTTGACACATTTGTACTTCCTAGCTTGAATAAACCTAATTTTCCTTAGCTTTTTAAAAATTCCTTACTTTTGATACTTTCCAATGCCTAAACCTGAACAGAACAGCTTGTATCTAGAGTACTTTCAGTGGGAACAACAAAACAAAAATTGCATTCGAGTGCATTTCAAAAGTAACACACTAAAAGTCTCACGAAAAAGGTAACTTACAAAGACTTCTAAGAGATAAAACCAGTAATAAGGTTACTTTGAAAGTGTGTCAAATACCCCAAAAGGAAAGCAAAACTACAAAGTTCTGAAAGGACATAAAAGTTTTATTTTTGCTTTTCAAAAATCAAACTGTAACTGTGTTACACATACTGCTCTGGATTGGCAGCAGCTTCAGAAAGCCGATTTTGCAGCAATTTGAGGCTGACACCGAAACCATGTTAGTCCCATTCTGCCTATTTTATTTTCAAATGGTACTTGAGGAGGAAGAAAAGCAGATTCAAAGACTGAGGAATTTTGCATTGCCATCCCTGCTAAGGAATATGACTTTTTCATAAAAGAAAAAGGGAAAAGAAAAAAATCATAATCATATTCTTACCAGATCCAGTCAGTTCTAGAGAACTTAAGTTTTCCTCACATGATTTCATGGACCACATAGCTTTGCCTTATCTGTTCTTCCTCAAAGAACATTTACTTTTCCCCTCCCAAGTAGTCAGTCTCTGATCAGTGTGTGTTTTCAGAGGAAGTGTTTTGGTTTTTTTCCCAAGAAACTGTATTTTCAAAGAGACAATCAGCAAGATACATACTTCAGCATTACTAAATTAAGAGACAAGAGAAAATAAACCGAAAAGCTCAACAGATCATTCTGAACTGCTGATTAGTCAAACTGTGCAAGCTTAGAGCATCTTGTTATTTCCCCCATCCCTTAAAAAGCATTTTAAGAACTTGAGCAAAATGTGAACCTGGTCTTGCAACAATCTAGGAGAGCTTGCAGAAATTACTGTATCATGACAAGAAAGACATTTTCTAAACTGAAGACGGAAACTAGTACTGATCAACTTGATAAAAGCCTACAAAAAGCATCACCACAAACAGCCAGTATCACTGTCATATCTGAGATAAGGAGGAATAGCACACAAGGTTTGTGTGTGACTAGCCAGTGCTGCTAGTTATAAAATCATTAGAAACACAGGGAAAACCTCAAAAAGGCAATCAGTTGAAGCAGGCTCCCTCTGTATCTGAATTGCAAACAGTTTGTACTACAGCCATAGGATTCTGTTAGGACATCTGTGCTCCCATTTACACTTTCCAACTTGTCAACCCAACTCTCAGCTAGGTCCTCCCAATTTGGCATCAAAACTAGATGGGTTAATTACAGCACTTCAGATGACTCGAATTCTTCTGAATAGGGCGATTTCAGTACAAGGGAAGGAATTTATCAGGCATGCCACAGGTGAAACAGCCAACCCTTGTTAAGAAGGAAGGAAGGAAGCTATTTAAGTCAACTTCATCTTCCTTGCTTCTCCTCTTCCCCACATTTCAGATGAAAGATCAAGAAGAGTCTCAAGCCATCCCAAATAGAAATTGAGGAGGGCAACACGAGCGGATTTCCCCTTCTCTTTCACACTAAACCCACACACCAATGCTCCCACCCCCACACTGGCCAGACACACCACACACTTCTGCTGCTGCTTCTCCAGGGAGCTTCCAACCAGAGGATGCTCAGTAATTAACCACTGGTGCTCCTGAGCCCAAGAGTTCCAATGCTGTCCCTTGGTGTGCACTGCAGACACCTCAGCACCCATGAAACAAGAGCTCTCACCAGCAAGGTGAGGACAAGCTGGTCTGGTCACCCTGCATCACAGTCAGAGCTCAGTATGACCACACTGGACTTGAATGACTCAAAGCCAAGGCATCAGACACAGGATGCTGCCCTTACTGCAGACTGACCTCCCTCGGCCACTTTTGAAGCCTCCTAGAACCTACAGAGAAAAATCAACAGCAGCAGAAGAAGCAGCTAAAAATATCACTGTGGTGAGTAAAAGCTCAGGATTCAGCTGAAGGGTGTTGAGAAATCACTCTTGAAATTTTTCCAGCAATCTCTCATTTTGAATAAACAAGCAGACACACATACACAAAAGGCTTAAAAGAAGGTGTTTTAGGAATTTCTGCATTACATTTCTGACAGGCTGACACACAAATACTAACAGAGTATACACAGGTGCCAATTTGCAGGGGAGCCTGAGAGCTGTGGCTCCTTCATTAGAGCTACCAAGCAGAAGAGTCTCAACTGCACAGGCTCCTCTTCCTCTCATTCCTGATATCAAAAACCAAACTAAAACAAACAACAGCATCATCAGACCTGGTCCCTGCGCACTCTGAGGAGGAGAGTGGGAAGTGAAGCACTGTGGTAGAGTTAAGCTCAGCTCAGAAATCACCCCAGCACCTCCACAAGACTTTTTGGATAAGGACACAGAAAAAGGAAAGCCAAAATTCAGCTTCACACCTTGTCTCCTGTAAAGAGTCTTCTGCTCTCTTCCCTTTACACAGACAAATGCTCCAGCCTGTGTTACCTGAACAGCACCTACCAAACAACCTCCCTTCCACCATGAGCTATCCCCACTACCAAAAAGCTTCACTCAGTCCTCATCTCCTATGTCCACCTTGGGGAAGGACCGGTTTCCTACAGCTGGTGACACTGTTTGAAGAGAAGTGATTACCTCTTTCCAGAAGTCACACACTAATGCATTATATCTAGACTACACGACCTATTTTAAGTACCAAGAACACTGCAAACCACATCAGAACACAGGCTAGGATTTGAACCAAGTCAGAAGTCCCAAGGAGGTGCTAGCTCAGAACTGTGCTATATGGAGCACGTGTCCTAAACATACAGTGAAAAAGAAAAAAAATCCATACATTAGTAAAGTGAATGGGGCTTTAAAATGTCATTCAATTTCCATTTCATTAAAATGATCTGTCCTAGCTACAGAAGTGTACTGGTGTACATAATAGGTAACCTTATAAATTAACTAAGAATTTATTGTAAATGTTTATAATACATTTGTGCACTGCAATTTTGATTATTTTTGAAACTAGAAGTTGTATTAAGAACACATCAAAGATACTTGTTCTCATTGGGGATTAAGTCCTTAGCAAGTTTGAAGGTTTTCAGATCAACTAAAATTGGCTGAATGCAAAGCATGTAAATTTCTAAAAGCCCAGAAAAGACATTTTTCCTTGTTGATAATCCCCCAAAAAGAACCAGAACAGAATTCAATTGTACATCTTCCAATGTTACTTTCAGATCAAGGTATTACAAGAAGTTCCAATCCCTTCCTTATTCCCCATTCTAATGCCTAGAAGATTCTGAAAGCATTCCCTGGAAACATGATTATATATTTTTACTGTCTCAACACTAATAAATCTCTTCCACATCAGATAAAATGCAGTTACCAACACTTGTCCCTTGAATCCAAAATATGATAAAAAAATTATCTTGCACATACATATTTGGCTACATGCCCTTAACAATTTCCTTCTGAAAAGAAGGGTGCATTTGTTGGTTCAGAAACAGAGAAGCAAAATAATAAGAAAGGACACGGGGAAAAAGATGAACAGAAGGGTTTCGAAAGTGACTGAAAAATCTACAACATCTCTAATTAGGTTCCAGCTTCCAACACAATGGTGGGGTACCATGGCCTGTTATCAAGTTTATAGCCAAGGGCACAAGACAATACAACCCCACATTCAATTTAATTACAGCCTATGGCTTTTGCAGTAGTGGTATGTTTCAAAGGGTTTAAGCACTCATTTATTTCTACACCATACATGAAATAAGGCAGCTCCCTGTCACACAGACTTACCAATTAGACTGAGCAGTTTCTGATCTCTTGCTCTCTAGAAACAGAGCAGTGGGCAAGGGGAAATCTTTTACAGGATAATCACAGAATACTTTTTATGTAAAAAAAAAAAAAAAAATCAGCTCTCTGCTGCCTTTAAGCTTGTGCGTTTTGTCTTTGATGTGCATAGAGTACCAACATAGTCATTTCAGATTCTATAGGATGTAAAAGAGTGTCAAAATACAGCAGCACCTTCAGTGATGTTGTTTTTTTTCTCCTGATTGTGTCACAAAAGTCATATTTATTTGAGCTACAAGGAACTGGTCACCTCTTGCATTCCTGCCATCGCTGAAGGCTGGACAAAGCAGGTTCTCTGACCAGCTCATGTGATGCAACTAAATAAAACCAGTGTAACTTCTAAAAAGGAAAAATATTTTGAAAAATTAAGTGATAGTAGAAATCACCAGCTGAAATAGTTGCACAATTTAATACCTCAAACATATCATATGCCAATGCAACCAAGAGGACCTACAAAGAGAGTATTGGAGCTTTAGCTCCACAGTCACCATTCTAAATGCATGTATCAAAACACCATTCTTGGATCTGCTCTGAAATACTCTCCCAAGTCACCTAAAATCAACTCCCTAACAACTCATTCAACATGGACCAGCCTCAGTCAAGGAAAGAAAAAACAGTTCCATTCATTCCTTTCAGTGCATGTACTGCCCCCAAAGCTGTATATAAGATTACTACACCTAATCTCTATTCTGCTTCTCTTGAACTCATCTTGGGAAACACTCACATGCCTAACAAGCTTCATCGTCATTATAAGGAATGTATCCTGGGATATCCTACTTCCTTGAAAAGAAAAACCCTATCTCTCTTCAACAATCTTTGGAAGCACTCAATTACAAACAACACTGACTTCCACCCGAAAGAGCCATAGCCAGGATTCCTGCATTTCACTACAGAGATTGATAAGAAAGCTTTGGGGACCAAACCTGACACCACTACTACTTTATCCCCCTGCCCTCCAAGGATTTCAGAGCAATTTTGATGAGTATTAGGTGTAATAGTCCCTTCCACAAATCTGCTTTCCACATCTGTAACTCAGCAGAAGACCAAAAACCTTCCTCATTAAAAAATCTGTAAGTAACAAAGTAACAAACAGTAGGCTCAACAGTAGATACAATTTCTTAAACCATAGATTAAAGTTTATGTAATCCTTACCTTCTACGATTTTAACCTCAGTGTTTCCTTTAAAAAAGACACCTAGCAAATTGTGGATTTTCTTGCAACCTGGGATAATCCAGCAATCAAAGAGAAGAGCACTAACCATGCAGTAGGGCAGCCAGCACAGCACTAACCTCTGAAACCTGATCAATAGCAGCAAGGTCTTTAGCGGTCATCAGTCTTAATAGCCGCTGTACTTCAAGCCCTTGAGATAGGAATATTGCTGCATCTATTATCCTGCAGAACTAAAGCCTAGCATCCTTACACCACCATCCTCAGCGTCCTTCCCTGAAGCGACCTGATGAGTTCTCCTGCCCTGCACACTGGGGAAGCACCTACCAACCATTCTGGTCAGAGTTCTAGAGATACTTGCACAAAACACAAGTCAATTTTGTGGCCAATTAAGGAATGTGCAGGATGTTCCTAGATCAGATTCTTATCTACTTCCTCCAAAAATCCAACACTAAAAGGGGTTAGACTTGTTAGCTACTTTTGATTTGCTCCCGGTTGTGCCTACTGTCTAGTCATATTCCTCACGTTCTATTGTTCTGCCTTCTTTTGCAAAACCTGCAGCCAGAACTAGATTTCTGGTTCAGGTCAAAGGAAGCCCTTCAAAGAGAATGTAAGGCAATGAAAAGGCATGTGCCAGATCAAAAGACAGCAAAAAGGGCAACCCTGAATTTTAAGCAGAAGGAAAAAAAAAAAAAAACCAAGGCATTTCAGGATTCCCCAAAACAGCTATGACAAATGCACATGGTTCAGGTTTTAATGACCAAGCTTTTGGTAGATATCTTAATAGCTAATAAATTCTTCACAAACAGGCCAGAGAAACATATCTGAGTTACAGAACAAAGGTAACCAAAGCACTTGCAAGTGACAGGCAGCTTTCCTTCCCCCTGGCAGAGGCCAAACTATTTTCCTACACCTATTTTTGGGTATTACTACTGTGGTAAGTTCAGCATGTACCAGATCTGTAAAACCCAAAAACTACCACCACATTGTAGCACCAAAAGTTCAAGCTTTAGCTATTGTTCATCTTTCAGCAGCATGGGAGATGAACAACAGCCAAATTACATCTCTCTGTCATCAACTTGAACTGAAGTACTGCTGTCAGTGGCAGGAAAATTGCTACACTTCAGAGCAAATAAGAGCTGAAAAGAAAGTTGTGCCATGATGGCAGTGCTGTATGCTTAAAATACACTATAAATGCTGCTCTTAAGGTTAAAACCTAAAGCAATAGTTGGATCAAGATGAACATTTAATGTACCTTTCCTGAGCTCTGGAGGAGGCTCCTACCAACTCAGTGTTGAAAAGACAATTTGGGGCTAAACGAAAAATGGGAGCTACAACACAAAAGCATAAAATCAACATTCTTGCTCAGACAGTCAATGCAAATTGAAGACATCCCATTTAGTACTTTCATATTCCACACTTTGCTAAATGCTATTAAAAAAAAATCAAAACTCACAGTATAAGGAATATATGCTAAGATACCCACACATTATGCCACCGCTTTTCACCAGAGCATTGCACAAACCCATGAGTTCTGCACAATCTGTCCCCTGGAAGACTAGTTACAAAGACAACCAATAAACCACAAACTTATGACCTTCATGTTTTCAAGTAATCAGTAATATTTGTCAACAGCGGAATTTAGTGTCATGGTACTTGATGAGATATATTCAGTAAAAAGGCCTAGAAACTCTTTGTTTATAATTAAGCAATAACGATTGAGGGCCAGGGCATTTCCTGGGGATTAATGACCGGGCTGGGAGAGCCAATGGCTTGAGGCAATGCCTTGGGCCATTAACCTCAGCCAGTCATTAATTTCCCCAGGAAATGCCCTGGACCTCGATTAGTGTAAGTATCATAAAAGGTAGCTAGAGAGAAAAAGTTTAGCATTAACAGTCTCCCAAGGAAATCCATTCCACAGCCAGTATTTTTTCATTTTGTCACATCCCAGAAGTGCATAAGTTAAGACTGACACAAGAAAAATTGGTGATGAAAATGGGGGGGGGGGGGAAAGAGAGACGCTTTTTTTTCCATTAAAGATTTAAATTAATGAGGTTTGTAGCAAAAGCAAGATTCAGCTACAAAAGTGAGTGGGCAGTGTGTTTAACTCATGAAATTATGAACGGAGGTGAACATTTCCATACAATTACTGATGAAATTCACATTGTCTAGTTCTTTTACCCTTGCTGACTGCTCATTTTCTTTCTTGATACACTTAGGAAGACAGCAGGTGCCTGTGCACTCTATTTTAGCTATTTCTCCCTGTCTCCCCACAGCCCACTGCTAATGAGAATTACAGCTCCAAACGCTTCCCGTAGGAAGCTCAGCTTTGCAACAAACACTACAGCAGCTGGATTTCTCCTTGCCTAAGCTTTCTGCAAGTGTGAAAGGATTTGTGGGCCAGGGTAGAAATAGAGCTCTCTAGTCTGACAACTGAAAGTACCAAGACGCCTCATTTAACAGGTTAAAGACACACACACACTCCCTGACCACTGGCTGCTCTGCCCAGTTCCCTCTTCCCCTTCCCAGACGCACGTGCAGCACTCCTCCTCAAAAGCTGAACTGTGCCCGAAGCTCCAAAATTGCTTTCAAGACCGTTAAAAGCAAGGGGAAGAGGAATCTAGGGTTAAATACAGCAAGGCGCATTAGCTTTTACCTGAAATAATGAGCTAGAACAAAAACATTATCTGCACATAATCAAGCCTCTAAGCCGTTCAGAGACACCAGATACACACAGCAGGGGATCAAGCTACAGCACTCCACTGAAGTGGTCCAAAAAAAGCCTCCTCGAAAGAAAGGAGAGGTCACAGGTATCTTGAAGAACATAGATGCTTATGCAGGCATTCGCTGGGAGCCCTGCCCTCCCCCTCCCCACCCCAATTAGCCTTCAGGCTGGTTGATTAGTTGGCAAACTCTTTGAAAGGGTCAGTCTGTCCAGAACTGGTATTTCCACTCGGGAAACAGCTCAGGCATGTCATATACCTGTGCCTGCCCAGCGCCGCGCTCCCTGGCTGACGGCGGCGATCCCTGTTATTACTTGACACAAGAATGTCAGAGGGGTTTTGTAATCGTGTAGGGCAGCCAGCAGTAAAGTTCTTGCCTGAAACGCGGTATTTTATGGGGCACAACGTAACTGCGTACGCTTTACAGATTCACTTGGAGTGGCTTCCAAACTTCAAGGCAATTGCAGAGGTGCAGCGAGGCTTTAATTGAAGTAATTTAGCTCCGGCGCTCCAACACCCGAGAGGAAAGTGCTTTTGGAGGGGATGGGAAGCAGGCACCAGCACGTGCTGGCACACGGCACAGGGGGCTCTGCAAGGCACACATCAAGGCACAGCTCAGCAGCGTTTTCCACAACACCGTTTTACCTTAACCAAACACATCTAATGAATTTGGGCTCATTCCACGGCTAAGCTGCACCTAAACCCGTTTAATTGTGCTCCTACTGTATATTTCGCCACTATGGTAACTAAGGCAAGTAAAGCCAATTTGCCTTAAAAAAAAAAAAGGATCACTGCCAGGAAACAGAGCTATTTTAAATAAACAAATACAAGATGAATGCAATTGCCATATTAACCCTCTTGTTAACTTCTGAAGTTTAAAATTACACCCTCATTACTAGTGTGTAATTGAGTATTCTCCCGGCTGTTTCTTGCATTTGAGGTTATTCAAATAGTTCATTAGCACATCAAGAACACCACACACACTAATGATACCTGATGCCCCTATCTACTGTTCTGGCCCGACTTTCGACATCTTCCGCAAAAAGAGAAATAAAAGAGGGGGGAAAGAACTAAAAAGGAGGAAAGGGGAGCCCTTAGGGCTGAGCTGTCGGTGCTGCCACTGAGGGGGAGCATGGCAGCACCCAGGCACCAGTCAAGTCCAACACCCAGGCAAACAGTGAGTGGCCACTGGACCAGTGGCAGGGCATGAAGAGACTGAAGGGGCAAAAGTAATTTGGATAACTTGCGTCTGGGCTCTTGGGGTGCCTGAAGAGTGAGCGTGACTCAAGAGCTACCCCAAAGCTGGCAGTGTGCCTGAGTGCCCAGCCTTGGGGCAAGAAAGGAGGGGGGCAGTGCAGACTATGTGGGGCAGGGTGAGGGGCTGCCACTTTTTTTCTCTTTTTTTTTTCCTTTTTCTTTTTCCGGTTACCTGTGTGGGGGTAACAATAGCAGGTGAAACTACTGTGGGTGAGGTGGTGCTTCTGTGCCCGTTTGCTTCGGGGAGGAGGTGAGGCAAGGGGTCGTGTTTCACTGAGACCACCACCACGGCGGGCGCAGCGGCATCCAGGGGCTCGGCGGGGCGGCGGCAGAGTCTTTTTGGGGAGGCAGAGGGCCCACAGGCATCACCGCCGGCCGCAGCCCCTGCCGGGAACACGGCCTCGTAGAGCACCCGCTTGGCTGGGGCCACTGCGGCCGCTTCTGCTTTCACCGGCGCAGCGTCCCCGTCTTTGGGCAGCACGTAGGGGTTGGCAGCGGGCGGCCGCGGCCGAGGCCCACCATTGAGGGCGGCAGGGGTGTAGCAGCCCCCGCCAGCGGGGTGGTGGAGGAGGTGGTGGTGGTGGGGAGGGGGGTGGTGGTGCTGGGGTGGCTGCAGTCCTCCCAGCTTGGTGCCAATGCCAGCGATACTGTTGAGGGTGGCAATGGAGACGGCACCGATGCAGTGGTTGGTGTAGGTCTTGGAGAGCTTGGCCGCCTTGGAAAGCATCTGCATGCGGGTACCCAGGAGGTTCTTCCCGATGGCCTTGTTCTCGTACCAGGTGATGTCCCCCTCGCTGCAGTGGTCCCGCGGGCGCTGGAAGAAGGCCTTGCAGAGGGGGTTGCGCTTGGAGAGGTACTTGACAAAGCTGGCATAGGGGCAGAATTCTGTGCCAGTCTCATACATGCGAGGCAGGTTCTCCTCGTCGCTGCTCTCCGCCCGCTTCTTGCTCCAGGAGGACGAGCGCGACTTGTGGTAGGGCCCCAGCGCCTTGAAGTAGACGAACTTGCGTCCGTCCTCATCCACGGCCAGCCCAAACGAGTCCTCCTCCAGCTCACGCTGGTTCTCCCGGCCGCGGGTGCAGAAGTACATGCAGGTCTCAAACCAGACCTTGTTGAGGAGCCCGAAGGGGCTCTGGGTGCTGAAGACGCTGCACGTGTAGAGCTTGCGGAGGTCGGCGCGGGTGATGGCCTGCTTCTGCACCACCGGCCCGGCGCCCTGCTCCTCCAGCTTGCGGATGACAGCGGCCAGGGTGAGGTTGGCGGCGCGCAGCTCGGGGTCCTTGGTGAGGTCGAGGGTGCGGCAGTAGGGCGGCTCGTTGAGGTAGCGGTTGAGGGAGCTGCGGATGCTGATGAGGGAGGACTTGGAGTAGAGCTGCCCGCTCTTGGAGCGCGCCTCGGCGTAGAAGGAGCGCAGAACCCGGCAGAGCGCCCCCTTGTCCATGGTCTCGAAGTCGGGGCTCTGCGCCTTCTCGCTCAGGTACTCGCGGAAGATGCGCACAGCGTAGCGGGTGGCTAGCCGCGTGTTCTCGCTCAGCCGCGCCCGCTCCGGCCGCTGCAGCAGCAGGGCCGCCTCCAGCTCCGCGTCCTCCGCCGCCCCCCCGGGGCCGCCGCCGCCGCCGCCCCCCGGGGCAGCCGCCGCGGCACCCCCCGGGGCAGCCCCGACGCCGCTGCTGCTGCCGCCCGGCGTACGGCCCGGGGCGGGCGGCAGCGGCTCCGTCTCCTCCTCGCCGTCCCACTCCAGACCCATCTCCTCTTCCTCCTCCTCCTCGTCCAGCAGCAGCCCCCCATCGGCTCCGTCCTCCTCCTCCTCGTCCCCCGTTATCTGCACCTCCTGGATCTCATCCTCCTCCTCGCCCTCCTCCTCCTCGCCGGCGCTGCAGTAGCGGTGCGGGCGGGGGGCGACGCCGCGGCCGGACGGCCGGTCCCCCGCATTGTTCCCGCCGCCTCCGCCGCGTCCGCCGCCCCCTCCGCCGCCGCCGCTCCACTCTCCGCCGCCGCCGCCGCTGCCAGGCATTCTCGCCATATTGCCGTCTCCCTGCCAGTCCTCGGGCAGGGCGCATGCGCTATATTGGACCGCAGCGCTGGAGCGCTTTTGTGTTTTAATGACCTTCAGCTACCGGGAGGCAAAGCCGGGCTCTTAAAGGGGCCGCGCTCTCACTGGCGGCGGCGGGGAAGGGGCGGGAGAGGCTGGCATGGATGGGGAGGAGGCTGAGTCGCGCTGAGGGGGAACCGCGGGGAAGGGAGCGCTACTTACCGCGCCCGCCGCTCACCTCGGGTCCGTCCCGTCGAGCAACGCTGACGGGCGCCGGGAGCGGGGGGGACCCGCCGGGCAGGTGCGCCCCGGCCCGGAGGCTCCCCCGCCACCCCCGGCGCCCGTCCCACCTCCCCATCCCCGAAACAGAAAGCACTCCGCCTGTGGAGCGGCTCTTTCGGTAGGGACGGACCGCCACCGAGCTGCTACGACGCCTCGCACCTCCTCATTCCACAGTAACTTAAACACAGACCAAAAAGAAAAAAAAAAAAAAAAAAGAAACCCCGCAAAGCGAAGAAAAGAAAAACCAAACAAAAACCCAAACGAAACCCAAATCCCCCCACAGAAAAGGCTCGGGCTGTGCCTGTCCGCAGCACGGCTCAGACCTCGATAGGATGCTGCCGGGGAGCGGGCGGAGGAGCCGGCCCCGTTCCCCGCCTGCCGCGCTGCCGCGACATCGCTGCCGCCGACCTCGCACCTTTATTCGGGCGCCCGGATTTCGGTCCAGGGGCTCGGGAGGAGACGGGCGCTCGGGGCATTGCATCCGTGCGGCTTGCAGTCCGCCCGGGAACAGCCAGTCGGTGGCCGAGGCGCTCGCTTGGCTGGCGGGAGCCCCGGCGAGGCTGGCTGCGGAGCGGGAGCAATAAGGGCTCGGGGGCTGACGGGCGCTCCGGGCCGCCCTCCTGCTCGCTGGGGCTGCAGACCTCAGGGCAGCCGGAGGGGCCTCGGCCCCCCCGTACCGCCGCTGCCTCCCACCGCGCCCGCCGCGCTCTTCCTCCGCTGCCCTCCTCCGCGACGGAGCAAAACCCGAGGGGGCTCCCGCCACCGCGCCGGGCCGCGCCGGACCCAGAACCAGCCGACGCTTCGCGGGTGTTTTCGCAGAGGGGAGCCCCGGAGCGGCGCGGCGCGGGCGGGGGGCGCGGAACCCCGCTCAGCCCTGCCCCCGCCGCCCGCGCCCCCCGCCCGGCTGTGCCCCGGGAAGGCGGCTGCTGCACGCTGCCTTCCTCACCCTCCTGCCCGGGAACGGACCGGGCCGGGCTGGGCTCGGGCAGGAACCAGGGCATGAGCCTGCCGCGGGGATAGGGAGTCTGTCCCACTCGGGACGAGGGGGGTCCCCGCTGGTAGCCCCCCAGCTCTCCAAACCAAAGGACCCCACGCAACTCCCCGTGCTATTTAGCCGGGCCATTTCTTTTATTCGGTACGATGAAATAAATATTCATTGCGACTGCTGGCTACACCTGATATTATAGCCCTAATTGCAGAGCTGTTGGCCTGAGTTACCACATTTGCTGCTTACTCATCCGTAAGAATCGCTCAGCGCCGGGCCCCGGCCGCGGTGCTTCCCTCGGGAGGGCTCGGTGCCCGCCGGTGCCGGGCGGTGCCGAGCTCCGTGCCCGCTCCCCCGGGGCAGGGACCGACGGCCACGGACGGGGAGGCCCCGACAGCCCCAGCTCCCGCCGTCCGGGAAACGCGGGATGCCAAAGAAGGGATGTGCAAATTGTTGAGCAAATTAGGCCAATTCGAAATAAATAAGCGCTGCGGGAAGAGAGCCTGCCACTCCCGGGAAATAACTGAAGAGAAAGCCGGCACTGTTATATTGATGTAAGCCTGGAGTAATTGCACGGAGGTCAAAGTTGTTGCACGCACTACAGAAGTTGTGTTCACTCTGTAGTTTGAGAGCGGATTGTGTTCCCTCTCAGGTCGATGGCACATATATAAAATTCTGCATTTTTTCCCTATGCAAGTAAGAGGATATAAATAAGGATATTTTTTTTTCCCTTTCCTTGTCATACTCTATCTGTAACCTAATCCTGAAACAAAGTCTCAAAGACCGTCCCATGAGATGGACCAAATGCTGAAACAGATAGCTAAAACAAACAGTACCTTGTTGTGGTTAAAAGCTAAATTCCCCAGGCAAGCTCCTTTTAGGAGCTATTACAACCCACCCTAGAAGACAGAGAACTGCAGGGTTTGCAGCATAAACTTTTTTTACAGACATGATTTTTCTTTATTTTTCCTGTAAATGCTAAAAATTATGTGATCGGCATTGACCTTTGATTTTGTTTTACGATCGTGGAAGAAACTTTTTTTTTAAAGACCTTTTCAGAGCCATATGAGTGCAAAAGGTAATTGAATTTTTTTTTTAACTTTAAAAAAGATGAACACGAGGTTGACAGCTTCTGTACTTGGATGTTCATTTAATCACCATTTTCTGATTGCGGGAGGTGAACTGTGTTGACAGACTTGCAGATGAATATGCAGCCCAGTATACGAATAGTAAGTATAAAGGACATAAAGAACTTGCAGTGAGGTTGGAGGGGAAAAATGTATACGGAGCATCCGTATTACACACATCAACTGGAAGCACCTCAGCAGCCAGGGGGAATTTAGAGAGTAGCAAGTGAGGTGTTCAGAGTGCTGCAGGTGCCCGTAACTGGGAAGACACATGCATAAGTTATATACCTGTATAATCTATATGCAAATAGGTAAGTTAATCATATACATATATGTTAACTTACCTATCTATGTTCCTAAAAATAGCATTTAGCCTAGTCAGTTGTATTCCAGAAGTTTAAATCCTATTGTTCAAGCTCTCCAGTTAGATAAGGTAATCGAACTGCATTCCAAAACTGACAGAGTTGCACAAGGTTGTCTAATGTGAGCTGGCACATAACATTAAACTTACATCCACTCCACCCTCCACGTCACTAATCAGAGGTTTATCCTGCTGAGAGCTCCGTGCAGGCACAGACAGCATTCTGCATTCTCCCCTAGGACTCAAGGTTTGAGGCTGATTATCAAATAGGTCCTGTCCGCACTTGGAGAATACATTTTATTACTGCTGTCAGTAACAGAAGATATGATAGCCACTGAACACTAATCATAGACTGGCCTCACCACGGATTATCCTTACGAGGACTTGGAGATCAGTTCATATAGCACGGAATGAGCATGCCGGTTTAAAAACCAAAACAACCTCCTCCATGAGTCAGTTGGTTCATAATAAAGGTAGTGCTTGTTACCACATTAGCAAATAGTTTCAGGTCTTTCTTCACTTCTTTTTTAAGCTACTCCTGCCCCTGGGCTCGCCCCTGGCAAGCAGAGAGCTTGCTAGAGCAGTGTTCTTTGACAATCGGCTATTGTGCTAAAGCTTTCCACAGCCCAATTCTCCTTCAGACTAACTAAACCTTCTTCTCCCGTAGCCTCTGTAAGTGGTTATTTCGTTACGGCCAACTAAACCTTCGTGCTTCGGTGAGCCTTGGTAGGTGTTTCATCATGAGGCTTCACGAGGAACTAAACTGGAATACCCCAAAAGCCAACAAGCAAAGAAAAACCATCGGGTCCGTTTGCTTCTTAGGATCCTGTCTAGGCATCTAGAAAAGTTTATTTTAAAAACACTGCTTAAAACAAGCTTGTGGGTTAACCCTAATGCTGGCCACCAGGCATTTTTTAAAGAAAATAACTTTTTCTCCACATACACTTTTACTGTTAAATACAAGAAACATGTTTAAATGTCGTAATACGTTTTCTAAACACAAGATGTTTTCACTGTAGGGGCAGGCTATGTGGAAATTGGTATGAGAAATCCATATTGACACTACAGAACTAGAAGGCAAATAACACTTGGGACTCTTGGAAAATTCACTTAGGGAAAAAGCATGTCCTAGAAATCCTTCTCCCACCCAGAAACATGCAGTTTTGAGATAAGCTTTTTTAGCATTTCAGAACTGTCACTTCAAATGCTAATTCCGTTTTTATTTTACTCTTTTATTTTTGTATATGATATTTCTAGTTGTTTCTACTAGGGACAGCTAATGCTAACATGTAGTGTGCTATAACAAGTGTGCTATAACAGATTTTAAATCTCCTTTATTTAATTTTTTTCTTTTTTTTTTTTTAGCATCTCCCATCTGCGTGGCAATGAAACAGCTTCGTATAACTCAACAAAGGAGACATTGATTTAGTAAAGTGAGGATGCATCCATCAGCACTTAGTTGCAGCTGTTCTTAATGGATTTTAAAATACAAAAGCTATTTCACCTCTTGGATTGTCATATTATGAAATGTTAGTAGTAGTTGCACATATCAAAGCACCAGCTACCAGCCAAACCTTGTGAAAGGTGAAGGCAGCATCAAGCCAGCCCCCTTGTGAAGCTCCCCAATGCCAATTGAAAGCCAATTTCCCCAGTATGCTCCTATTTTATTTTTTCCCCCCTGCAGGTATTTGCTGTTACTCACTCACGTTTTTTGTTTTGTTGTTTTTTGGAGCTTTTTTCCTTTTACAAAAGCAATATTTCTGCCACTGAGGCCACAATTTGTTTCCCAATTGCTTTGTTTTCAAAATAAACCAGAGAAACCCCAAGCCATCATCTTTGCAAGAAAGCACACAGTGCTTGGCAAACTAAAAGGCAAGACTTTGCAAATCACCTTTATTTTCAGTGTCAAGCAGCTGGAGCACTTTTGCTTCCAAAAATATGGAAGAGCTATGTTGTCAGAGAGCTTGGAGGGAGGCAGGTAATAAATTGCATTGTGCTGCATAAAGGTTTTAAGGGTCTTTTAAAATGTGCTGGAGGTAAGTTGCCAAGAGATATACTAATGCTTTTATTTAGCTGTATTTCAGTTTGTGTTTGCCTTTGCTTCTCTGGTGTTGAGGCACTTGAAACAAATTGGCTGGTCTGTGTGACACAGTGGTAGCTGGTTAAAGTTGCTGTAGTGGTTGTCTGATCATTTCTATGAACTTCTGACACCAAGCAACCTGATGTGTTAGTGGCACAAAGTGTGCTCTTCCATGGAGGCAGAAAGAGGTCTTTCTACCCAGGCTGATAACTGGTTAGTTTTTATTCCTTCTCAACCGAGTCCATACATTCTACATGAAGGTGAGGGAAATTTAGAAGGACATAGTCAGTAACTCAAGAAAGGGAGCTCCAAAGAGAGGGATCCCTGTGAAACCACAAAGCTTACGGGTGTTGTAGGTCTAAGTACAAGTTTTTACTGCATAAAGTGTTTTAAGTACTATGTAATAGAGCATAACTTTATGCTGTATTGGATACAGAGTTCTTGAAATCCTCTGGAAGATTATAATCTTCCAGTAAAAGTTTATTTTGGACTGAAGTCACACTGGGCTGGATGAGGTCTACAAATGCAGGGAGGGACAACTGGTTATATGATAACAAGATCTGGCTAAGGAAACTCCTTAAACATTGCTTTAAGAAAAAAGGGGAAAAAAGCCTGAATCCAAACAAGAATGTAATAACATGAGACTCTGAAGAAGTGCACTTTCCCACTTGTTTCTGTACCATATGGATTTTACCTTGGCTCCTTTCACCATCCCCATTGCATGACCCAAAGGTTCTGTGTTGCCATGAGGTGTGCTGAGCACTGATTCCTGCACAGGACCAGAGGTAGAGCTTTATACCCCCTGCAACTTATTCATACCAGGCTTTTCTCAGAGCATGGGGTCCCCAAGGGACAGGACAACAGCTGGCCTACAGCCCAGCATGGAAAAGGGAATCTTCTTTTAACCGTCAACTAGTGGCTTTAAAGCCTCTTTATGGAATTAATTCACTGTCAATATACTTTTGTTTTGATTTAGTGACTGAAATAAACTGATTATTCCCCTTTTCCACCAGTATTATGTCTGTGTCATCATGAATTTGGAAATTCCCTTTCAGGTATTTATGTAGCAAAAACCCCAGTACCAATGGTCTGTCTTCTTGGATTTTCTCTTCTCAATAGAGTTATCTCAGCTGGGTTGACACAAACCCAATTTAAGCAACTTTAGAATTGTGTGAGTTCAAAGGAAGCCCACAGAGGGTGTATACACACTGTTAAACAGTGCCAGAGCCCTGCTCAGGCTGTCACCCAGACCCACCTTTCCACTGCGGTTGAATTTTAAGTTACACTAACTTGTAAAGCAGCATTCAAGTAGAAGGGAATAAATTCATAGGTCATATGAAAGAAGAGTGCTGGGATAAAAAAAGTATTGCAATGTTTACTGCCAGACCCTATCACCTCCTTTTAGCAGCATGGTTTAATTTATACCAAGAAAAAAATGGTAGAGTATTTAAAAATAAGGGAAGTCCTTTATGCAAAACCACTTGCATTAATTAAATGTTCCCACTGTATCGGTCTTCAAATGAAACTGGGGGTAAAGCCTCAGGATACTGTCAGGACTTTCATTTGAGGTTTAAAGCCAGAGGCCATAAAGGACCTTTCAGGTCTCTTTGCAGTTTGCACCTGCATTTTGCTGCATTTTAAGTTATAGAGAGTAAGCCTGGAAAAGTAGAAACACCTGAAATGATTCAGAGAAAGCAAAAAGAAAATTGATGAAGTTTAGTGAAAAGACTGGATGTATTGGATATACCTCTCTTTTTCCAGCATCAGGTAATAAAATAGATGAAAAATACCTTCTAGCATCTGGTAAGCATCAGTATTTTGTAAGCGTCTGGCATTAAAAACACCCCAACAAACCACTTCTGCAACTCTTGAGAATCCTTAACTGCAAAGCTTTTTTGTCCAGCCCTGAATTGTACTGTGCTTTGAATAGCCTTGCTTTTTTCTATCTATGAAAGGTTAAGCTGGGCGTGAATCAAAGTTTTCTTATTTGAAGATCAAGGCTAAAACTCAATTTCTTTTTACAGAACAAAAGGTATCATCAAATAAATTAAATAATCTGAAAAATCCTAGAGCCAAGACTTTGCACATTCATGAATTATACAACTACAAGCAGGTGGTTATTTGCTAGTAAAGACTCTGCTTTTAGTAGAAATGAGCATTGTTAAAATAAGCAAGAGAAAAATTACAAGCTCCTTCTTTGCCTTGGACAAACAAGGTCACATTTGCAATTTGCAGTGCTTGATCTCTCCCTTAGCAATCTTGGCAAAGGTTTATCGAGTTATTCTGAGTAATTTCCTTCAAGTTATGAGTGTGTCACTTGGTCTGTTACAGACCTGTTCCTTCAGTTTACTCTGCTGTTTACCTGTGAATTGTCACACTTGTTCTTGCAGATCAGTGTCAAAAGAGAGAAAAAAAAATAAAGCAGTGTTTAAAATCAAAGCTTCAGCATGGAAGGATATAAAGTGTGAAATCCAGACCCATTGCTTTCATTCTGGCTTTAGTGATCATAGAAACCTGCTGTAGGGCAGGACTAATCTGCCAGAAAATTATTATTGAGCCCTGGTAACTCAGATATATGTGCAGACTTGAAAACGTTGTTCTTTGTGCCAACTCCAGGTCCTACAAGAACCTCACACAGTATCCTACACCTGGCTCAGAAATATGCTGGAAAGAGGAGGAAGTTTGTTAATTCCCAAGCAGCTGTGAACAATTTAATCTCTTTGCAAACAGCCCAGCATCCTATTCCAATTGAGAGTTTCTTGGGGGATGAAGAATTGGAAGAGCTGGTGAGAGATAATAGGGTCTTTCTTTCAAGGCCATTCCTATGGATTTGGCCTCAACAGTAGCATCTTGATGGCAGGGTTGCCAAATCTCAGAGCCTCACGATACTTGGTTGGAGTTTCCTCCTCCATATGCTGGAACTGAGAGGTTTGAAATTAGTCTTTGGCAGACAACTTTGAAAGCTTGAATTACTTCTCTGTAAATACTTGGAAATCAGGAGGCAAGACACAGTTTTGCAATTTTAGAAAGAAGAAATCCCTGTGATTTTAAGATATGATTAAGATTTTATTCTGAACGCTGGTGGTTGGAACTCCTGGGATTTCCCAGATAAAATTGCCTTGAGAACTGAGCTGCTAACTTGAATTGGTTTTCTGGACAAGTCTCTAAATTACTAACTTTTTTGCTTTACATAATTTCTTCATCAAAAAATCACCATCCAAATCCTACACACAAGCCAGTTTTGCTACCTCTTTGGCAATATGTGTAGAAGAGTCAGAGAATCACAAAGAACTACTTCAAGAAGTTCATATCCAGCTTTCTTTGAGTTCTCACAACCACGAACTTTTTTGTTCTGATTATCAGAAGGTCTCTGCACTCAAAAATGGTTGTATAGGTATTTAAGCCAGCTGTACTTTTAAACAGGCTTGCACCTGATACGGTTTCCATGGGAGCTGATTGGTCCTTAGCCATTTGCAAACATGGCTGCTTATGTAGATAATTAAATTAGTGAACACAGTGTTCTTCTGAACAGCTGACCTTCGCTCATTCTGGCACACGGTAGTAGAGTGAAGGGAAATACATTCTTTCTATGGTTTACATTTTCTGTACCACTTTTTTCTTTCCCTAAAGACTAGCTGGGTATGACTTTCTGGATACTTTACCAAAATCTCCTACTATTTCAGCAGTTACCCTTGGATCATTCTGCCCAACTCCAGACGGAGCATTTAATCAACTTAGTTCCTCTGTTTTCACTGGAGTTCCCAAATTTTCAACCTTTTCTTTTGTCCAGCAAGATATATTGGGCTTGGCTTACACTAAAATGTTTCTCTAATAATATTATCTATATTATATTCTCTAAGAACTAGTTTTATTCAATCAGAAAGCAGAGGAGTTTAAGTACTTAGGAATGCCAGTCATATCTAAAGTGTAGAGGCAGAATTCTAGGAGCTTTGTTTGTAAAGCTAAATGGATCAAAGTATCTGGAACAATTTTAATTTTTGGGGGGCAGGCACTGTATTTCAAAGGAAGTTGTAAATTAATTTTGTTAACCCATTGCTTCAAATGAGTTTGTCAGATCCCATATAGAGAGGGACGGGATTTTGGCTACTGAATTCCAGTTTGGCCACTGGTGCCTGGGCTAATTAGGGATGGGTAGAGAGAACCCCACATGCAGCTGAACAAACTAGAAAACTCCTGATGTCCTACTGAGGTCAGCAGCACTGATTAGCATCCACAGACAGGAAATCTGTTTGAACCTGCCTGCTTTGCTTCCTGGCTTTGATCATATCCAAACTCATACAGGAAAAGGATTCTGAAGCTATATCACGCCAGAAGCTCATGGTGGGATGCTCATGGGCCAGCCTGTCCACCCAGGACTTGTATAATCATTCCCACTTACTGGGCTTGCTGAAATTTTGTTGTATGGAGGAGACAAACCCAGAGGCCTTTTGGCTGCTCAGCAGAACGAGTCTGACCCTTGCAGGAGTCCCTGTCTGCCTGGCTCTTAAGCTCTGTGAAGTCCAAGAAGCCTGGTACTATTCTAGGAAGTCATGTTGAGAATTCCAGCTCCCTGCAGTAGTACCAGACAGACACAGAAGCTACAAACCGCCTCCACATTGGGGAATTTTGCCAGATCTTAATTTCTTTGTACTTTCTGTCCATGAACTCTGAGCTTTCATGAAGCTTCTCCCTAGTACCATGGACAAATGCCACTACCTCCCTGCTCTCTGCTGCTCAAAAGCCCACCTGAGGTATAGACTGCTGAATTCTGGTTTTGTTCATGCTCTCTGAAGGACTGCTCCATCTCTTAAGCTTTCTCTGGAGCTGGGTGACAGTTGATAAAACAACAAATATACATAAGCTCAATACTTTTTCAGTATTTTTGGCTAAATTAGTGGAGAAATATCTGAAAGCTTATAGTGTGTTATCTACTGGTCAACCGAAAGATTCTGATATTAAGAAATAAGAAAAGTTTTCACCATTTAAAAGGTTCAGAAATGTAAAGCAACATTTTCCAGCATAATTTGAATGTAAGTACTGTGGTATTTGTATTAGGCAATACTCCTCAATACTACAGACTACACAATACTACAGACTACACAATACATCAGTAATAATACATTTTGAATAAAAAGTGGCAAATATTCGCCCTACAATAGCAGTTTCTCAAAGTCCTATGCATAAATGATTACTTTTATAGACAGTAGGCAAGCTATCACTTGCCCATATGAAAATTTATCCTTCATTTTAACCTCAGAGAGAAGATTGTTCCTCTCAATTTCTTCTGCTTTGCAGAAAGGACATGAAACAAACAGGAAATGTTGTGAATGTTCTACAACTTCAGCTGGAATAAAAAAAATAAACCAAAGGAACAAACCACTTCAGCTAAAAATCGGCTAATATAAATAAGGAAACAATCAAAAACAGTTAATAAAACTTCTGGCTTTGATGACACAATTGCTTTACACAGTGCTAAAAGAGTGTATCTCTCAAGTGTGTGCAAAATGTTGCCAAATCACAGAATAGTATGCAGAAATGGGCAGGGATTTTATTGTATTGGCATAACCAGTCTGAAGACACTTGGCTGGATAATGAAGACCAAACTTTTGTCATGTGGAAATTACCTATTTCTTATAAAGCACCTATTACCTAATCCTGCAAAGTACTTCAAGAAACACTGCAAAAGCAAGAAAAGAGAATCTAAGACCACTGGTTGCACCTGTCTCTTTGCATCCAGCCATGAAGAACATCCTTCTGTTCTGTGCCGACACTGCCTGGGTTGACTCTGTTGAATCTGCCAACAGAATAAGGCTTAGCAAATAGACTGGGGAAAGGAGAATTCTGTCTCAGCTGTTTGCAGTCATCTGAGAGCTTCTGGTGATCCATGCCACTCTGTTTGTGCTTGCTGCAAAATGCATACACCTTGGGGGAAAATATTAGTAATCTGGGCACAAGAGCTAAAAACTTTCCGGTAGAATAATCTGAATCACAGATTTGGCTTGGTTTCCTCATGGAAGAAACAGAAAGTCCCCTTGCTCTGTGAAATCAACCATCATTCAACTAACTATTATATTTTTAAAGGACATTCTCAGTAAACTGCAAGGATGCCAAGACTGCTGTTATGCCCTAATGATATATGTGAGACCTTAATGTGGATACAGAGCTCAGGGTCATGAAGATTTTCCTAGGAGAGAGCAAGAACTCTAGAAAATCTACCATCACATTAGCAAAATTAGCAATGTTGAGGAAAACTCTTCTTGGACTCATGACAACCAGTCTGACCCATTATAACTTAAAAGTCATAACAGAGAGAAGTAAAATTTCACCACGGACTTTCCTCTTGAGTAAAGACCTCCCCCTGCCAAAAACAGCGCCCAACCAAACCTCACAGAAATCTAGACCAAACAGATGGCTCTTTACTCCATTAGCATTCTGTCTTGGTCCTTTTGAACCACTGCCACTGCTGTATCAGAGAAGATTTGATACTGGGATATCAGGGTTGGGCTGGGTTAACCAAGATGGAACAACAATGAACAACAGGAAAAGGTGGGGAGCTGGAGCTGTACCACAAAAGGACATTAAATAGTTCTGAAATTACTCCCACTCAGGTTGTGCTTTTCTCTAACAATCCCTGTGTGCCCTCTAGGTTTGTTGGCAGTTAGCCAAACCTTTAGAGCTCTAAAGTCATCCTATTGTCAAACTGTCTACAATTATCCAAAATTTGCTGAGAGGAGCATTTAACAGAGGAAGATGTGGTTTGGTTGCCTGCAGTTCTCCCCATCAGCAGACCCAGTGGATAGAAACAGTCACTGTAGGAGCTTTCCTGTAGCCCTGATCCATTTATGTTCCTTTGGCACATGCAGGCATATTCATGAGCTCTATATCCAAAACAGGTCAATTATTCTCAGCAGCAAAACTAAATTTGAATTCTTGTCCTAGTAAAGCGCAGGAATGGACAAGGTTCAGGGCAAGAGCATATTGGATACAAAAAAGGGAGGGGACAGATGTAATAGAGGCATAAAAGGATGCTGCAGAACCAGATTTCCTTCATCCCTTCATCCCAGAGCTGACAAGAGGTGGGATTTGCCTCTTTTCCCTCCCAGCAGTGACTCTGCCTTGGTGAAGGCAGCAGCAGGAGCAAGTCTCATTTTCCAGGGCTCTAGCACAGATGACACAGACTTGGAACCAGAGCTGATTTGTTCCTCAAGGCAATCTGCTGCCCTCAGCAGTTTCTGCATTGTTAGAGCCTCAGGTCAGCTCTGTTCAAAACCTCCAGCAACCTTCTCTCAAGACAAACTCCTGCAGTCACAGGTGAAGCCTAAGTAAATTCGCTGTACCTGCAGAGGCAAGAGAGGATTTCTCCTGGGACACTTGTCAAGGACTCCAAACAGTGGTGCCAAACAACACATATCTTGCTTGGCTTCAGCTACTTTGCCTCAAAGGTGGCTGAAAGTGAAGAAAAGTTGTGTTTTAAGGTACACCAAGGGTTCTCCCATTTGCCATTTTCACAACTCTCAAAAGGGTACAAAATGTAACAGTTTCTCTTTGTTCACTCCAGTTGAAAGAAACTAGAAATTTAATTTTGATGCCACTGTCAACAGAGCAGTCTTGAGCTGATAAATCCGGCTGATAATTATCCTTCACCTGGGACTCTTGTTTCTTACTCTTCTAAGATAAACTCCTCAGTTTTTCCCCTCTTCCTTCTGCATCATAGCCAGGTAACTGAAATCCTACACATCAGTCCCAGCTTGGACAATGCTTCCCCTCCTCATTCATCCTCCGCTCTCTCCAAATCACATCATGCTTTCTCCCATGCCCTTTCCCTCACCACCTGTTCTTCCTTTGGAAATGAGCAGAATCACATACCCATCTGCCTTAACTGTTTCCTATGTTTCTGCTAGGAGAGATTGGAAAGATGAAAGACAGGGAAAAGTGGTGCAGAAAATACACTGAACTGATAGGTGAAGCTACACTGAACATGCCTTCTACAATCTCCTGCTTCTGCTTTATCTCTTCTCCTTTGCAATCCTGTGGAAAACAGGAGGAAATAAAACACTGCATGGCTGTCAGCTTCAAAGCAGGAGAAAAGAAAAACCCCTTCCTCTCTGAGCTGTGATTACATCTCATGATAGATGACTTCCCACATTCGTCTGGGAGAATCCCTGGCTGCTCTCTTGTTCCTATGGGCCCACACAAACAGCTGAACAAACAGCAGTAATATCTGTGGGAAAGACAGGATGATTTTACCCCTCTTTCTCCAAGTTTCTTAATTTTTCTAAAACCCTGCCTGCCTACTCAGGAGGTTCCAGCTCCTCGCTTTGGCACATGGTGACCAACAATTGTAATGCTCTACCAAAGGTGGCACCAAGCACTGCAGTCCTGCCAGGACTGCTGTCCCTAGTCATGTGTGGGAGAATTTCTCTGCTTTCAGCCACATGTCCTTGCTGATGTTTGGGTTAAACAGTGCCCAACTCTTGCTAATCTCTCGTATTCATGACAACATGATGTTCCAAAACAAAGCATGAAGAAAGAGATGAAACCTGGATTATTTTTCAAACAGTGTGTTTGGGAGTAGTCACTTAACTTCTGGGTTTGAGTTTTCAGGCTGCAATAATTTTCAAGTCCTGTTCTACCTTTCCCTTCTCTTAGTGCCTTATCCATTTATCCTCCACTTCAAACATAAAGGCTAAATATCCTTCATCCCAAACATAAAGGGTGATTGTTCTTCCCCTTTTAAATCCAGGAATCTCTTTAATCCTGGATGTGAGACAATGAGAAACATACTAGGAGGTGAGAGGAGAGGCTTGGCAACACAAGAGAGAATGCACTAAACCAGTTATTTATTTTCCAATCATTAAACTCCACACCCCAGAGTTACTGGTCTTTATGGCAGCCTGGTCAAACAGAAAAAGACACAGAAGGGCAGAGGAGAAAGGTCCTATGTTTCCAAACTGATGCATGAACAAGGTGCCAAATGATTGCATTTCATTCATTTGCCACAAACTGGGTTAGCTTTGAGCTTGAAGGAGACAGAATAGCAGGTTTTTAAGTACTGCTTCTGGGTCTGGCATCAACATTTCTGTTGCCATAATGAGTCAGACATCAGAGGCAATACACATGAAAGGATACAGGCCAATGCCTAGGCAAACAGAAGTGGGAAAGCAGAACTGAAAAATAAGTGCACATGTCAGGGAAGAAGGACTCCATCCTCACAAAACTTCTGAAATTATATTCTCAATTACCTTTATTTCATCAAATAAATTCACTTTAAAATAAACCCACTACCACCACCACCACCACCAACACAAAAACGCCTCTAGGATTCTGGGCAAAGTTAATTTGCCAGAGGCAGAGTTTGTTCTGTTAATGGCCATTTGCCATGTACCAATGCCA
This sequence comes from Zonotrichia albicollis, assembly GCF_047830755.1. Taxonomy (NCBI): domain Eukaryota; kingdom Metazoa; phylum Chordata; class Aves; order Passeriformes; family Passerellidae; genus Zonotrichia; species Zonotrichia albicollis. The sequence goes on from NC_133819.1 coordinate 109,222,867, forward strand.
CAGTCCCCAAATGCTCTTGCACATTTCCCATCAGGCAAGCACACACACGATTAAGAACATTTGAGCAGTCATCCTTAGAACTGTGAAAAACATTAATTCTTAAATGAAGGGAAATCAGTCTTCTGAGCCACGGAAACCATGGCCTCAGATGCTCCTTCCCTTTGCCTTTAGCGAGGGCTCCTGAAGGGCTGCTGGATGATAAGGGGTAGATAACTGGCTCTGGCAACAGACCATGGGTGGGAAGGGCATTGATTGAAAACATTTCAAGCTCTGATCTGCACCCTTTCTTGGGGGCTTCACTGGGAACTCAGGGCAGTCCAGAGACATATTTGGTGCATTTCAGCTGTCAAGTAACTTCCTCAGATGCTCTCTTATGCCTCACATTTCCATTGTCTTTTCTTCCTCCTTTCTTTTTCAAACCATCCCTTCTTCTCTGACTCCTCCTTCAACTTGTATCATCATTACCTAGAGAGTTGATATGTGTTGCTTGGTGCTCTTCTTTACTATTCCTTGTTCTCTCCAACACTTTTTCAAACATAATCATCATGAAGAAAATATTTATTTCAATAAGTTCTAGTGATCTGCTAATCAACTAGTACGAAATATCAACTACAGAACTCTAGAAGATCTCCCATGTCCCTTCCTGTCCTCTCTTACTAGGCTTCCTTTACTATATCAGGACTTGTCTGTTGACAGTTTTAATAACGTGACCGATTAATGGGGAGAAGTTTTCATTTTATTTTGACCAACAATTGTACTGATAGAGACTCATCACTGTTAGCACAGTTGCACTGATGTGAAGATACAAGTGGGCATCACCTCCTTGATCTTGGGTTAGATGACAGAAACTGCTTTCCATCTTGGGAATCAGAGCTGCAAAATTTTGTCTTGCAAAATTATGCAACATAAAAACTTCTACTAAAGCACAGAGAATTCAATAACCATGTATATAACCCCCTGGTACCTCCATTGCTACAGTGTTAGATGGTGTTGATGCAACACAAGCCAAAATGGTGAGGTCACTGCTCCAAAAGGAGCACAGTAATGAGGTTCAATATCCACAAAGAACTTGCACTCACATGTCATTGTTCTGGAGTTAGTTAATGAATAACATTATAACATCATAAGGCTCCTTGTGCCTTATGAACATAATATCAAAAATGCAGGGATGCACAGAGACACTGTAGGGATTTTGGAATAGATTCTATTCTTTAGTGTTGGAAAACAAAGGTCTTACAGAATATTAAAAAGGTGCTGATTTCCTGACTCTGCTGCCAAGAACCAGCCACCATTTTACATGTAGTGCCTTGGTATTTCAGGCCATGCCTGCCTTGTGTGATGCCACGCATGTGCTGAAAATAAAGAGAATGTGATAAGGCAGCAGAAACATGATTGAGCTTTGATCTGAAAAGGGATCCTGACTCTCTTATGCTGCTGAGAGTTTGTGGGCACCAAAGAGAATATGGTAAGTCTGCTCAGCAAACTAGAGGTGTGACATTAATACAAGTTACCCAACACTAGAGCCTTCCATGCAGCCACAGCTAAAATAAATCTGTTTCCCAACTAATTAGCTTAAAGCCAGCATAGCTATGTTGCTTCTCCTACTGCCACATTTTCTTTTGCACTTAATGATCTAATCACATCCTCCTTTTTCTACAGGGTCTTTGCCTCATTCAGTGCCCAGGATGGATGCGACTCATTGAATAGGCATCTGCAGTCCAACAGTTTGTCTCAGATTTGCCTGGAGCTGAAGATACATCCTTTGATTATATCCCTGGCTCTGCTGCAAAGTTTCTGTGTAAGGGTACTGGACTAGCAACTTAAACCAAATAAAGTGGACACAAAAACCCTCTACTTTTTTTGCTGTGGGTGTCTGACTGTAATGACTTGAGACCTCATTTGTGAAAGAGCTAAGTGCTCATTACATGTAACTGGGGCAGAATGCTGCAAAATGCTAAATACTCTGAAAAATAGAGACACTCAGAGGTTCAAAATTAAAATTAGTAAGACAGTGTCATCCATGATCTCCCTGGACTCCTTTTCTGTACCCAAAATACTTCTTCCAGCATAGGGATAGTGTGAAACAAGAAACATATCTGGGAAATGATAGTTTTGAGGTTTCAAGTCCCCATTAGGACAAAAGGAAAACCATTCTCAGGTCTGAAGGGTGAACCTCTGTCTCATACAGGTTCCAGGTGTTTACGGTCTCCTATGGAGTTGTTCAAATCAGCAGACTTTTGGTACTTCTAGATCATTTGTCCACTCAGTTTAACCAAGAAGGGTTTGCCCTTTGTGATTTAATCAAAACTGAAAAATTCCTGCAAAGACTTTCAGTTTTGACAGACCTTTTCTTGTCAGACAACTGTTTTGTACATATTCCCTATCTGAACTGCTGAGAGTATGGCAGGACTCTGGGATGAGTGTGCCAGTCCCACTGAACAAGTTTTTGTTTGCAAGAGTTGTTGCTCTGGGAGAAGTCAAACTAGGCTTGCAAAGGCATGTCTGGAGCTCATCTGAACTCTTCTGTATCAACTACAGATGCTCCACAATTCCAGGGGAGCTCTCCTGGCTCAGGACATCATGCCAAGCTACAGACCCAGAGGGTGACCAATTTCCTTGGTAAGCCCAGTAACTCTGGGCCATCCATCCAACCTCACGGCCCTCAGGTTTGCCCAGAAGGTGACACTGCTTCAGGCTTAAAGTTGCCAATGGACACAACATTACACAAAGCATTTGAATGAAGCTGGCACCTATGTAAATGTCAAAGCTTCATACCTTCTTCACATACATACATCCCTGTCCACACCACATCTGAATCTCTTCAAGGAGAAGACCTTAAGTGTCTCAGAAGAGAGATCACCTGTCCTTCAAGGCTGATGTCCAAGGGCAGCCAGGAGCCTCCTAAGCAGCCCCATTACCACAAAGCAGGTGTAATCAAAGCTGTTCCAAGGAGAGGAGACACTCATCTCATCCCTCTTGGATTCCAGCCAGGTATTTCTATCTCCTTTCCCAGCAAACCTTCCCACTTTCAGAAGACAACAAAATTTAGGCAAGACTACTAAAAGAGATGGAAATATTTCAGGAGGCAGCAGCTACAGCCTTTGCTGTCTGAGATCTGTGCACATCACCTCTAAGAGGGATCAGTGCAACCTGGCATTTCAATAATATTACTGTGGGAGCGGTTCTTTTCTGCAGCATTCTACAGTTTCTTGTGCAGCCTCAAATTTGGGATCATTTTGACATCTGGTCTGTGGCACTCATCCATCTGTTGTAACTGAGTAGGTGTTGGGTGAGGTTGACAGGAGAGACTTGTTTAAGTGCTTGTTTTCATTCTGTGGAGGAATGGCAGAGCCAGTTCAGTAATTAATTAAATACTCATCTTAAAAAAAAAAAAAAAAAGGTGTGTGCTAATATTTTAAAGAAATGGTGAATAAGGCAGCTGGCACTTCTCACTGCTGAAATGTGGGGACATTGTTCCCATCCATTTGTTTTAGGATGCCTTCCTCATTGGGCTGGCTCTCTGGTTTCTATTCCTGACTCAGCCAATTGCCTCCTGGCTGAATTTGGATAGGTCACTCCATCTTTTGTGCAGCAGTTTTCCTCTCTGGAAAATGCATTCAAAGTAAAACACCTATTTTTTATAAACTGTGAAATCTGCTGTTAAAAAATGCAACAGGATAGGTGGCCAATATAATTACTAACGTTATATTAATTTCTAGGTTTTCTATTCAAATTATAATAATTTTTATGATGCTCACAGGAAAAGAAAGGTTCTGAGCACAGTGAAAACAAACCCACAACTTCTATGGCTGACTCTCTATGCCTTTTGGGAACTTGTTTCTCTCATTTGTTCAGAACAGAACACAAAAATACATCTCCTTGTTTAACTGTCTGCTCATAATGCTCCCACCATTCACAAATGCATGGTGCACTGAGCAACCACTCCCTTCCCTGCGAGTGACTAGGGAAGGTTCCACCTGCTCTGTTTCAACTTCTGGACAGACCTTGGTGTTCATTTCTTTGCCTTAGGACAGTGACTCCTGCTGTACTGTTTGTCAGCCTGCTGGGATGCAGTTGTGCTTTCTATTTAGCAAGGAGTTTTACTCTGCTCTCTGATCAGTTTATGGATTGAAGAAGTTATTGACAACACTTGAAAATGCCTTCAGTATTACATCTGGTTGCAAATGTACTAGATAACCAAGGGAACAGGGGAACTCCCTATGCATAGCTAAATATAGCAATTTTTGTCCAGCATGTCTAATCCTGCGAGGTTCTGATCAGCTCCATAAAACCCTGGCACAGGCAGGGATGCTTGGAGCAGCTTGCAAATTGCTGTTTTGTGACTGGCAGATATGAATGCCCCATTCATTAATCCCAGAATACAAAGATGTGCACCAAACTGTGGAGATTACACAGTCTGTGCTTGTGAACAGAAAACTGTGCAATGTGGCTTTTCCCTTTCCTCCTTGCCCTTCTCCTGTACACACAGCAAGAGGTGTTAGCCCAGGAGAGCTTGTGGGAAGGCACTGGATATTGAATGTTTTGTGTTTTCTGGTGGCCTCTAAATTCTGGAATCTCAGGATTTAGAGACCACTAGAGTTTAGCAACTTTGCGCCTAAGATTATCAGTCCTGTTATAAAAAACAAAAATCAAGTCCTGGGCTTTCAAATGCAGTTTCTTCTAAAAGACTCTGTTAGAGACGATCAGAAGCATCCAATGGGGACATTGATTAAGAAGAACAAAATGCAATCTCTTTTTTTTCCATTTTGTTTTGTTTTAGATAATAAAAAAATTCAGTTTTGGTAATATCACCCTGAAGGTATCTACCATTTTACCTGTAATGTTACTCTTTGCCAGGGAAAGGTGGAGGAATTAAATGGATTTTATTTGTAGATCACGTTAGGCAGAGAGGTTTCATATGATTATTAGCTTGCAGACTAAAGCATGTACTGTATGTTGGAACTAAATTCTGTTTCTCTGCTGTGATTTGTGCCATAAGTTTCTTCTCTAAATTATTTCCCTCTCTGTAATTTCCTCTGGTGACTCCTGACCCACTAGCTCCAAAATTACAGATAGGAGCATTTTGAACTTCAGTCAGAAATTCATAATCCTGACATCCCACAAATACTGTATTTGGTGTGAGATGAAAGGAACTTATTCACTGCTTTAATCATGTCCTATTCATTTCTATAAATTAGGATTTCTCTTTATTCAAGCATCTCTCCATTTCTTTCTTGCCCACTCCAGGACTGACAAAATTCCAAGTGACTCATAACAAACTGAACACTTTTTGCAGCAGAACATGATCACTGCAGGAGTAAGGGAAGGAAAATGCACAAGAGCAGTGAAAGGAACCTTTGGATTACAAAATTTAGTCATTTTTATAGGAAAAAAAATGTGAAGGATGCAGTACAGTTCTCCTTAAAACTGGACCACAGCTTTGTTGTAAGGCACAAAGTCCCATTTTTGTACAGCCTTCTCTCCTGTCTCTCTCCTGAGGACCAACCCTGGGTGAACCTCTCTGTGCCAGTCCATGCTGAGCTCAATATTTGCTGTCTGTTATAGAATCCTCAAATCATAGAATAGTTTGGGTAGGAAGGGACCATTAAAGGTCATCTAGTCCATCCTGCACCATGGAGTTTCCACTTAGTATCAAAATAGAATTCCTCTTATCAGCTTTAGACTTTCTGGCTTAATGTTTCCTTTTGCATTTCTGATCTGTGTGAGATCATTGCCCTGGCTGGTTCAGTATGCAAAGGCAGGGAAATAAACATGGAAATAAACATGGAAATAGGCAGGAGTGATACTGCAGCCAGTTCTAGCCAAGAATTAAAAAACCCCTTAATCTTCAAGGAATAACACCGGGGTATTTTTTTACAAACTAACAGTGCTACATAAAACATTTCCTAATATTGTGGCGGAGCAAAATGAAAGACTGAATTTATTTTCCCAATTGATTATATAATTTACTTTTATGATATGTTCTGTCTCCTCTCTTAACAAATGAGCTCTTTTGGTGCATTTTGGGTCCATTCTGTGTTTAACTCTTTGTTCAGCAGGGTGACCAGAGCAGCTCACTTGGGTGAGGAGCCTGCCTGTGTTAAGGGAGCCCCTCTCGCTGCCCTCCAGGCTCTGGTGCTGCCTGGAGCCTCTCCAGCTTTGCCTTCAAGGGACTGAGCACCAGTAAGTAAGTGGGTTTAAGAGGTTTTTCATAACCTGAGAGTGTTTTCAGAGAACACAAAACATTTCCTCTCATATTTGGCACCTTCCATGTTGGCAAAGCAATAAAATTAATGCCACTTTCCTGTTCAACTCAGTTTATTTGGTTCCCCAAGTTTTTCAGAGTCATCTCTCCCTAGATGACCAAGGGGCCAGATAATTTTCCCAATGATGATATGTTTATATGTCCCACCTTATTGTTCTGATAATTCATCAAAGTATTCTACTGGCTTCCTTGCCAACCTTTCATTTTTCATTTCTGCAACAGTTCCTTTGTTTTGTAAAACAGATCTAGGGCAGAATTTCACATCTCACTTCATTTTTCATATTTTTCATATTTTTCATTTTTCATATTTCATATTTTTTTAACAACATCTTCTGAGATAAATTATCAAAGACTTTCTGAAATTTCCTTAAAACTTTATATTAAATGGTTCTGCATAATCACCGAGAACCTCAAGATTTTTTTAGGACATTATAAAAGGCATGTTTCACTGTTATTGGATGAGCCATGCTTAGCATTAAGCAGATTTTTTAGTTTGCTAACATATACTTCAGCATTTCTTTATTTTTCATTTGGTTGAGATGATCCCGATTTTAAAGTAAAATACATGCAATGATCCATTGCTTTGGTATAGCAGAATAGCCTATTTGTAAGGGGAACTTAAATGATTTTGTTAACAGCTATCAGTCTTGATTGATGCCATCTGCTCTGGGAGGTTTGTTACTTTAGCATGTCAATCCTGCAGTTTCTCTTCTGATACCTCAGTGTTTGACAGGCACCCATCCACAGTAATTATATAGAATATCTAGAGACTGACTGCATTTTCAATTGGTAAAGACTGATGGGAGGATATAATGTAGTCTCTACAATTGTATCTTGTCATTTTTAACTGCCCCTTTGATCCAGCAAACTCACTAATTCTGTTTTAGATATTTTAATTTCTCGTTTGTTTGTAGAAATATGTCTCTTTGCATTTGAAATATCCTCTCAGTTCTCCTTCATTTTCCCTCGCCAGTTTACGTTCCTGTCTTTTGGGTTAGCCAGGGATAGATTTCCTTTTCCTGAAGGTTACCTGTTTGGTTCATCATGCTGTGTTTGTTTTTTCTAGCCTTCCTGCTTCCTTTTTGGTTTCAGGGTATGCATACCTTCTGTGATGCAATTATGGTAAGCTTAAGTAGTTCCATGTTGAGGGTAAAGATTGTAATGCCTCCACTTCTGACTCCTTCTCTGCACTTCTGTCCAGCTCTCTCGTCCCTCCAAATACAAGAAATTTTAAGGATTATATTTTAATTGCAGTGCAGTTTAAGTGTTATATTGTTATTAGGCTTCTATCTGCACCCGAGGAGGCTTTATATGATGTTCTGTATTTCCTGTCTTTGAGCAGGCTGGGGGGGTAATTGTGTAGTAGCTTCTTTATTTAGGACTGGCCCAGACCCAAGTCTCTACACTTCCAGAAACTGCATGAAGTGCAGTTGTGACACAAACAAGCAACAAATACGATTTCAAATACAGGTCCTGCCAAGGCGCTTTGAAGGGAAATGATGAATTCAGATTGGTCAGACCATTCGATGCTGCAGCAGGCTTCAGTGAGTTCAAGGGCACTAGCAGGGTTTTGGGTAAAAGCTGGGTGTGTTATCAGGCTGGTGGTCTCCAGAAAGGTAAGAGTTGATTTGTTTTTTTTACACCATGATCCTGTTTAAATATGTTTGCTAAACAAGCAGCTGGGAAAAAAGAGTAAGAAAAATCCTGGTTTAAGACCAAGAGACACACATGCTTTGTTTTAGCATCTCTCTGCCATGGTAGGACAAACTGCTTTAATCAGTTTCAAAAACCATGCACAGCTCTGGAACCCAGGGGAAAAATAGAGGCATTGAAAGGAAAATGCCCGGAGCACTGAGAAGGGGAGGAAAGGGGAAGAAGTGACATCTTGCCTTCTGCTCACTCACTGACTGGAGGAATATGATCTGTACAGGGAGGAAAAATTAGGGAAGGGTCAGGCAAAGCTCTGACTATGAACAAATGGTTTGCATGTAGAGCCTGGCAATGAGTGACACCAGATCACTGGACTGCAAAGATGCAACCAAATTCACACAGGTCCATCTTAGACTGGGGAACCTGGGAGTGCTCCAAGTCTGGATGAGTTGGATCCAGTGCCATCCCAGTTCCCTTCCCTGCAGGTGAGCACAGCAGCCAGGGGGGAGCTGTGCATCCTTCAAACCCCATTGCCAGTTTGGGCATCCCAGGAGCACAGCAGGGCATAAATGTCACTGCACATGGTGCAGGCCACTTCAGAGAGAGTGTCACCAACTTCAGAGAGAGTGTCATGGACTTCAGAGAGAGCGTCATCAACTTCAGCATGGTGGGGTGGGCCCTACTTGGCTATCAATGGGACAGAAGTCAATGGGAAAAGTCTCTTTCCTGATGCAAGTGCAGGACTGACACCTTTACAGAGAATAAGCAGCAATCTCCAGCTTTATATTAAGTCCTCTGTGGCCATGGCAATATGACAACACTACATTCACTGGAATTCAGCTTTGAAAGGTGCTGCACAAAAGAAAACAACAGCACCACCATACTTTTTAGGAGAAAACCATACTTTTGAGGAGAAAACTAAAGAAGATTTTTTTTTTTGAAACTGACCCTTGGCAGCCTGTTTAAAAGAGCTTGAAACTATCTGAACTACACAAGAAGGAAAAAAAAAAAAAAAGAAGAAAGAAAAACGTGCCCACAAGGGCTGAAAAATCACTTCAGTAATAGATGGCTTTTAACTTTACATCAGAAAATGTTTGGCAGGCATAATTTTAAAGTGTTAGGAAAATGTGTGTGATGACTGTTTGGGTGAAAGAGCAAATGTAGTCCACAGTGAGATTTATCAAATGTTCACATAAGCAATCAGAATCTGGCAGGGCCAGCCGCCCGTGGAGAGGGGCAAAGAGGATCACAGCTCTAAACTTTGAAAATTTAATGAAGCCCACTGACTTCTCACAGGAAGATTTTTTGAGCATGTTCATGTGTCCTGGGAATGCTAGTGAGCAGAAGGCTATGACAAAATGCCAGCTATAAGGCATAAGAGAAACAAAGCACTGCAAACCCCACCAAAATCCAAACCATCCTTTTTCTTTTTTAAAGCTGCAAATATTCTTGATGTCTCAACACCCCTGAGCATCCTTATGTGTTATCCTCAATCACACAAACAAGGCTATCGACCTGAATGGGGTTATCAGGAGTCTTCCAGGATTGGCCTCTTTTCACAGAGACCACAAGAGCACCAAATTTCCTGGGGCTTGCACAGAGGCTTGAGCTCCAGTGGAAGGAGCAGACAGTGCTGTCTGGGGGCTTCATGAAAGCAGGAGCTGACTATCTGTTTACAAAGGGAAAGAGGGACATCAAGGCAAAAAAAAAAAAAAAAAAGGAGCTATGGGGCTAGGGGGGAAACAAACAGACAAAAAAAAATCAGTGTAAAGAACAATGTAGTTTTCCTTAGTTTTATGCTACAAATGTCAAAGCAGCTTGCTTTTGTCATTCTGCTGGAATGGCATCCTATCAAAGTGTATTTTTCCAGCATCTTTTGTGGCACAAGAAGATTTTAAAAGAAAGGTTTTATAGTTCAGACACCTCATAGATCTCTCCTCCCACTGCTTGACGCATGACCTTTTTGCAGCGAGCGATGACACTTGGGAAAGTGTGTGCTGGGGAGATTCCTTGGAGTGTGGGGCTGTGACAGCCCCATGTACACCCATTCAGAGTGCTCCTGGCTCCTGTGTGCCAGAAACGAGGCACCGAATGCCACACCCAGGCAGCAAGGTGTCCAGACCTGATGTGGGCTTTTGGAGAGTGACAGAGGTGCTAAAAATATGTAACAGCTAGGCCCTGCTGTAAACGTCAGAGGAGGGAACCAGATGGGTGAGTCTCATGCTCCTTGTAAGAGCCTCGACAGGTTGTGGATAATTAGTTTGTGTAGACTGGAGGCAAGCCAGCAATACCTTGGTCCAGATCCCACACGTGGGAAGTATGAGTGGGAGTTGGGTGTACCTTGTGTCTCCCAGGAACAGGCTGTGTCCTACATGTAAAATGTCAGAATTCCATCCTGTTTTTCACTTTCGTCAGAACTGTGCTGACTTTCCAAATCCCCAAGGATACATGAAAGTCATATGTCTGTTTGGCCCAAATTGCCAGCAACTCATACTTTCCATACGAAGCTCACCATAAAATAACAAAAAAGAAATTACTTAATTGAATATGTTTGGAACCTAATATCAGAGGAGTGTAACAAATAGGAAACAGTCAAGCACCATACAATCAAAGAGTTAGGGAGAAGTTACAAATTTCAGCACACATGCAGCTGCCTTGTGGAAAAACAACTAAAACCACTACATTTAACATGGCTATGCATCTAGAATAATTTCCATCTAGACATGGAGAAACATTTAACATATTTTGCTTGAGATTTCCCTGTTGTATTTTCTGGAACTAAAAGGGAAACTGTGAAACTCTGCAGCCAAGTGATTAGTCTAAGGTCATAGGGCAGGAGATCTGGAAGAAGAAATTTGGAGTCTCAGTAATGTACTTTTACCAGAATACAATCCTTCAATCTCTTTCACACTGATGACTTTGGAACTAGCTTTAAAAGATCCAGTGAGAAGCAAGATGGGAGTGATAGATAGCTACACTAGATAGCCAAAGGCAACAAAAAAGATTAGAGACATGTGGGGGTATTTCTAAACAAAAAGATTAAAACCAGAACTATTTCATTTAGAAAGGAAAACAGTAAAAGATGATGGAATTGAGGTATATAAAATAATGAATGGTGTGAAGGAGAAATCAGATGCCCTTCATAAAACAAGAGGGCACCTAATGGAATTAAAAAAGGCATTAGCTTATAAATGAATAAGGATATCACTCCACAGCTTATCTCTCAGCAACCTGTGGAACTCTCAGTTGCAGAACATTGATGCAAGCACTTGAGGAAGACTAAAGAAAAAAGGAAACACTATATGCAGCCACTAATAAGCACAGATTTTTGAGTTAGAGAAAATGCTTCTTCAAAGCCACAGTTCTCCCTGAAAGGACCACCTCTCTCCCTGAGAAAGAGGTAACAGTTTTATTCCTGACCAGAGTTCTTCCCAAACAGGAACGCTCCTGCCTATTGGTTCCTCAAGACGTCTCTTCCTTGAAAAAGCATTACCAAGCCTCAGAAATTCAGTTTTCTGCTAATAGCAAAAATCATGTCCTCATTTTGCCTCCAGGAATCCCAAGCTATTTTTGTACCACAGAGGCCACTGCAAGGAAAAGCTGGAGGATATGAAGGTTGCACTTTCTCATTTTGTCTCTCAGCTCACATCTGCAGCCATCTTGAACTCCACTGCTTCTTTCCCCCTTCTCCAGAGCCAAGTTGCACATACATGTAAGATTTCACCTGGATCTCGTCAGTGACCATCTCCTGAATGCCTAGAATAAACCCACTGGCCCCACAGGCTGGAGTCCTGCCTGCCCCAGCTCTCCCTTTTGACTCTGTTTGAATTCCTCCCTTGGACTTTCACCATTCTTCAAGGCTCTCCCCAACTTCCTTGCATCTGTGAGCTCCCTTTGATAACCAGGGTGTAAATTGTCCTCTGCCCATTTAGTCAGCCCTTTTCTCATTTTCTCCTGTAAGGGTCTCCAAGCCCTCACCTACAGCCACCAGCTGGGACAGCTGCCCCGCCGTCCATCACTCTGGGCCCTCTCCCATACAGGTGTTAACACGCCAGCCCTCCCAGATGTCTCAACTCCAGCTGTCCCTTGGTAACCACAGGAGGGGGTAAAATATAACTATAAATCTAAAAAACTATAAAACTTTTCTTAACCTATATACAGGCTATTTGTCTATTAATTGTGAGAGTCAATCATCACATTTCTCTTCATCTCCAGCCACCAGCTGGGATACTGCCCTGCCATCACTCTGGGCCCTCTCCCATACAGATGTTGAGCCTGCCAAACCCCTTTCCTGCCGTCCCACTTAGAGCAGAACAAGCTGCTGTAGATAAATGGAATCACACCTGCCTGTTAGTGGCAAGCCAGGAATGTCTGTTTACCTTGTGTGAGTGGTCCTTAGCGCATGGATTATCTCTCGTTAGTGTTTAGAAAGGATTGGGTGTAATGGGTACATAATGGGTACATAATGGGCTGCAGAAATGATAACGATCTGTGAATTATTCAGCACCGCTGCCTTGTGCTGAACGGCCCATCAACCTCTGTTAGGGCAACTTAACTAAACCTCTTGGTGAGGTTTAGAAAGCATCCTGGGGAGACTCGCATCGGTATTTTAGCTAGAGACCCCATTCCATTCCCTAGGTGCTGGCGAACCGGGCGCTCCTCCCTCCTTCCCTTGGCAGCTCTGGGATCATGCTGATGGACCTGTATTCCCCTTGTGAGCACCTCTTCCACCTAATGCCGCTGCCAAGTTCAGTTCACGGAGGGAAACAAAGCTGTTTTAAGGCAAAGTGCTCTTAGGAAGCAAACTTGCAGCTGCTTCGGCTTGGCTTCCACCAGTTATTCAGAGTTGTTATACTCATCACCTGCCGCTCCTGCCCTCTGCTCTCCCTGCTCTCCTGGCAACCCCGATGGCAGCAGCAGATATCATTAATTGTGGAATACTTGCAGTGCTCTGCTGCAGGAGGGGAGATGGTCCTGCCCCACCAGGATTTACAGACTGGGCATGAAAGCAAATTGGCGTGCTGAAAGTTGACTGGGTGATTGGATGATGGAGAGGATGTTTTTAGGTTAAGTTTGTAAGGAAGTAAGAAAAAGAAAAATGGGCTTTTTGCTGATGTTTCTTTGCTGAATCTCCCCTCTCCTTCTTACAGAATGCGTTGAAAATAAACTGAATGCCACTAAAGAAATCATAGGAAAACTGCATTAAAGGTCTAATTTGGAAAACTTGAGGAACTATAGAAAGAGAAATAGTTTTGCAGCTGGAATGAAAATAAACTAAGGATCTTATGTGAAGAGCAAATCAGAAATTCCTCCCATTGACAAAACTTATGCAAGATTTTCACTGATTATAAAAACAGATACTGATTTTTTTTCTATGAAAATTTCTGTGTTTTAATTGTTTCTGTCAGTTGGCATTTTTCAAATTTCTACCTAAGGAACATTCAAAATAAATTGTGGGTTTTGGGTATGGAAATTGATTGTTGACACATGTATCTATATATACACACACACACATATATATATATAAAAATGTGTATATTCTTTAAAAAAAGCTAACTATTTTGTCCACCGACAGAAATGTTGATGAAAAAAACTTAGTCAGTCATAGCCTATTGGTCACAACTAAGGTCGCAGAGGTACCTTTTTGGAAGTATTCTCCAAGTAGCTCAGGTTTAAAGGCATGCACAAAACAGAGTATTACCAAATGTAAGGTCTCACTTTAAATGCTGCATCTTCTAGATTATGCATCTGAAAGTGTTCTGGGAAACTATTGCCTAAACAGGCCCAGTTTATATCCACACTTTTTGTCATTTAGCTTGAATAGCTACTTCTGGGATTCACTACCTGTGTGACTTGAGAGGGAATTTTCACATCACTTTGCAGACTGCACATTGCTAAAAAGGACATTCAAGCCTTTTCTAATATCCTTTCAAAAGACAGACTGTCCATTCCCCAGTCAGCCTTCTAGCTGTGGTTCCAGCTCAAGCTCACTCTCCTCAAAGATGAATGCTTGGAGATGCGCACTGCGCTATAGATTAAGTTCCAATTGTGACTTATGCAGAAATACTAACATTTCCTCCTGTCTGCTGGAGATATTTTGCCTGAGCCAACCTCCCATCATTTCTGCCTGATCCCATCCTGATGTGGCTTCAGAGATCACTAAAAGCTGACAGGTGAGGTCTGACAAAGACCAGTACAGCAGTTTTGTTCCCATACCAGCAGCCTGTTAGATAGAGGCAACCACAATCACAGTCAGAAGTGGGATCCACATGCCTGTGGCTCTGTCCTGCAAATCACCCTGAACTATGCCAGGGAAAATAAGGGAAAACCCATAGATGCCTATCCTGAACCTGAGGTTTGAGGCAGAACTGAGTCATAAACGCTGGCTGAGGGGAACAACCACAGATGTAAAGGTCTTGTCTGAGAATGAGAAGCAGAAAAAGCCATATTAACCTGTGCGAGACAGAACTCCTTTTCCTATCATCTTCAAGCAACCCTGCTGTTGAGAGGTGGTTTTTTTCAGTTTGGGGGTATTTTTAAAGGCTTTTCCTTATCTGTAAGTGCACTGGGCAACGAAGACTAGTTGAGTAAAAGCCACTAAATAACTTGTCAGGGTGAGATGTCCTTTGTCCCAGCAAGCACTCCTAAACTCTGCATCCCTCACCCAGACTTCGGCTGCCTACAAACCACCTGCAAAGTCTGCACAAACCTGCCAACCACATCAAACCCTGACTTCCAGCGCCCGTGGGGGAAGGCAGCCAGCTGAGGAGCTGTCAGGAAGAGGTTATCAGGTGAGCCACTCGCTTCATAAACATGGGATTACAACTGAACTTTCTACAGCATCAGCTTTGGCTCATTTGGATATGGGATGTTGTTCATTTGATTACTGGATTAAGAGCATGATTGAAATGCACATTAGAGAAACCAAGATTATTAAAGCTACAGCATACATCATCAATATGGAATGTGCTAATGGCTTTCACTTCTAGATTTTTTTGAAGGTGTTATCAGCTAGGAAGATAGTAGCTACTCCCTTCTCCTGCCTAGACATTCTCTAAACATACATAATCAACCTAATCTCTGCCAGTAGAGAAAGAAGAGAAGAAATCTCTGCCTGCACGAGTAGTAAAGGTGGGCAAAATAAAAATGAAGATGTACAGTTTATATTTGTCTCCTTCTAAAATCAAACTTATTTCTTTAAAAAAAAATGTATTCTATGGAAAGCAAGACAACAGAAATCTGTATTTTAACACAGAAAAACAAATTAATGCTTTGTGAAACAACACAGAAGTCAATGGCACTATACCAGAGATGAATTTTACCCAGGTTGTAAAAAGAAAACATAAATGCAACACAGACCAACAGAAAAGATTCCATTCAGAGTAAGAATTATGTTTCTGTCAGAAAAAAACCAACAACTAACTAAATTTATTTCCTGGAAGGAGATCCAACTTGGCTCTGCTGCAACAGCGTAAAAGGATCCAAAATAAGTAACAGCAGGCATCTCTGCTAAAATTTGCTTCTGATCAACATTATTTTTCCTCTGGTACAAGAGAAGAGTAGAACATGTTCTGCAAGTGAGGCACAGTAGTTTACTGCACAGAACATGAGAAAGGAGGCGAAAGCTCTGGCAGTTAAACCTCTGCTCAGCCAGGGAGCCAGTACAAGGTCTTAAACAAACCATATGCACTCTGTGGAGCTAATTCCCAACTAAATGCTCTCTATTTCAGACATATAAGCTCAAACTGGAGCAGGGGGAGGGGGTGGAATAGTCTTAATTACACCCAAATTCTGTGCCTGCTTCCCCACACATGGGGATGTCAGGTCAGACCCTCAATGCAGCGATGTCAGCAGCACTTGAGGGAATGTCAGCTCCCTGAAGTACCAGCATCTTCCTAAATTCATCTGATGACATGAAACCAGGAACTTCATATTGTGCTTCAGTGGAGGCAGTTTGTATATACCAGCACACATTAACAGATGAAGAGTAAAGTACTACAACCACAGTCTGCACATCTGTGTCTGCTTTATGGTATCCTGAAAATGTTTCTAAAGTAGTTGGAATACAGAAAGCAGAAATTATCATTCCTTCCCAGCTAGGCTCATGTGAAATGCTATCTGACTGTGACTGGCAGATTTGGTATTTCGTTAATTGTGGGAGATCCCACTTTGAATAATGTACAAACATTTGTTATGATCAGTGAATATTTCCCTTCACATCGCATTTTCTCCATACATAAACTTACCATAATCCAATAAAGAGCAAGTCTTCTACATGCAGCCTTTCCACTCTGCAGGGGAAAGCCTGGTTGGTTTTTGCAAACAACGTTCATGCAATTTTTCATTTCTGCCTGAGTGAGATCTGCAATGAATGGAAGTTTTCCTCATGCAAAATCTTAGGGTGTTCTAAGGGTGTTCCAACATAAAACTGAAGGTTTCAGAGACATCTAGCATGAAATGCTTCTCAGAATCCTGAGGAAAAAAACTGCACTAGACAGGAGGAAATCCTTCATTTAAAAAAACCCACAATATCAAAACCCAACCAGGGAACTACACTGAGGTGACATATGAAACTGTAACGGGGAAAAAAAAAGAGAAGAATAATCAAAAGCCAACTGAATACTAAAGTTTCACAGTAATTTGTCTTCCAAAAGTGGATGTACACCAAATACTCTCCCTAAAATCTTGCATCTAATTCACTCATGGTCAAAATGGAACTTACATTAAGTCAGTGTTTCTAAGGGACAGAGGAACACATAAGGTCCAAACTCGACTTAAATCCAGAAGAATTCCACTGAAATCAATGGTTACAGCAGTGCAAATCAGCAAGAGATCTAAATCTGTCCTAGCTGATTCCAGATCTATCTTTTATTTGCTATATGGCTTCAGGCAAGTCAGTGACCTTCTTTTTATTTCTCAGTTTCTCCATCCGTAAAATGGTGATAATATTGTTGTAATACATGAAGATTGGGAGGACTAATTATTTCTCTAACACGGTCTGGATATGGAAATTTCTCAGGATCAATGATTTTTAGTCACCTCCATCATATTTATTGACTCTTTATAATCTTAATACTTGGCTTTTTGCTTGCTTGCATGTTTCTCTTTTAAAAACCACAAGGCATTGCCTGGCATCCTTATTCAAGTTTTACGCTGTTTACTTCCATGGCAGGGTTCACATGAGAAAACCGAGTACAAAATTTGGAATTGGCCCCAACAACAAACGGGGAGGCTATTTCAAACAAAACTCATAAAACACTGCATGAAATTAATACAGTTTACCTTCGTTTTTCCAAGAGTGTGGTTTATTAACCGATGCCCAAACAACCAGGGCACAAACAAGAAAGTCGCAAGTCTTTCTTCACCCTTACTTGAACAAAGCACGCTGTGCTGGCATTTGAAGGGCCAGCCGGTTTTGTTCAAACAGTTAAAGCGGGGAAAAATAAATAATGAAGAACAACCCAACCTGAAAACACCCTCACGTCTGACAGCTCTGAGAGGGACCTCTAGCGTGTGCTAGAACATTTTGTGTTGTGCTTCGGGCGCAATTAATACACCAAAATCACCGCAGTCATTTTGAATAGGCAATGGGAACTTTCGCCAAGCGCCTCCGACCCGCGGGGCCTGCATCCTTCCGCGGGCGCTGCCCAAACTGTTAAACCGACACTTTTTTTTTCTTTTTTCCTTTTTTTTTTTCCTTTTTTTTTTTTTTTTTTTTTTTTTCCCTTTTTTTTGCCCGCTGCCCTCAGCGTGCCCAAGGAGCCAACTTCCCCCGGTCACCCCGGAGTTTCCCCATCCCCACGCCCGCAGTGCCCAGCCCCCTTCCGTCCACGGCCCCCGGGAGCTCGGGGGCAGCTGAAGCTGGAAAGTTGCGTTCCAGGCCTAGCTTTTCCTGCGGGCTCGTGGCCGGGAACAACAATTACGAGAGCCACCGGCCGCACCGCGCCCCCCCAGCGCACCGGGCGCTGCCCGCGGGCACCGGGCGGCCCCTTCCCTCTTCCCTTCCCGGGAGCAGCCGCGCTCCTCGGCAGCCCCCGCCGCCCAGAGAGCGAAGCGTTTCGCCCATCTTTAATTCCCCCGAACAGTCCGAGCACGCTCGGTGCCCGCGGGGCGCGCTCACGTAAACTTGTACCGCGCTGATTGGAAACAGGCGGCGGGCGGCTTGCTTTCTTCTTCCTTTTTCTTAATTTTTTTTTTTTAATTTTTGGTTCTTTTTCTTCTTTAGCCGGCGGACCCGGCTCCCTTATTCGGGCCGGCGTCGGGCACAGGGGACGGGGCAGCGCTGCCGGTCCCAGGGGGCACCCGCGGTGCCGGCGCGGAGGGAGAACGCGGGGCCGCCCTTCGCTCCGCCGCCCCGGCAACAAAGGGCGCCGCGGGGCGCTCCGGAGGGGGCGCGGGCACGGGGGAAGGTGCCTCCCGCTCTCACAGACACACACACAATGGCGGCCCCCTCCTGCAGCCTGGCGAGAACAATGCCGGGCGCGCAGCCCCAGCGCGGAAACACTCACGTTTAAATTGCACACATCCCCCCACCTTCCCTCCCGCCCCCGCCCCGCGCACACCGCCGCCGCCCGAGTCCCCCCATGGCAGCGGCGGCGGGGAAAGGAAGCGCCCCCCGCGCGGCCGCCTCCCTCCTTCCCGCTCCCTCCGTGCCGCCGCCCGCCTCCCCGCGGCGCTGCGCGGGGGCGCGGGTTGCGCGGGGGAGCGCGGCGGGCGAGGCGGCCGCGCCGCGTCCCCGCGCGGGGTGCGAGCGCCCGGCACATGCGTGGAAGCGAGAGGCGCCCGAGTCCCTCCGCACCCTCCGCTGCAAACAACAACAATCCCGAGCAGCCCTTACCTGGAACATCGGAGCCGCCAAAGTGTCCCTCTTTTTTTTTTTTTTTTTTTTTTTTCCTCTCCCCCCTTCCTTTTTTTTTTTTTTTTTTTTTTTTTTTTCTTCCTTCCCCCCTTCTTTCTCCCCTTTCCCCCCACAACTCACACTTCCGATATTTCTCTCTCCCGGCAGCGGTCTGCTCTCCTCGCTACACCAGAGAGAAATGCAATAGCTTGGCTAAGGTAGACAGAGCAAAATACAGAGAATAGTTGCTCCAGGGCTTTGAAACCCCTCAAGGCAAGGATCAGGATACAATTAGCTCATGTCTCTACCTCCAGTCTGAATCAATCTCCGAAATAAAAGTTAAATTAAATTAACTGATCACACGGGCATAAAATTGATCTCCTTCGAAACGTGCATATAGAAAGATATATATATATATATCGCGTGTATATTTTTTCGCATTTTTTTGGTGGAAAAAACAGTCTCATTCCAGCCTACAACTTGCTTTTTACTCTCCTCTTGCACAGAAAAGCTGATTTTAATCGTTGTGATTAGTTTTGATGTAACGTTTCCGCGGGCGATTTCTGCAAATGGATGGAGTGTTTCTTTGCCAGAAGAGGGAAAAGCAGCAGATGATGATAATTATAAGGATTGTTGGTTGTTTCTTTCTTCCTTTCTGTCTCTCTCTTTCTTTTTATTTGTATTTAGCTCTGTCTCTTCACTTTCTCGAGTTGACCTGACATTGCCATTGCACTAAGGTCGCACAACTTGTTGATTAGGATCACCTCCCGTTTTGATCGAGGGATATGGGATAATTTGGCAGTGGAGCAACACATTTTCTGTTCCCTTGGCTATATAACTTCCCAAATGACGTGTATAAAAATAAGCACATGGAGTCTGCTTTGCCCCAGTCGAGTCTGAATCAATGCCTGGGGGTGATACACAAACTCATTTCAAATGTTCAACCATGCAGAATTGCAAAAAGATTGAAGGAGTTGCACTGCATTTTTAAAATTTTTCTGTATGTGTCTATCTATATTTAATTTTTTTTAAGCAGCAAAATTAAACAAATCTGTGTAAGCAAATCCTGGAATTTACCACTTAGGTTCATGTGACATCTTTCCAAACGCTACTAACTTTCCTTCTCCAATTACCCAATTACAATGGAGCCTTGCCTTTTTCATTTTCTTTACCCTGCAGTTTGCAGCTGCCTTCTCCTGAAGACAACGAAACCGTAAATAGACAAATAATTTACAAATCTTATTCTGGGTCACTTTTCCCTTATTCCACCTTTATTTACCTCCCACGCCACTGTGTGTTGCTTTGTTTGAAGCCTCTGCGCAGAGAAGCTGTATTAATTTGTTGTTGTTGCTGTTAGAGTGGACTGTTTTGTCATAAACCCACGGGTCACCTCCCATTAGTGTCACATCCTCGCTGTATACTTTTGTGAAACGGTATGTTTCTAAGCACTTCACAGTCCATTAATTCAGGGACTTTACTGACATTTCTTAGGAGAAAGACCGGGCTACGAGGCCAAAGCTGCCCAGTAAAGCCCCTGAATAGAACCAGTGTCCAGAGAATATCTGCAATTAGCTGTTTACGATACGTTTTTGGTATTTTAGAGAAACCAATGCAAAATATAACAATCGTCTTTTCTCCTACGGCAGTTGCCGCAGCCTGAGGAATGACTAATTCTCTTGCTTAAAAACGCATCCAACGCAATGCATTCTTTTTGGTTTTCCTTTTTTCTTTAAGTGATAAGCCTAATAACATGGTAGGACTTCCCACGTAGGAATCTCGCACCATGTGCGAATGCTTTGTCATTCTGTTGTAACCAGAACAAATAGGTTAATTAACCAGGAATGGCTGACAGAAATTAAAAGGAAGAGCTGGAGTAATCGCACGCTTACGTGCCCCAAGAAACGTGGCTTCATCTTCAAATTCTATTTTTAATTTTCTTCCAAAAAGTAGCAGCGCACGAGAGGGAAAACTCCCCTCAGCCATATGCCCCTTCCCCAGCTGGGTTTGTATGAAACAGGATCATTGCAACCCTTACTAATGTTATGCAGCTTGAGCACAGTGATTTTAAAGTACTTAAAGCTGGTTCAACAATTTAAAGGTTCTCATGGTTTGTCACTTCACAGTAAAGAAAAATTTCAGTTTTTCATCCAGATGAAATAAAACCTTACATAAAGTCAAGTACACCTGTGTCATGACCCAACTTTATTTCTGTATTACAATGTGTCAACACACGCACACAAAAAATTATGGCCTGTGTATGTGACTTTTAAATGCTTCACTGCACTTCTCTTTCTAATAAATAAATAAAGCCATGCCAGCAGCCTGGCACTCATTAGCGACCTGCATAATACAGAGAAAAATAATCAGTAAAGGAACAAACTTTAATTTCAAGCTAGCAAATGGGTATTATTGTGAAAGGGGAAGAAAAATGGCAGTATAGCATCCTTTAAAAATATGAAAAATATCCTTGTACAGTTATTTTACCTGCAGCAAGGAGTTTATCAAATGATGTCAGCACTAGATAAGAAAAGGTATATTTTCTCATGAAGTAAAAAAATCATATTATTTTTTAACTTAAGGAGGCTCATTTGCTAAAACTTTCGTCTCCAAGACAGAAAATCATGGGCTGAAGTGGGATAGGGTAAATGCCCACAGGGGCAGCTGCAAGCCCTTTTGGGTAGATATTGCTGTGTCAGTTTGTCCACTACCATCTCAAGATGGGACTGCAGCATGGTTCTTCCCTCTACACGGAGATACAAAATATAAAGACACATGAGTAAAATGGAGATTTACTCAAAGTCGCTATTACCTGCTCCACTGAAGTACTATCTGCATCTCTTTTCACATGCAAATTAAACGTTTCCATACTAAGTCCCTAGAAGAGGAGAGAGACCCTGGCTCTGGTTGTTCTTTCTTCTCACAGTTTGCAGTATCCTCAGCCTTCACTGTCTAAAACTCATCAGTTTACTACTGATGAAGCCAAACTCTGATGTAGGTATGTATTTTGACATTGGTAATGTTCACTAAATATAAATATAACCCATACAGGCTGCCACATATATCTAAATAAGATAGCAGTGTTTACCTTTATTAACTCCTGGGAGGTAATTTGCATACAAAGGAGAACACATTAAACCAAATTCTGTTCCATTTTACTTGGAGTTATCTTTTTTTAAACAGGTTCATAAAAACTACAACATGTTTGTGCATTATGAATATTTTACTGTTGCTGAATAGCAACCTTAATGAGCTCAAACTGAGCTCAGTGTTTGACTTCTGAATTTTTCCTCAAATCATCACCTGTTCACAATTAGCCTCTGGAAAACTACAGTAGTTTTTCCATATCATTGTCAACGTTAACAGTTTGGAAAATTGCAGCTTTTGAACAGGCAGGTTTTCCAACGGCTGCAGATCATATGTGTCCACTTGCTAAAGGGCATTATTTCTGATTTAGCTATAATCCTGTCTGGAAACAAGTACTTTGGCTCTTCTCAGGAAGGCCCTCTTGTCAGCTTGACCTTCTCTTAAGAGTTCCATCCTGCAGTTCATGGACTTCATGTGTGCTGCAGTCTTGTTTCAAAAATACTGAGAAGAGCAGCTTAGTGTGGAAATATAAAGCTAGCAACCGTTGCCTGCACTAGATATTTTGTCAGTGGGTCTTTTTTCCTTTGAGAAAAATAAAAAGGATTTTGCATTGCATTTGAATGAGGGAGATTTATAAACACACTTTTCCAGATTGGTTTTCCCCAAGGAATGTTAAAAATAATGTATCTTTTTCTTTATTACCAGCATTATTTTGATGCAGTATTTGAAGAAATAGATTTTGTTATTTAGCCGTGAAATGGATTGAACAGTGTGAACCCTACCAAACAGTGAAGTAGCCTAAGCAACAACAACCCTGCTGCATTTGTGAGAATTCCAGGGTGTTGGATCTTCTATAGGAAGGGAACTGATCTTGAGCAGCAGCAAGTGCTTCTACCATATTTCTACAATAGTCTACCATATTCCTACAATAGTACTGCTTTCACTTATGTCCTTTTGCTGCTGGTTAAACAAGACCAAGTTGAACAAAACTATTTCTACATCCCACTACACTTCCTGGTTATGTGGTTGTCCCTGTGTTATGCAATGCAAATCCATACAGAAACAGGAATGGTGGATTTCCTTGTGGATCCCTTAGCTCTGGCCTCATGTCATGACCAGATATGGCAGTTCTGCCTGCCAGTCACTGTAAGAGGGGATGATGGCTCTCTCTGCATCCCAGCACCAAAATCTCTTGTACTGCAAGCTTCTTCAGTTGTCTGCTTCAGAGAGTAACATCAGACTTGTTGAGTCACTGTTTTAAGGTGAAATAGCACTAGAGTGGGACATGAGGCTCATATTTTGTAATTTTATCATTAGTATAAAAACTCCCAAAGTGAACTCCCTTGTCCAGAAACATAAATTTTTACAGAAGGAGTGTACAAAACTTTTCTTTCTCCCTTGTGAAGCTATGGATAATCTTACAGCCTGGATGGGTAATCAAGGGATCACAGAGTAGTTTCACAGAAAGCCTCTCTTAGGTTTTGGGGGCTGTTTTGTGAGTGTCTTTTGGAAGCCTTTAGCACTTCAAAATCCCTCTGCCAGCAATGGAGGCCAGAGGTGCTAAAACCTCTAGCAAATCGCGGCACTTGTGGATAGGTTAAAAGGGTTAGAGTGTTGCCTTTGAGCATGTAGGTTTGAAAATATGCACCCTACCCTGGTGTCATTGCTTCCCATGTGCATATGCATTTCTAATTAACTTTGGGAAATTCTCTGCATTTCTCTCATGTTCTCTGTGTTTCTCTTCCCTCCTCAGTTATTCTTTCCCCTGAGAAGCAGCTCCTCTGCTTGCTTGGTGATTGCTGAGGCTTTCTGGGGGGCACAAGAGGATAGTGCCACACTTTGCTTCCTACCTTCAGACATTTCTCTACAGAAAACCTGTCTCTGCTGCAAAGCAGGTGAGAAAGGACCGATTCTAAACAACTTGTGAGGGCAGAGGCAAGTCAGAGTTCACCTCTGCTCCTGCTGTCTTTGACTGGATTTCCCCAATGCACATGAGAAACCTCTAGCCCTCACTGCAAGCCAGATGTTTTTTTCCAGATTAGTCAATTTGTCAATTAGTCTTTTGGAAAAGGATTAATGCACTCTTACAGTTACTGTAAGCTTTTCTGGGCTGGATCATGTGAAATACAGCAGGGTTGAATATGGAAGGAGCCTCAGATGGTCTCACTGTTCAGAGAGACTGTGCAGAATTCAGGGCATAACTGATAATGTATCTCATGAGATTGTACAAATTGCTCTAAGATCGTTCCAGTTTAACTGCTCAACTCATTCTAATTAAAGACTACACTGAGGAAAAGTGGGTAAAATGTGCTTTTGTGGGTATGTGTGTGTAGGTTGGGGGAGAAGAGAAATCGTAAGGAGACAAATAAGCATTTGATTAACTTGTTTTGCTTTTTCATATTTCAATAACCTATAACAGAAAACATGGTTTCTACAGGTAGTATAATATCCTTCATTCTCAGTTCATCTAGTCCAGGAACACTCAGTTTTACTTCACGGTCCTATTGCCTGGGCCAGAACTGCTCATGAGAAGCCCTACAATACAATGGAAGTACCTTCAGGGCACCATAGAAATTTATGTTAGTGTATCTCTTTGTGCATCCTTTGGGTGTCAGAATCTCTCTGCATTCCTGCCTATAAAAAGGATTCCCTGAGCACACCTATATACACAGACACAATGAGCAGAGGTATTTGGTGTTGTTAAATAATAAAACACACCAACAACCTTCCCTCATGGGTTTTTAACATTAAAACTACCATTCTCAGAAGTGTTACTCAAGTGTGCCTTGAGATTTCAGAAAGAAAATTGTCATTGATGTTACAGCATTCACTTTCAACAGAGATGTGTTTCTAAACACTCTCCTCCAGAAAATGTGTGATTTGGCATAATATGGAAATACATTGAGATTATTATTTGAAGTATGAATTTCTACCCAAGATACCATCCTACTGAACTGAGGAAATATTTCAGAGTGATACACAATACAGCTGCAAGAGAAACTCAAGCTGTGAAATCTGGATTTGTGTCTATGTTTTAAATAGCCCAAAGTCTAGGAGTGGGTATTATGATCTGGGGTTTTCAAGGATCTGAATGAAGAAAGGGTCAGATCACAGAATGTGAATGGGGCTGTTGCTTCATCCACCCTTCAGGAATAGTGTATTCCAAGTCTTTAGAATTCCAAATACTGCTTGTAAGGAGTGACCTGCAGATTTTGGAACCAGATTGGTTTTCAAGAATCATTGTAGAGTAAGTGTGTCTTGTCAAAAGGATGTTTGAAGGAGATACTCACTACCCTTCTGCTAAAGAAGTAGCAAGTGTCTGAAACAATCCCTTTCCAAAGCAAAAGCATTTATCATTTGTATTATATTTATGCGTGGCAGAAATTATGTTATGCCTTCAACATTATACATGAGCTTTGAAAAACTGGTGTTGTTAGCATCTCCTGTTCTTTCTTTGTAGAAACAGGAATCTGTAGAAAGCAGTGGAGCTTTTCTGTTTCGAATAATTTGGAGAAATCCACTTTTAAATCAATAATGTTTTTCTCCCAGCCACTTTCTGAAAAGCAACAGTTCACGTACTGATTTTATATCACTGTAGTTTTTTGGGTTTGCAAGGAATTACCGGACCTGGGCTACTCTGGCCATATTTGATGGATGAATTTATGCAAAGGAGGGAAGTTGCTTAAATGTTGAGTACTGTGTGTCTCCTTGGTTCCATATATAGTGTATATATCCCAGCTGCAGTTATAAAGGTAATTTTCATGTTTTATTAATGTCTCAGTAGCTATTTTTATATAAGAAAAATGTAAATGTATATAGTAGGTGGTGATAGACAACAGTATTTTTTTGGGTGATGATAGCAGTCAGGGCTATGAGCCTTGTGGCCTCATCACACACCATATTTGTTAATTTCTTGGTCAAAACCAGCGGCTTTACCAGAAGCTCTTCGATATTTTAATCCATGCCCTGCTGGTCCTATCACAGATGCTAGAGGGGCATGAAGAGACCTACAAGTTAAAGAGGATTTTAGTTGACTGCCTGTGAAAATAAACACAGTCACATCTCCTAAGGCAGAGGCCTAAAATGTCTGCCAGGGAAAAATGTCCATCTGGCAAAACTCTGCCTCTGATGCCATAGTCAATGAAAATTGCTGTGCTAGTTCATGCAAAGGCAATACTGCCACACATACCTCCGGGCAACCTTGCTCCATCCAGACCAGCAGAAGACAGATGTTGAGAGAAGTCCCTCCTGCTAGACTGCTCTGGGTTTTTTTGTGGTATTTCTTCTAGTCTTCAGCGTTCTGGTGAGAAACAGAACCACGGAGAGTACACAGGAAAGGGAACTCCTAGAAGAGAAAGGATATGATGATCACCAAGTATAAATCCAGAGACAATTCAAAGAAGGTGGCACAAAAGAGGTATCTCAAAAGTAAGAGCACATCAGCGGGAAAGCATTGCTGCCAAGGTGACATCTATGCTAGGAACACTCCCCCGACAGATATAAAAGCAAACAGTGCTGGCAAGGAGTCAGTGGCTTGATGTAGTTGGCATGGCTGCTGGTGCAAGGAAAGAAGGGCTTGGCCAAGGCAGCTGATTGCCTTCTCCTCTCCCTGCATTTACACTACCTGTGTGCACTGAGAGCTACTCCAAAGTGAAAAACTTACTGAAGATGCACCCACACTTATACCTCTGTGTTCTGAACTTCTCTTCTTCAGGAGAAAATGCTGCTTATGTGGCAGCCACCTTCACTCTTATGACATCAGCCAGCAGAGAAAAGCAGTTCTCAAAATGATCAGGAAGGATTACAAATGCTGAGAAAATACTCCTTTGGCTTTGCCTGGTGATTTGCTGCCACTTATCAATGGCTTGGCTGTGGTATTGTCTCTCTTGATTTCTCTCTTAGCTTTTGTTTTCAATTTGCCTTTTAAACTCAGTGGTCAGTTAAACCCACACTGATGCCTAGGAGTATTCCTCAGTTATTTCTCTATGCCATCATACAGACAGACATGAAAATGTACTGGTTGTGACTGGGCAGCAAATTCAAGCCAAACTTAAATCAAAGTAAAAGCTATGAGGTCATAGAGAAAACTCTGCCGATGTTTATTCCCTTATGGCCATCCAAGGTAAATTTCATTTGATCATCAGTCATCCCCAAATTCAGGATACACCAAAGCTTTTCAGTTCCTCTAAGGCTTCTCACAGTCCTCTTCAATGGCATGGGTCAATGAGTATCAGCAAGTGTCACTCACCCACTGTTTATTTTCCTCTGCCAGCTCAATAGTGCAAACACTCCTTGAGGGAGGTTTTGGTGTCCCCTCTGGGAGCAATTCACTGTCCTTCTGTCTCAACAGCAGCCACACCCAAAACCTGAAGGACCTGGGCAGGTCCTGGGGTCCTTTAATAGTTGTGGAAAGAAAGTTGGTGTATGCAGACTTTTCAGGAACAAGTTGAACTAAACTAGGTGGAGTCTGTCAAAACTGGGTTCATTTTTCTTCTGGTTTTCATTTTCTGTAGCATGCTTTAGAGTTTATTGGTCAAGACTTCCCAAGAAGCTAAGTGTCCCTGCTTCCCTGGGAGAATCCAGTGAATACTCTTTCAGCTGCTTTGCAAACATTGACAAACTAATCCATGCAATACCCCTGGAGACAGGAAAACGAGGCAGAGAGATTATATGACTTGCCCAAAGCCACAGAAGGAATAAGTGTCAGGGGTATTATGAACAGGGCATATAGATCAAAGTAAATACAATGAGCACTCAGGAGTTCCTGTCTCCCAGTTTGCTTTTTACAACAGAGAACAACACTACATTTCTACTGTGTAGCTTTTACAGGATTTTTTTAGTAAAGGATCTTGTCAAAAGCTTGAAGGAAATCCAAATAAATCATCTTAACTATAATATATTGGTGTGGATGACTTCTGTTTGTGAAAGGAATTTACGTGCTTGCTGGATTTCAGTGAGAAATGATTTTGTAAGATCACAAAGGCACAATCTATTTCTCCAGTAAAGTTAATACAACAACTTTCCTCTATGGTCTAAGCTATACAGCTGTGGGATTTGTTTTTATGTATCTTTTCAGTCTTTTTAACTAACTTAGCTGCAAAACTTTACTAAGTGGAAAATTTAAGTTGCGAACTTCCTTGTAATGAATGCTTGGCTTTCAACCACAGCACTTCAGGGAACGAGGAACCTGCAAATGGATGTGTACCACATACCACCCTTCTGGATTTTTTTGATAGTTACTTGGTAGTTCAGGGGCTTGTATTTCCCAAGAAAAAACAATTTTCATGGCAACTGTACTCCTTGTCAAACTGAAGTCAATAGTAAAATTCCTATAGATTTAAATACCTCAGGTTTGTATTTCTCATTTCTATCTTGATCTCAAATTAATTTTACTGTGGGGATCATATTATAGATCCAAAGTGTAAGCTTGTGGAACAAGCATACTGCAAATTCATATTATCTTTAGTACTGGCAGCAAATATGTTGTGTTGCTTTTTTTTCAAGTTTTAAAAATTTCTTGGCTTATGAGAACTCCTTTAGAGGAATAGTAATACTGAATATTCTTCTGTGTATATCTTTATGTGTGTATAAACACATACATATCTATCTGTAAACAGTAGAGTCAAAGCTATGCACAAACCTCTCAATTGCCTAATTTTAAAATTATGAACTATACAATCTATGCTTTATTCAGAATGGCTTTCTCCAACTGAGTTTTGAAAAAATATTTTTAAAGAAAGATGGGACAATCAGAAAGACTGCTTGGTAGACGGTGGAGAGAATTGCAGGCAGATGTGTAAACACATATCTTGTCTTAAATGTCTGAGTTGGATCTCAGACTGCCTGGAGTCTCTCTTCAGGTCCAGGTGCTCATCACCAGCTCAGCCCCTGGGTGCTCCTGGGTGACTGCAGATGGCAGCCACCCCTGCACACAGTGGGATCACCAGTGATGGGAGGTGACATGTTTCCTGGTCACTATTTGGAGATGATCTCATCTTTTCAAAGAGTGTTTTCTAAATTTGACTTGCTGGATTCTGCAGAGTAGTGACAATTGATTGATTTTTACTGATTCTTTTTAGCATGGAATAGGATCCTCCTTAGAGAGACTTCTCACAATACCTGAATGTTGTGCTCAGTGTTGGGCTCCTCACTACCAGACATTGAGGTGCTGGAGTGTGTCCAGAGAGGGGCAATGGAGCTGGTGGAGAGTTTAGAGCACCATTCTGGTGAGGAACAGCTGAGGGAACTGCTTGTCTGGAGAAAATGTGATTCAAAAAGGGAGACCTTATCTCAAGTTGCACCAAGGGAGATTTAGATTGGATATTAGGAAAAATTTCTTCACCAAAAGGGTTGCCAAACACTGGAACAGGTTGTCCAGGGAAGCAGTTGAGTCACCATCCCTGGAGGTATTTAAGAGATATGTAGATGTGGCACTTAGGGTTTGGTGGTGGACTTGCATAATTTGTTGGACTCAATGATCTTAAAGGTCTTTTCCAACCAAAATTATTCTATTCCATGATTCTACAATAGCAACAAGTTCATTCACTGGTTTTAAGACTTTTATTTTGCCCTTCAGCCCTGCTTATTCTTTTGCACTATTTGCACAAGTGCAATGATACTTAGCACATGTTTAAATGCTATGATGACCTGGGGCCTAAACCCTCCATACTGCACTGATCATTACACTGATTAAGGATTAAGGTGGCAATTAAAATTTGCTGTTTGGAAAAAGGAGTTGTTTTTGACAATATTGTTAGGATGGACATTAATTTGAGCATACTTACTATTGTATGACTTGACAGAAATGCATGTTTTATTCCCCCAGCACAAAGTGAAAATAAACAGCAGCAAAAGGGAACCCCCTTGCTTGTAGGGATGCTGGTGCTTCCAGAATGTCAGGGTCATAGCATCTCAGAAAAATGCTGCTCCCAGCCAGTCATACAAACTAAGCTGGCAGTAGGGAAAATAGTTGCTGTCCTTGCCATGCTGAATTCTGCAGGTAATTCTGTACCAGGCTGCCTTTGCCTGTATGGAAAGCATTCCTTCTAATGTCACATGCCACATCATTTGAGCATAATGTTTGTAACACACCTGGATTCTTACATCTCTTAGCTATGATGTTTAAATAAACACAGTCCCTACATGTTTGGATTTTTTTTTTTTGTTGTTGTTGTTGGTTTGGCTTTTTGGGAGTTTGTTTTAATCTTTTTTTCAATTTCTTAATGCCTAGTTATACCCTGTGCATTCACAGGGTAAACGCCTAAACCCCACAGTTGTATTTAGTTTTGGTTTGCTGAGCTTCATTTCAGATTTCAGAGGACTCTGAAGGGTAGGTGATGTTGTGCCACCCCAGGCACATTTTGGCAGGTGCTGGCACAATTTCCAGGACTCCTGGGGACTGCAGTTCCCCTGCAGGCATGGGCGGGCCTTCCCATTGTTTCTGCCTCACTGGGCTGAGAGCTTAGCAGGCTCACCTTGCTCCCTAATCATGCATTTCTTTGCTTTTCTGCTGTGCTTCCTAGCTGGAGAGTGCTGTTTTTCACTCTTTAACTGAGTATCCTCAGTGGCAGTCATTGCCTCCTTAGGTTCACCTTCTTAACTCCTGCTTAGAAATGACAGGAACTCAAAATATCTGAAAGGTGAACAAACAGATCTGAACTGTGTGGATACAGAGTAAAACAGGTAGGTGTAAGAAGGAAAATTTTGCTCTTCTTGCATGCATTTGATCAATTTGCCATTTGATTTGTTATTCTGACACCAAAGCCTTTAAGGGAGAAAAGAGGTCTCATCTGATTACACCCAGCTGACTCCAGCAGTGATTTGTTTACTAAGCTGAAATACCTTTAAATTTGGGTAACACCTCCCTTGTGAATGAGATTAATACGCCCAGTGTGAATGTGTAAGTGTTGCTTCATCCCTGCTGTCACAACTGCATTGATGACATCTTCCAGGAATCAACAAAATCATCTTGGACTTACCATGAAGATTCACATGGCAGGGAGCTAATGCAGGAAAGGGACTGCAGCCCTGGTTGAACTCCAGGCCAGTGTGTGTCCACAGACACTTTGCTTTCATGGAAATATATAAATAGTGGTTAGATGATTTTATATTTTAGGATAAAAAAAAAAAAAGAAAGGAAAAAAAAAAAAAAGATCCAGCTACCTATTAAGTGCTTCAGGGTAATGGCAAATGCAGGATACAGCCCTGCAGGGTGGAACAGCCTCATGCCTGGCTCGTGTCAATGACAGCACAAGGTTATCAGCACCATCAGCTCTATCACTAAGCACCATCAAGCCAATAAAAGCAGGGATTCTTCTCCTGGTCTAAGAAAACAGTTCAGTGTATCTCTGCCGGATGCCTGACACTTTTGATTGCCTGTTTGTCCCATTGTTGCCTCTATTAAGATACAAATATTAGTTCTTAATTGAGAGTAATTGTGTGAAAAGATAACGAGAAAATTACTGTCTCATAGTTGTCTCACTGACCAGGGACTACAGCACCAGGTATGCAGATTTGTGGCTTGCTTCAGAACAGAGGGGCAAGAGAAACCAGTTTGAAAGTAAAATCTTGTAAACACAATAAAAAATGCAGTTAATGTAAGCACTGGTTTTAGCTGAGCTGAGATCTTTGTTCCAAAGTGAAGTAGTTCACAAGAAATGAAATCAAAAGGGTTATGAAACGATGGAGTTTCCTTAAGCTGCTCCTGCTCTTCTGGGCCAAAACCTCAGAAGGCATCTGCACCCTCTGTAAATGAATCATTCATCATGGAGCCTGCTTTTGCTTTTACTTTTGGCATCCCAATAAATAAAATCAATTTAACGTTATTTACACAGACACCCTGTAAATGAAATAGTCTGATTCATTTAATCTGAAGATCTGGACCATTATTATTTACGTTAAAAATCTTGGTATAGAAAGAATGCTCACAATTCTCGTCATTTCCCTAAATGAACCTAAATAATGAAGTGTGTGTCATGAAAAGAAGTACAGAAGAAGGGAAGAACAAGTATCTTGATAATTAGTCTTGTCCCCTTCTCTCCAGCCAGACTATCCTTAACATCCCTTTTTTAGAAGATGCAATATTAAAATCTTCCAAGCAGCCTGCTCTAATTATCCAGTGGAATTTACTGTACAGAAACTGTGTAGTTTTATAGTGGAATCTACAGTGTGATCATAAACCAGCCTTGCCGTGTCCTAAATTTTACGACACAAAGATTGCTTGAAGGAATAACCCCTTTTGTTTGGCACATTGGAGCCCAGATTGCCATGACTGTGGCTCATGTTTTGTTCATGTGTATACATATGTATATATTTTCACTTTCCGCTTCTTTTCATTTCTCTTGGAGCGCTGAGGCTTGTGTATGCACTAGTTTAAAATTTCTGCAGTAGGGGAGCCAAGGAGTTTGCTTTTTGGTTTTTTTTCCCCTGTTTGTTCCCTGAACTCTTCTTGCAGTTTAACAAGTCAAATACAAAACACAGGGGGAATAAACATCCACATGATGGTACCATGCGTGATATGGCATCATTGATTGGATATACTGCATTGGAACATCACACAAAAGAGCCTGTAACGAAAAAAATCAGTTGCCTGAAGCTTTGAGCTTTCAAATTAGGCTAAAGAGGTTCCCCTGATAACCAGCATTGTTGAAGCTTTCAGTTATTATTTGGCTGCCCTGGTATCAGTAACAGTTTTCAGTTAGAAGAACCCGGAGACCTAACACACTGGTAAGGTAACCCACCTGCCCTCTCAATACTTTGGGATCAAAAAGCCTATCTAAAAATCTCCAGTTTACCAAGCATGACTGGGAGCAAATGCAACTCTCCCTTCTTCAACACTATCTCTGTCTGTGCAGCCTATTTTGCATCAAAAGATCCATTTGAAAGTAGAGATCCCTTAGAGCTAAATATTCTAAACTGACAGAAGAATTTCTAGTGGCACACCAGCCTAGAGCCATATTTTTATGAGGACATCACTTTCTATTTCTAAGCTTCAGTATGCACTCATGCTTCCTCATTGCCAGGAGCCATGCCACATCAAGTTGCCTCCTCCCAGCTTTTATTTTTTTTATTCTTTTTTTTTAAATGGAGTCCAGTTTTCTGCCGGATTTATGGCTATCTCCTTGACAAACTGTCAGACACCTATGTCACTGGGATGGAGGTGTCCTGGTGCAGCACAAGCCAGAAAGGACATTGTAGGTGTCATTAAAAAATTTATATGGAACAACCATTTGTAAGTCTGATTAGTCTTGAAGGTTGGGAGAGATTTAAAAACACCCCAAAACCCAGGCATGGTATGCAGTATTCAGTCCTTAAGTATAAGCTAGGAACTCACAACAGACAGGAGCTTTAAGTTCACGGGGCTGACCCCAAATTGCTTGGCACCTCACAGTGCTGCAGAGGAGGAAAGCTGTGCTGAACCCTTGGCACCAGCAATGCTTTGCAGAGCTGCCCTTGGGTTGCAGTCACCTTTGGCCAAGGCTCCGGACTCCTTGGATGTCTTATTCAGCCCTGAGCCGGCTGCTTGCACTTAAATAAGCTGCCATGGCTTCAGTGTCTGGCTAGAACCTGGTCAGTCACACTGCTGGGCTTTCATAAACAATAATGGGCCTTCCTCAATTTCACGTCATGGGAAAACACCGCTTTTACAGTAATGAAGCTAATTTTTTTCCCCAATGAAAAGGCATCAGGGTTTGGCTGCTCCCACGCAGTGTCAAGGAGTTTAACATTCGCTAAAATATTCTCAAGGACTAGCACAGGATTTCAGCCTTAAAAATTCCACATCCATCAAAGAAGGTAGGAATTTTTATGTTAAAAGAAGAAAGATGTGCTGTTATAAGTCAGCAACTTAAAATGCCTTTATCTATACAGCCTGCAAGACATCTGCAGAACATTCAGCAATTAAATATGCCCCCAGCTGAACAATAATGTTGCTGCTTGGTCTGCATATAAATTAAGAATGAGTTAAGGGTGTGTGTTCAAGATGGGCTCTGTTGTTGTCAGTATCCCCTGACATAAGCTGCCCTTGAAATCACCCTGGAGTCTGCTAAGGGCACTTGTAAAGGTCCCAGCCACATCTCTTCCCCTCTCACCGCAATACAAGAGAGTACAGATCCTTGAAAGAGGGATAAGTAGTAATCATTCATCATCTTAGATAGCTTTGATTTTCTCTCAGCCTCCCACAATATGCCTGTTTGGGAGGGACAGAGAAAGAAGAAAAAAAGGCGTAATTTATACAGGAGTAAATTTATCCAGGTCCCTGATTCATGTGAGTACCAAGCAAGGCTGGGAGTGTCTGGTGAAGCTCACCTCCCACCACAGTACCAGGGGTTTCCCAGAGGTGCCACCATACCTGGAGGCTGGTTTTTAGGCTGCTGAGCTCTCTGCATCTTTCCTTGCTTGGCAGCTTTGACTGGAGCGCCAACATTCTGTGTTTACTCCCTGTAGCAAATGTCCTGTCCAGCTGTGGTTTGGAGCTCCCAGGTGTGTGTATAACTCTGTGTGTGTGTGCTGGAAAAAAACAGCTGGAGAGGCCCTGCTTTTCTTCCACTGCATCATTTCTGAGGGTGACTAGAGGGTGTTGGCACACCTGTCTACCCATTAAGACTTTACAAATATATATTGTCTCTGGTGCCTTCTGTGTAAGGATCCCAAAGTATTTTCAAGATGTTCAGGTGCTTCCTGAAGCTGCTGTATGGTTCTGGTGAGGCAGACACCCTGGGAAGGAGCTATGGGTGTCCATATCTCACACGTGGAGCAGCAACAGCTGCAGTTGCTAAAGGAGCAGGAGCCCTTGCTCAGGTCACTGGCCCATCTCCTCTGCCACAAGTCACCCCTTGCAGGAGCAGAGGGAGTGAGACAGATGCCTGTCCGTGTGTCTGTGGCACCTGTGGGTGCGGGAGAAATGCTGCACATCCATCCTGGACCCCCAGGAAAGCACAGGGAGATGGATCACAGAGGGCACTGGCACATGATGTGACCCTGTGACCCTGCTCAGAGGCGGGACAGGAACACTCACATCTGCAGCAGCAGGGATGGGTTTGCCAGAGCTCATCGTTCAGGACCCAAGGCATTATTTCTGCTATGACCTAACACCATCCTTATGACTGTAGCACCTTTCTGTTTACATTGAATTTCCTTGAAATTACAACAAAAGATAAAATAAAAAAACCCCCAAACATTTAGCTTTTGCCTATTGGGCCTTATTGTCCCACAGAGCAACAGAAGCCACATCTGTACCTGAGAAAGAGAAGCACTGTCTTGCTCATTGCTCTTGGCAGCAGCTTTGTGTGGATAGTCTGGAGAGCAGAAGAAAACATACAACAGCAATATGGCTCAGGCACAGTGGGTTTGCAGTAAAAATCCAGTTGGAGGTTCTTCTTCTGAGCCGAGCTTTCCATGTCACCTCTCAGCAGGAGAGAGCTGCTTATTCTGTACCTGGATCCTAATTTTAACAATACCTTTCTGTATAAGCACTACAGAATATCTGTTTTCTTTCATCAAACTTGTAACAGCAAACAGGTTATACCTCTCTTTCCTTGTCTGATTTTTTTTCTTCTCCTTTTTTTTCATTTATGTTTTTGAGCTATTTGAAAAGAAGGCCTGAATTTTGCCTGGTACAAATATCACTTGACTTGTTAGAGGTGATATAATGGGGTAAAGAGACTTAAAGTGTGCAGGGAAACCAGCATGTCTTGATAACAATATAATCTTCTGGGAGAAAGGCACAGAAATATCCAGAAGCAGTAAATATGGTAAGGTATGCATAGGGCAACTCCAGACCATTAGCTAGGGACCCATAATGGAACATTGCCATCTTTAAAGGCATTTTTGTTTCTACAATTTTTATGGCAGTTTTATGGCAATTCTGTAACTACTGTACTTCACTGCTTCACAGTGATTCCTTTTTATCTCTTGAGACTTTTCTGAGATGTTAAGATGTAATATATGGAGAGAAGAGCAATTGACTCATAGCAAGCTACATATAAAAGAGTCATACAATCAATTGTTCTGATGTCATAAAAGTCACAGTCCACTGATCTGATGTCACTGTGATGGATTGGGAGTTTTAATGCTTCATTTATGGTGTTTAAAAGAAATGTGGGAAGGGGTGGTTATGTCAAAACACATGCCATTCTTAATGTGGCATTAACAGAGCTAAATGGGATGCAGTGATATTTATTTATTTGACTGCAGAAGTGCGAGCCAAGATCAGTGTTAACAGCATAAATGTGACTACTTCTGGGTGCTCTCAGAAACCAGTGGGCAAGAGCCAGGAGCAATGAATATTTACTCCAGCTGAGGTTCTCCTCCAATGTTTTATTTAATAATAAGGGAAGTAAGGGCTCAGACTTGACTTTGCCCCAGGTCAGGGGCACATGGCTGTGGTATCCAAAGAGCAGCCTGGGAGGCTGTGGCCGATGGTGTTGAGGTCTGCTGCTGCTTCCCACGTGCCTTGGCAGAGGAAATGCCCCCAGCTTGCCCTTGCCTTGCTTACAGTACCCAGCGGGTGGGGAGAGAAGAGGACTGGGGGCTGGAACAAAGGTCTGTGAGTATTGCCATGGACAGAACTGAAGGGACACTGAGCAGTCACACAGAGGTGGCTCTGCTCCTTTCACTGTGGCCCACAGCTAGGGAAAATGGCTTGAAGGGGAATGTGGCATGGCCCTTTTTAGGTGAGACAGTGCAAGATGGGTCATGTGGGGCCATAAGATCCAAGACATCCATAGGTGACATACTCCTAGGATTTAGGATTAGAAAACTGTCCTGTGTCAGTGTTTGCACTCCTGAGGCAATAGGTCGCTCAGCAGGGCATGGACTGGTACCACTTTTGTGGTCACTGTGTGGTGAGGAGAGGGAGAACATTACTTTTACAGTGGAGGAGCTTGAGGCTGGCTTTTCTCAGCCTGGCAGTCAGCCACAGCCCTCTAATAAAACACATCAGGTGTCTCTTTCTGCTCAAACTTTTACTGGGCTGGTCTTGAAAGTGCCACTGACAGGTTTCAGGGTCTGTGTGTGATGGGGTCATGGACAGGTCTTGAGCCCCAGAAACTGCCCTGGACTCACAGGAGTTGGTTTAATTTTGACTCCTGTTAAGAAGCTTTTATTTGCAACCAAGAGGACTGCAAAAATGAAAGTCACTCCTTATCAAAAACCACAGCTGTGAAATCACCATATACATAGGTGTTGTGCATGAGAACATTAGTACCTCAGTTTGTGATGGGCATGTGAGCTTTTACATCTGGCCAGGTGTATGTCTGGAAAGAAATAAGTCAATCCCGTGCAGCATTCTTGCTCATCCTGGCTGCAGTTAAAAGCTGATTTTGTGCCATTGCCAGGCAGAGAAGTTATCACTCTTGTGCCAGTGCTGTTCTTAGCTCCTCTCTCCCTCCCCTCTACCCATTCTCTAGTCTCTCCTCTTTCACTCCTTTGCCCATGAAGTCCTTTCAGCCTAGGAGTGTCCTTCCTGGCTCAGCACAACTGGAAACAGTGACTTTAGAAGCATTTCAAGCAGGGTCTCCAGGGCATAGCAGCTCAACACTGCAGAGGATTTGTGGGCGTGCAGGCAGATAACACTGGGCTCCTCTCTGCAGTGAGACAGCGCCCACTTAGTGCCAGTGATGGCCAGAAAGGGAACACAAGAAATTACTTGCAGAGAGGGATCCTCTGGCTTCACTTGGAAACCCATTGTGGGTTCTCTGAACAAAAGTGAAACACTTTATCTTTGTGCTCTTGTGCTTCTGAGGCTTGGGAGCAGGACTTTCACTGCCACCAGGAACCCCTAACAGAACCACTGCTCTGTGCTGGTCTGCATCTTCCCCCTTATCCAGCTTATTTTCTCCTCCTCAAACACAGAGTTGGAAAAGAAGCCAAGGGATCCATTGGAGGGATCTGTATGAGTGTGTATTTTTTTTCACCATCGTTTTTGAAGTATCATACAGTCCCCTTCTTTCATGTTGAAAGCAGAGTAAGAGAACTCCAATTTCATGCCCTCAGGCCTGAATGAAAGAATAAAAACAACACAACACTTGCATCTGTTTAGCAAGCTCTGTTCTAGAAGTCTCCATGCAGGAAAAAAAATGGGGGGAAAAGCCCCATCATTTCAGGTGACATGGAGCCGTCAGAGAGTACTGAGGAAAGGAAAGGCACAGAAGAAAATGATTGTCATAAATGACCTAAGAATTCATGGCCTTATGATTGCAAACACAAAGTCTAAAAAGGTTACATTCTCTTGCTTCTCTGCCTACCCCCGATATCAATGAACATCAGCTAAAGGTGGCTGAAGAACCAATTTCATGCATCTACTGTAGAAGGAAATGAACTGAGCCAAGGGCAAAAATAAAATTATACAAATGTTATTATAGACTAGCCTGCTTCTGTCCTAGTTTAATTCAAATTTCAGTGCCGCAGGCTTTGCTGCTGGCAGTAGCCTTCCTGAATAAATCAACATTTGCTTACATCTAAATTATTAGAGAAACATGTGACTTTGTTTATTGTATAAATTATACGCAAGGTTAAAGCATTAACTGTTCAACGGGCTTTGTGCAGCCACAGAATCACCCCCACCCCCCCAAACCCTTCTCCCCCAACACTGTTTTGAGGACAAGGCATCCAGGCTGGGCTCAGTGGGGGCTGCCTGGCGGGGGTGCAGCTAAAGGCATCATTTTAGGGCCTTTCCTTTCACTGTGCTGCCCCGGGGGGAATCACTCACTGCCATGCAGAGCACGCAGAGAATGTAAAGCACCCTTGTGCTGATTGGGAAGCTCTTCAGACCTACTTTGCATCAGTGTTTGTGGGGGTGGGAGGCAATGGGGAGAGACATGTTCAGTACCAAGGTGTCTCGGGTCTCTCGCTGGTCAGTGACCCAGAGAAGAGTTAGAAAGTCTCTTTTCCCAGCCCAGTGCTTGAAGAAGGAGTCAGGGCTCTTCAGTCCACAGTCTCAAGGTTGTTTATTGTTCCTTATCTATAAAATATTTTCTCCTGTCCAGCTGAGGTCCGTTCAGCAAGACAGTCCAGGCACCCTGCCTGCCCCTGGGGCCATGTTATGTCTTAATACTAGAAACTACATATACAATGTTTACAATTACTTCCAATACCTATCACCTATGTTAGACAGTGAGCTTCTACTCTAAACCAATCTAAAAGTGCCAACATCATATCAGAAGATGGAGGCCAAGAAGGAGAAAGGCTGGACACACCCAGATCCCTCCATCTTGCCCCCTGAACCCCCGTTCTATAAACTCCAACATCTACTTTTTCACCCTGTGAGAAATTCACTATTATTCTACTTAACTGTCGTGACCTGCAGATCTTCATCTAAGGTTGGTAACTTGCTCCATGGGTCATTATCAAAACCACAGGCATCCTGGGCACTGTGCCAGGGTCTCTGAGCCCCCTGGCAGGGGTCCTGGCTGCTCAGGACAGCCAGAGGGATGTCCTGGGTTCTGACACCTAGGCACATGCCCAGGCAGAAGGAAGGAATCTGCTGCTACCAGTGCTTGGGATGGGTGGTGGGATCCCATCTGCCACAGCCTGGCTCCACAGCAGGTTCCTGGCTGGGATCACAGCAGCTCTGGGGCTCCAGTGGTTTTGTGTGCCACAATCCCCAGACTCCCTGTGGGTTTTCCAAGCTTCGTGGTGACAGCTGCTGAAGTTCATCTGGGAAAGGTGCTCATTAAGAAAACCAGGCAGCTCTGCTTCCTTCACCACACATGTCCAGCCCTGAAGGAGCCAGGGGGTGCTGGGGCAGCCAGAGCCCATCCCCTGGCTGCCAGCTCTGTGTCTGTGTGGTGACAACTGGTGTGGTCCCTCCCAGCTGGACTCCCTCTCCATAGCTGCTCTCCTTACTGCTCTCCACACAACAGAAGCACTTTGCTTCCCTTGGGAAGAGTCCTGTTGCACAGGAAAGCTCTCTGCAGCAGTCCTAAGCGCTGCAGCAGTGTAACTTCCAACTGCAGTATCTGGGATTATTGCTGCAAAGTATGGAAGGATCCTCTTTTTAAAACAAAGCAAGGAAAAAACCCAAAGGAGCTCTTCTCCCCCCAGGCCAGTAATGTCTCACAGGCCAGTTGGTGTGGTGCTTTTTGTCACAAGTATGTCACCACACAGCAGCTGCGTAAATCTTTTCCACAAAGGTATCAGATGCCACTAACTCTAGGATATGGAGTCTAGGATATGGAATCCAAATATATATCTCCTGGGTTCCTGCCCTGAAATACTATCAGGAGGTCTCTGTGGCCATACTGAACCAAATATTTTGTTTACATTTCATTTACACTTACAAATTAATATATACTTTCAATGCTGTTAAAGAGCCATTGAACAGAGCTATAGTTTTATATTCAGCAACAGGATGTAATTTCCCTATCAATAAAAATTGTTGTTTGTTTTTCTCTGCACTCGATTATTATGGAAATTTCACAGTTTCTCAGCTACAGTAGTGTCTAGTGAAATGAGCAGGCCATTTATGTGGAACTTTTTTCAAGTGTCCTTACTCTTTTCTATTTATGCTAATGTTATTTCATGCTAATAGCAGACTATATTTTGCTTTGATACTATTAAAACCTGGCTGGCTCGAGTAAAAGGAACATTTTTTATAGTGTTTTGTGGAAATGATCTAACACAGTAAAAGCATCTCCATTACAAGTGTGGTTTTAGAGGAGACTGTTTCCCTACCCTTCAATCCAAAAAGTGAAAAATCCTTTAGACATAAATTAATTTCACTGGTTTCTTTTCCTATTTTTGTTCTTTGTAAATGATAACTTACTGTGTAATTTAGCTATGCTGCAAGGAGTTCTTCTTCCAAGAGGGATTCGGGAAGCATATATTGTTTATCTCAGCCTGTGAACATGAGGTTTACAAATCCCATTACCAAATAATGGGATTGGAATTCCTATTTCAATTTTTATGCATCTTGCAAAAATGTGACCTCCTTCTCCATCCTGAATAGCTGACATCTTCCTTCTCCATTACACAGGGCTCTGCACCTGGTTTTCTTCCTGGGTATTGCCAAAAAGTAGGTGGGATCTTTAAACATGAGATTCACTTTCAGCCTGGAATGGAAGCTAAAGAGAACTCTCCAGCTCCTGTGCCTGAAATTTATGTCAGAACTGTGAGAGAAGACTCACTGAATGAGAAGATTCAGGGCAGAAAATGTAACCAATATTTAGGCATTTCTAATGACAGAATTACTCTCTCTTCTATAGTGGTTCTGTTCATGCCTGCCTTCAGGACCTCCTACCCCAGTGGCACTGAAAAAGTGCTGAGGAAAACAAGTTCAGGTTCCCCATACACACCCCACCAGGGGAAGGTTCCCACAAATCCCATGGCAGTTTTGGGGGAGATGTCAAAATGCAAGTTACTCTTCCTTGGCCTTGTGCTGCTGCCCCTGAGCTCGAGCTCTTATCCAGGGATAAAAATCTGGCGCAGCAACGTCTTCCCTCGGTTGGAAAATTTGCCTCATCTGACTGACAAGCCCGGGCACCGAGGTCAGCTGGGAGGCCTGGCTGAACAGAAGGCTGTAATGAAGACATTTTCTCTCTCCTGGCTGACCTCCTTCAGCCGACAGATTTGAATAGCCTCTCCTCCAGCTGACAGAATGAAATGCAGGCTAGCAGAGATCAAAAGCACTTACCATTTATCTACCTAGTTATTCATGAAGTCCCCCATCACCATGGTATCTGAAAGCCTCCAGTGAACTGGGGAGAGTTCCCTGGGGCTAAGAGCCTCCAGTGCTTCCTCACAGCAATCAAAATTGCTTCCTGAGGCTTGGTTTGTTTTTTCCTCTCTTTCTCCTGCTCATAATTTTTATCCATTACTGCAGATCATCATGGGGATTAAAAGGAAGATTGAATCAACTGGGCAAAGGCTTTGACTGAATTTGCATACACTCTCATCCAGCTCCAGTGCTCTAGCTTCTGATCAAAAGATTTATTGTAACAGTAAAAAAGTGGCTGAAGAGAGGAATTAAAAGTTCCCAGCCACAAAGTCCTATCTGAGAGGAAATTAACAGAGACAAGACTACCATTTTAAGATGAAGACTAAATGTATTTTATACACTGAAAAGACAAGTAAATACATGGCTGAAATATTTTTACAAAAAGGTACAGAATTTTCTGGTGGGAGTTTTCTCCTTGCAATTTGCACAGTGCTTTGACAGTTCATCACGCAAAGCAAATAGCTCAATGCTGTTAAAGAGAAAAAAAGGACAAATGTGAAAACAAAAAAGAGCATTTATTCGAAAACATTTCTATAATTTTTGCACTAATCTCATAATTTCTCAAGATTACTTAAATTCATGGTTACTGAAATTTACCTCTGACCGTTGCTAAAATTCCATGGCAGATTTTTCCAAGCAAAGACTCCAGCTTTACACAAAAGCAAATATATATTTGGTGTCTGATATCAAAAGCCAAACTACAAGCAAGTTTGGCTATTGACTTTCATCTGTAGCCTGTTTTTATTTCTAGAGTCTTCCAATCTAAACTAAAGACTAACCCCAGGACTGCAAAATGGTTGTCAGATAGGACAAACTGATAAACCCTGCCTTGACATTGGTGTTACCCATTTCTTTTAGGACTGAAAACAAGTCTTTTAATTGATCTTTGCTCTGCTTCCTACTTGCCAGCCTCTTTTTACATCACTCTTGCATTTTACCATTGCTGCTACGAGACCAAATCCTTCATTTTTTGAGAGGTGCTGGAGTGCTTCAGTGACAAATATCCTGGAGTTTCTATTAACAAACGATGAAAAAATTTAGTCATGGGATACTGGTGTTTTCTTCTACTGATTCATATTAAACAATCACTGATTTATTAAGAGCTTGTTAATTAGTAATGTGGCAAACTTGATGATTAAAAGGAAACCCAAAGCAACAGAGAGGAGAACCTCCACTGGATTATCTTATGAAAAATGCAATCAGACTGTAAAAGCAAGCTAAAAATAAAACTAATGCCTTCCTCATTGACCTCAGGCAGTTGCAATTGGATAAAATACTCTTCAGTTTCTTCCCAGCAGTTTTGTGCAGTGCTGCTCTATGATAGGACTGGCAAGTGTATTCTGCTTGGAGGAAGATTCATCTTGACTGAGTGTGTGGGAATTTTGAGCTCAAGTGAAGCCTTAGAAGAATCATATTTCAGGTGCCTACAAGTTTATAAACACAGGTTCATAGAGAAGTGGTTGCTGCCAGAGAGGTACCTACTTACCCATTTATTTAAATATCTGAATGTCATGAGCTATGGTACAGGTCATTAATGTGACATGGCAAAAAAACTGGTTTAAAATAAATCTGTCCTTTATTGCCAGGCATCCCTTTATTTTGTAATCTGGCTCTGTTGGAAACTGCAGTAGCAGAGCTCCATTTTGGTGAACCTGCTTGGGTTTTTTTTACAGGATTTGCTTTGTCGTTATAAATATATTAAACTATTTAAAGTTTACACCAGACTTTACCAGAACAACTGCTGTAAATACATAGTACTATAAAACTGTACT
The DNA here is from genome assembly GCF_047830755.1 of Zonotrichia albicollis. Classification (NCBI taxonomy): domain Eukaryota; kingdom Metazoa; phylum Chordata; class Aves; order Passeriformes; family Passerellidae; genus Zonotrichia; species Zonotrichia albicollis. Next base: position 109,266,189 of record NC_133819.1, read on the forward strand.
ACAGTATATACTATGTTATAGTTATCTACCATATTACCACACTGTAGTATAAAATTATACTACATCTGTCAAGGAAATAAATCTAATGTCTGAGGAAATATCCTTTGCTGGTTTATATGATTGTCTTTACTCACAGAGCTATTAGTTTACAAAATTAAGTATTCCATAGTGGGGCTTCCACTAGCTATCACTAATTAAACAAATTCAATGTGTAAAAGTTATTGGAATGTATTCTGAGCAATAAGCTCTCCTGCCCACAAGGGATATAGAAATTGGGCACAGGGCAGTGCTAAAGGTATTAAGCTCCAGTGTCCTGTGTGTATAAACAGTCTTGATTTTTTGGTTAGGAGAATATCAATGCTCTATCAGATGAGAAACCTGGGCTGTGGTGTTAACCTCACCTAGCTGAGAGTTTAGGAGTATCGCAGAGGTGATACTTTCAGCCTTGGAGGGATAATGTATCATACTTGAGCACCTTGTTCACAGCAGTGCTGCAGCCCTGAAATGGGCTATCATCACTTCTCGGAGCTGATGGCTTTCTGCTGCGAGGTAGCAGTGTCACCTAATACTGTGAGGCGAGGGGATGAGGGTGTGGAAGGACAGAATTTAATGAGGAACAATACTTTGCAGCAGTGCTTTAAATGCCTCAGGCTTGGTGTCCTAGCAAGCTGTGGATAAGTGAGAAAAGGCACAAATAGCTTGGACTTCCACATTTAAAGAAGAGAAAAGTTTATTTGGCTTACAATTATGCAGGGATCATTTAGGGAGCTTTACTTTTTCAGGGAGTATCTGCAGTGATGGTTTCAATGCTATGCAATTACACACAGCCAGACCTAAAGCAGGTTTTTGCTTCAGCTGGCACACAAACCTAAACCCTGCCCAGGGCAGATGAGACCAAGTGACAGTGCCATGAGACATGTGCCATGAAGTTTCCTGTTCTCTGCTCTCCTCTGTCCAAGGGAATTCGACCTCCTCTCTCATTCCCAGCTGGAGGGATTCCAAAGGATAAGGGGTTTGGGTTGTCCCTCCCCACTCGCTGAGTCCTTCATACACGGTCAGTTCCAGCAGTTGAAAGGACCAGCTCCTTTTCTGAGAACTTCTAGAAAAGGAGTCCCATGACCCACTTGGAACAGGATTCTAGGCAGTGAACCCTAAACATATGTTAATTGTGTCTTAGAAGAGATTAAATACCTCATCACCTGAAACAGGCAAAGCTGAAGATACACGAATTTTCCCACAGTTTCATGTCATGTTGCATCTATGTTTTGGCCTCCATTGTGTGATGCTCTGTCTTTTGTCAAGCACTCTGTAGTGTCTTTTGACACAACCTTTTGTAGTGACTAGACATTCAAAACTTAGCCAATAGCAAATGGCACGACCCTGCCCAAAGAAATTCTAGATAATTTTTGTGTCTTTAAGATGTGAACTTTGAAGCAGCCCATAAATCCATGTTAAGAAATGGGTTCAGCATTGACAGAGAAGTGTGGTACCTGATGTGCCAGTACTGCAAGGTCAGGCATGATGCTGCAGTAACACAAACATGGCTTTAAGGCAAGTGACTTCCAGTAGGGAACCATGTCTGGCCCACTGGTGACTCTGTAATTTCAGTGGGGGATTCAGATGATCAGTCTCAGCTGGCAAAAATGACAAAATCTGAATCCCAAACATTATGAGGGCAAATGGTTGCATGGCTTTTAAGACTCTCTGCAGCCAAGGGCTTGGTGTCTCTTTTCCAGAGCCATAAAACTAAAACCAACAGAAGTGAATGCCAAATCTAGACATCTCCATTCTTCTTGTGGCTACATAATTTGTGAGATGTCCACAGGAAGGACAGAGTACATGTGCAAGAATAGCCTTGTAATGCTGCTGGTGCTGCAGAGTGAAACTCTAGGGGTGTGTTCTTCATGTACTCAACAGCCCTGGATGATGGGGTTCCTGTCCTAATTGTTGGAAGTTATTACTCCTGCCAGAAGATATGATTCAGTGAGAGTTTCTGAGCAAGGAAGCTGAGTGAGGTTATATAGATGAGGAAGGCAGTTTTTCTAACTGTCTGGCTTAAAGCAGATAAGGAAGGGCTTGTGTGCCCCTTTCTTGGCAGAGCTGAGGTGACAATGCTTTCTGGTAGGGAAATGGTAACCCCCAATTAGGAGTGATAGTCTTTGACAGGCACAGCTGTTTGTAGAATCCATGACCTAGTATCAAGACTTCAAGTGCCACTTGAAAACTAGCTAGACAATGGCAAAAAATATTTACAGATGGGGAAAATCTGGCACTAGAGGCATTAGAGGGCCTGGCACACACTACTCTGGCAGCCACAGGGTTGCAGAACTCCTGGCTTACATCTTCCTCCTCCAATTTTTCCCCATTTCTGCCTTCCAGCGTCCCCCAGTGGCAGGGTCAGATGGAGGGGTAGTCCAAGGGATGCCCTCCCCATGATGTCATCCAGTTTGTTTGTGACCCTGTTTGTCACATCCAGTTTGGTCTCTCCAGGAGCAGAGCTCCACACCCCTGATACCAAAGACAGCACACACACACAGCCTGCAGTTCTGGCTGCCTGCAAAAGCAAATGCTGGCCTTCAGCCCTGGCAGCTGGAATGCAGAAGTGCAAAGCGAAAGGAACAAAAGCACTGCTTCCTTTCTCTCCTCTTAATCTATGCACTCAGTTAGTTAAGATGGCTCAGGATGCTGCCTTTTCTGTGGGTAGTCTGTCATCCTCAAGCTGCTGTAACCTTGATTAAATCCAAGTACTTTAATTAGAAGAGAGCTGTGTCTCTGCATGGCCGTCCCCCCCTCTGCAAACAGCGGTAGGGAAGTACAATTACACATAGTGACAGATGGAGAGCACTAACGTAGGTGTTAAACCCGAGTGCAGCTCTCAGCCCAACAGGGCTGGCTCAGAAACTCTGCTTGGCTCAACCCTGTGGCTCTTCAGGGAGAGTGAGCTGGGCACTTGGAAGTTGACAGAGTGCATGTGTCTTTCATAGTAGGACTTAAAAATTGAAGGCAGAACACCTTTCATCTGCTAAGCTTTCCCTGTCTGCTTTTCCATTCCCTTCTGGCCATTCTTGCCAGAGGTGAGTCCTGGTTTTGTCATATTTTGGGAAATCAAGCAAAAGAGATTTTGGTAAGAGCCTGCTGTGGGTAGGTAAACTAAACAAAACAGAAGATGGTTTTATCATTGAATTTTTCATCCGATTGAAGACTTGATCTTCTGCTCTCCTCTTTTATATTATCTTCATTCTGAGTGGATCCTTCACTCAGCAAGTCTGAGATCCATGAACTTGAAAACAACAGAAAGAGGGTGGGAGAGAAAAAATAAGATCAGAGATTTTTTTTAAAATCTCTTGATCAGCATCTTTCGAAGAGAGACATTTGCAGGAGTTTCCACTGCATTGGCTGCAGCTAATGAGGCTGCAAGGGACTTTTTCTCAGCAGGTGACAAGTCACTTTTGAGTGCTCAGAGTGATATCCCATAGTATTTCCAGACTTAGCCACCTCTTTTGGAAGCTGGGCTTGGCAACACTTTAGGATGGCAGCTATGGCACATAGTCCAGTGACTTCCTTCTCATCGATTAAAGGGTTAATGAAGTAAATCTCCCCATAACTAAACAAGCTGGGTTTTCTCTAGGGTCTTTTGCATCCCCACAAGGAGGATGGGGAGAAGGGTGAGAGCTTTCAGCCTCAGAACGGTACAAAGAATCTTGCTGGTGTGAGTACAGCTGTGGAAAACAGAGGGTTTATTGTTTAGCATGTCCACATTTCATGCACAGCCAGGGAAGTACTGATGAAGCAGTCACACCTGGGGGAAAGGGAGGAAAGAGCATTGTTTATTCAGTGGGGAAATTATGGACAAACATTGTTCCTGCTCCTCAAAAGTGCACCACTGCTCAAAAGGCAACATCTGAGGTCATCTGTTAATAGGATTTATGCTACTGAGCAAGCTGTCTGGAGAATACAATAGAAATTAGTTACAGAACACCTTTGCTTCCTGATGCTTTTGCAATCCAAACAACAAAGTCAAGATTGCTATCTATATTTCTTTGAACACATAAACTTCCATCTCAGATTTGGCCAAGGGTAAGTAAATGCCATCCAACTGCACTTTTTTCTCTCAGTCTGCTTAAAATCAGCCCTAAGAATTCCTCCTTGACTTTAATAAGGGTAGAAGGGAAGGGGTAGAGGAAGAAGGAAGCAACTTTCTTGTTACTTCAGCCAAACAATTGGCTGCTGCACAGGGCTGTGAGTTATAGGAGGTGGGAAAAGCTGTGGTGATACAGTTTCTGGGATGCAACTCTATCTCATCTCAGGAATTGCCTAAATTGGCTGGAATGCTGCGGCTCCCACACGGGAGCTGGAATCAGGACATTCCTCCTTGCTGTCCCTGCCCTTTTCACTCCCTACAGAAAAATGCTTCCTATAGACCTTTGCTGCAGTTAAAGGTCTGCCAAGCACATCTCTGCTTCATATCTTTTCCCCATTGGCTTAAGTGCATAAACTCTGGATTTCTCCTTGACTGTGCCAGTGTGTGCTGGAGGGGAGGGGGAGGCACAGAGCACAGAGCCAGCCCTGCTGACTGAGCCCTGGGGATATGTCTGCTCAGCCTCCAGCAGGCAGATATGGGCTTGCTTCAACCAAAAGTTGCACACAGGGGTTACCTTGCTGTCTGTCTTGTCTGCCTCCAGCTATGTGGCCTCATCTGAAGAACACAAGGCTTGAACCCAAGCCTTGAACCCATGATCAACCCAAGATTTGATACCCCAGCAGATAAATCTGCTCGTGGTGGTACAGCTGTGTAAGGACACCTCCTCACTGACGCTGTGTGAGTGAGCAGAAATTCTGAGAGGGAATTTAGAGCTGATTTTTTCCACCTAGGTGAAAGGAATTGGCATGTTAGCAGACGGAACATCTTCTGGTCCTCCTGTAGATGTGCTATGTTTGCCAAAGGACAGAAAAGGTTGCTGGACCACAGGCAGCCTGAAGGCTACTATCCATGAGAAGATGAAGGAGAAGCACAACTTCAAATAAAAATTGCAGGTCATGTCTCTCCAAAAAAACCCTGTACTACAGACAACACAAAAGAGGAGGCTACAAACACAGAAATTCAGTGAGTTTTGAACAACAGGGGAGAGAAAACTAGAGGACATTAAAGATTCTATTCTTAAACGTTTTTTTCAGGGCTCTGGAATTGCGACATCACTGTTGGCAAAATTTGCAGACAACTGTAAGTGATAAACAAAAGTGGGGACAATTACATAGTGATTAAATACCTTGGAAGAGTAGGACCATTTAAAAAAAAATCCATGCTAAAAGTACGAGTTGAAGGAGGTGGTCTGTGTGGTGTGGCAGAGGAGGGAGAGTGCTCAGAAAATGAGCTGAAAATGAACACCTTGTGGTACTCAGTAGGTCTACAAAGAGCAGGAACAGTCTTTTCTGAAAGCCTTGTGAGGCCAGTACTGGTGTACTACCTGCAGACCTTGCAGTCCCATGGTAAAGGGAAGGTGGGAAGAACAGAAAAGAGCAATGAAGAGAGCTGTGGTGTATGAGTGAGAGACAGAAAAAAATACTGGCTACTGAAGGGCTCTAAATTAGAGCTGATGGCTGGAAGTTGAAACCACAATAATTTACACAGGAAGTAAAGTGCAGTTCTCAATACAGAGGGTGAATAAATGTGAAGTAAAGGGTCTGGGGAACTGATAGAGTTTTGTTTCTCAGTATCTTTAAATCAGCATAAATCAGGGAATAAATTTCTTGAACATATATTTTTTTTTCTTAAAGTTTGATGTATCTTTGGTCCTAGATGAGCCACCACAGCTTGTCAGCATAAGGGAATGTGCTGGTTTGTGCTTACTTGGAAAGGCAGTGTATTTAGGGTTTAGGGTCTGTTTTTCCCCTAGTAGATTCATACAGACATTTTGATTTGGCAATGGGAAAAAGGATATAGGACAGTTAAAGGATATAGGATATAGCATGATCAACATCTAAGTGTCACAAGAATAGCAGCAATTTAAATATTCTGATCTCAGTGTAATGGTAATGGCAGATTTTTCATTTCAAAGGTAATGCTGCTGAAACTTTAATGCTTGTACATATCTATCTATTTAGTTCTTAGCTTGTACATATATATTTATTTAGTATATATATATATCTTCTTTAACTTGTACATATATATCTATCCAGTTCTACTAAATGTGGGGTACTGAAATCTTTCTGTTTGAGGGAAGGATCATTTTCAATTGCAGGGAGATAATCTCTGCTTCACCAATTTCCTTATGCTTCTTTGAGATGACGTGGTTTCTAGCACAGGTTTCCTGTGCCAATTCTGCCCAAGTCTGTTGTGAATTTTGATGCTGAAGAAATAACAATGCAGATGATCTTGAAGGTCACATGAAAGCAGGAGAACTGCAAACCAGCATGGCTTTGCACCCAACAGAAAGCTGATTGGGAAGAAAATGGTTGCAAGTGGACAGCCCATGTCCTGCTAGCCTAAACCTCATGGGGACAAATGTCTTTCTTAATCTAAAGGGTTAGCATTTCTTACTGGAACTGTGCAGAGAAAAGAAATTAACCTCCCCCCCTTGTGGGATGTGATGTTCTTTTAGCCAATATTACCATCTTTGTTTATCCACTCCTACACCACAAACCCTGAACATGTGCTACATGTCCTTAGGCACCCATTGGTTAATTTACTTGTGCAGAGTAAGGCAACAAAATTATAATAATAAATTACGAAACATAGTACAACTGGAACAAAGATGCTCTATAAAATTTCTTCCTGCTTTTTTTTCCTTGGTATTTCTTCTCAGCCAGGGATATTATATAAAACTACAGGTCAAAGTATGGTCTGTCACATTACTAAATCTTATGAGAAAAACTAAATAATTCATTAAAACAAATTAACAAGTTAATAAGAACAGAAGTGAGTTAAAATACAATAAAATATTATTAATACATCTCAGCCTGTATGTAGAGTCTGATTAAAGTGAATCAATGTACAATTAATGGGAAGCTGAGCTCAAGTTTTTGTATGATTATGTATAGGGTAGATCATACAATATCATCTAATCTGCAAGGTGTTTAATCTCTTTAGCACTTCTGAAATGAAACTAAATGTAATCTGGACTTCAGGGTCCTCAGCTACTGCAATCATGGGAATTTTAGAAGTAGGGGAAACTGGTAGTCAGAAAATAGCATATATATTTGTGAAACTACACTCTATAGCCTCCCACTGCACTTTCCCGTCTTCATAATTTTTCAGTTTAAATAGAAATATTTGTGTTGGAATGAAATCATCAGAATTCTCGATAAAATAATGACAATTTTAATTGTCACACCTTTGTTTTCAATGTGTTATTAGAGCTATTGTAACTGCAGCATTGATTCATGACATTTTCCTCTTTTTGTACTGGGATTTCTGTGGCTGCAAAAAAAAAGAAAAAAAAACAAGAAGAAAGGATACTGTTATGGAAGAAAAAGCTAAAGGCATTTTGGGGGCCAGGAAAATGAACTACAGCATAGTCCTTCTGAGCTTTTTGGATGAGGACAAAATTTGAAGTCCTGCTGAGTGAAACCATTTATGTGCTCTCCAGAGAATGATGATTTCACTGGGACTTTCTGGACTTGGCATTGAAGAAGCAGGTCTCATCACTCTGAGATTTTTGCACAGCAACACTTTGACATCTTAAAGCAAATACTGTGAGGCTTGTGTGCCTTCAGTTGATCATGTGTTTTACATCCTTGTCACATAGGTAAATGATCCAAGAATGCACAGAAATTCCTGATTTAAAGAAGCATGAAATGCCAGGTAGAAAGCAAAGTTTTATCAGAGAGAAAATTGTTATATTTGTCTCCGAAAGAACTTACAGTCCATACTTGACTTCTCTTTTGAGATAAGTCTTGCTCTTCTCAGGGGCAAGGCTGGGCTTTTCTATCTCACCAGTGCTGTGCTTCCTGAGGACTTTGGTAAGAGGTTGTACCTGGATTTTCTTTTTACTTTGGTGGATGTTGTGGAGATAAAAAGACTGTTGTGGCAGCAGGGGGAGTTGAGGTAGTTGAGTTTTCACTGCTGCAGAGGAGACCACAACAAGAAGGAAAGCTGAGATTAAATCTTGATTTCAAAGAAAGATTTCCCTCTTTTACTGTAATAGGCAATGACAGCTGCAAAGACATACCCTGTCTTGCAATGCAATAATTTGTTTGCCTTTCCCCTACCCACAAGCACGGCCCTTTCTGGCTGCCTGTTGTTAAATATTGGTGGCCCAGCCTGGGAGACAGCATGGCAGACAGCTCTGGACATTACCTCTAAGAGAAACATGTAGGTCAGCTTGGTGCGTTGTGAGAAATAGGTGGCTCCTGAAAGCAGACAGATAGGGGTATGAAGAGTACAGAGAGGGGCGTACAACCATTTGGTCCATGTCACCAACACCTTCTACACTGGAAAGGTAATATCTCCGGTAGAGTTGACTGTGAGGAAAGTCAGGAGCAAGTGCTCTTTCTAGAGTAATCTCCCAGCTTCCCTTCCTTGTTTCCACCCTGGTTTTATGAGGTACATCATAAATCAGTGCCAGTAGCTTTGCCACAACAAAGCCCCAGATGCTGCTCTGGGTGAAACCCATCTCTGTAGGGGCAGAAGTAAGAGTGATTATCTCCAGTGCCTTGTCCACTTGCCACTCAGGAAGGAATTAAGCTGCCCTCTGGATAGGTGCCCACAAAGGATGCTCTGGACATGCCCTGGTTCTCAGGGTTGACCACACAGAGGCTCAGATGCCTGACTTTTGGATAGCTGAGGAAGTTATTTCCACTTGTTCCCAGCAAACTGGAAGTTTTTAATACTGCTTCACACAAAAGGTTTTTACCAGGGACTTGTTCCTCAGCATGCATGTTGAGAAGCACTAAATGCAGTAAATGCAACGGTACTTGACTTCCTGTCTAATACTAGGATATGATGGGACCACTTTGAAACTCTCTTTTTGCCACCTCAACAGCAAAACAACAGATTCAGCATGGGACAGAAGAGAGGAATATCCCATGCAAAGGAAGTCCTGGTCCCATTAAAGGTGCTTTATATTTTCCCTACTTAACTAAGCCCTATGGAAACTTCCAGGGTGCTCCTGACCCATGGAAGGCTCTCCCCTCTGTCTGCAGTTCAGCAGCTTGGGGCAGTAAGGGCAGAAGGAGCCTTCAGAGGTGAGGGCCTCTCTGTTGTGGTGCTGTTGCCAGCTTCATGGCAATTTTGGTTTTTCCTCCTACTTTTGTTTTTGAAACCATTATCTGGGCTAATCTTCAGTCTGGTGGTGCAGATGTTCATCAGCCTGCATTCCTTTGAAAATAATGGGCTGTTTGTAGGGCAGTGGTTGTCTCCATTAAAAAAAAAGAGAAAGAAAAAGGACAAAACCCTTTATCCTTGAAAATGAAAAAGCATGCCTCTCCTACTCTGTCATCTCTTCTAACACATTGCACTGAGGGTTAAAGGCGTGTCTCCATCTCCTCCCCAAATGTCTTTATTAATAGCTTTCAAATATTGGCCTCCTTAGGCCATGGACAGATGCAGCTCTGGACATGCTAGAGGCTGCATAGCACTCAAGGAGATAAGACAGTTTAGTTTAACACAGCACGAATGATTCCAGCCTCAAGTCCCAATCAAAGAGATTTACAGCTGTTTTAAAAAGACAGTAATGTTGACTTGACTGGTGAAAGAATGCATGAAACCACTCTCAATAAAAGATCTGCTTTTAGCAAGTAAATAAATATTAGAAGCGGAACACACACAACTTGATTGTTATTTCATTAAAAATTAGCACAGCAGCCTAATTGTAACACACCACCAATATTTGTGCTTTTGGAATTAACCGTCAATACCCCACAAGACAGACACATCCTTTAGTTAAAACAATTATCAAACAGACATTGAAACAGATCTCCTTTGTCACCATTTAGGAGCAATTTAATGCACTCTGTTCCTAATATTTTATGATGCAGAAATTCTATTCTCTAATTTCCTTTTCAAGCCTCAGTCCCAAAGGGGTTTTAATTTGATATTTTCTACTTTAATGTAAGAGACCTTGCTCAGCACCGCCCCGGATCAAGCCCTGGGAGAGGCACTAAGAGATCGGAACAAGCCAGCCATCCCCCACTGCAGAGGGACCCCACATTGTGTGCGGGGTGCCTCTGCATCGATGCTGATGAAGTGGCCATCTGCAATCTGCATGCAATAATTATATCTGCCCGCCCCGGCTGCCCTGGGTGTGCGGGCACAGGCGGGTGGGAGGCGCAACGGCTGCGGGCGGCTGGTGCCCGGCGCGGGGGCGCGGGGGCTCGCAGGAGCGGATCATGTCCCTCCCTTCACCACGGGGCACACAACCTGCTGAGCAGACAGGTGCTGGCTCTGCCGATGTCCATGGGCGATGAAGCCTGGTTGTCCTAGTAGCTGACATCTATATCTAGATCTATCTGGATTTTTAAACTGATACAACATGAAGAATGTCACTCTCTGTTACTGTATGTGTGTATCTCATGGATATCCTTTAAGCACAATGCCTTGACCACGTCTGCCCTGCTTTCTTCAGCTGATGGGTTTTGCCATTGTAATGGGCTATTGTTTTCCACAGTTTTTTAAATTTATCCTTCAGTTCAAATGCTTCTGGACATGATTACAGTTAGAGTCTTTCGCCAGTACTTTAACAACTCTATTGTTTCTACTTATGCTTTAAAACTTAAGACTTCATCTTAATAAAGCACAGCTATTGAAACCAAAATAAATTCTGCCTTAACATATTCAAAAACTTTTGAAGAAGCCTACAGAGCTAAGCATGCCTAAACCCCATTGATGTCACAGGGAACCTATTACATTACATGTACTACAGCACTGCAGTAAGTTTAGGGCTTCCTTTTTTCTTCCTTTTTCTGCCTTGTATCCAGCTGCCTCTCTGCTGGTATTAAAATATTTTGTTGGCTTTGCTTGGTCCAAAGTTTAAGTAAAGCAAGCACAAGCTTTTATAAAATACGTTCCCAAGATTTCCTGTGAAAAACAAGGATGACATAAATTTTTACATCATTGTACTTTATTCAGTACATTTGAGACCTTGCTACAACAGAACTAGAGCCAGCTAGGGAAAAAGACAATTATAAAAAAAAGTCTTTTTTTTTTTTTTTTGTGAACAGAAAAAAATTCCACTTAATTGAGTTTTCACTGTCTTGCTTACAAGAGGAAACAATTAAACTGTGTGGTCAAAGGACTTTTAAGAAAACATTGTGGGTGTCACCCAAGCAAGATTGGCAAGATAACTCTTATGTAGTCTTTGGTCCGTTTAAAGTTGGCAGCATCCTGTACCAAAGGCTTTTCTCTTCCAGAGCAGAGCTGAAGTCAGAACAGGAAGACAAGAGGGTGTTTGAGGTTTCAGCCCAATTCTGGTCAGCGGCAGCCCTGCCTTGCTGATTGCCTGTCCTGGAGATCCAGCTGGGGTCACTGGTGGGTGCGCTGTGACTGCTCCCCAGCTGCCTGTCCCCTCCTGGGAAAACCAAGGCAAGCCTTTTCCAGCAGAGCTGGTGGTGAGGGCCTTGCAGCAGCAGGGATTTGCACAGAGGTAATGAGGTCCTGGTGTGTGACCACCACCTGCCAGCAGAGGTTTACAGAGGATGGGGTTAATGGGCAGCCCTCCTCTCTGTCAGCCCCTGGCAGGCACAGAAGTGGTGACAACCATCCAGCTGTGCAGCTCCCCTTGCTGCCACCCTCAGGTCATGGAGCAGCTGAATCCAGGCCCAAGGACACTGCAGGTTTCTAGCAACATGCCTGCACACAAAAGAAGAGAGAACTCCAGGCAAGTGCCCTGAGAGATGGCATCAGGCCCTTGTCTCAAAGCAGCTTTGTGCAGTACATCCCCACATACAATCTGGGACATTGGGCTTGTCTTTTGTACCTCTCCCTTATTCTTTGGAAGTCTTCCCTTGCCTACATACAGTATCTGGCTGACAGATAGAGGGAATCACAGGAACAAAAATCACTGTGATATGTAGGAGTAGTGGCTAATCTGTTGGGATTGTACAGACATTGTCACATGCCTTTAAAACTCAGTTTTATCTTCTCCCTCCAGGCTGCTTTCAGCATCCTTGATACCCTTGTACATAAATGAAGCTGGCAGAGAGACCACCTTTATAAACAATGAATTTTTCATCTCTCTAGTAACCCATGTTGACCCTGTACAGGCTTGCCCACATTTTGTAGATGCTCAGGTAAGGACGAAAACAGCAGTGAAGACCTTGCAGCAGTCCTTTGCAGTGGAAAAAGCCAGCTAAAAATTGAAGGTAACTTAGGGCCTGAGGCACACTCCTTCTGCTGCCAGGATTGCAGCTGTCTTCCTAGGACTGCCTCCCTCAGGAGCTGCTTTTAGGGCTCTTGAGCTTAGCTGGTGCCAGAGCTGCCTTGCACCTGTGTCACAGCCCAGCCATTACTGAAAACAAAGAGAAAAAGGTCATCTTTCCTTCGAAGGAGATTTTAAAGTAAAATGAGTGGTTTTAGCTGGCAGGAGGCAGATCTTACAGACCCACTCCCCTTGCAGGTGTGCAGCTGCCTCTCACCTTCCTCTCTCCCATCATCAAGCAACGAGGCTGCAATCTAGACAGGTGTGAGAAAAAGGCTTTGGGGAGGGTCCAGGACGGAGGTAACAACTTTAAATTGGTCTTTGGACAGAAACTCAGCTGTACTTTGTGTTCTCCAGCCCCACCAAATGATCGAATGCACCTGGCACATCCCTTCTTTTCCACAGCTGTGAGAGCTGAAAGAGCACAGCTGTCTGTTTCAAACACTGCCAAGGCCACAGAAGGAACTTGCCATAAGAAAAGCCATCACAGTGGCTGCTTGAGTTTAGTACAGAAAGGAGGAATTTGTGACAGGAAGGTGCTGATTCCAAGGCTGGCTGAGGTAAGGTCTGGTTAGCAAATCCTGGTTGATGCATCCAGACAGAAGTTCCTGCTGTGGCTGGGAAAGGAAGGAACTGCTCATACATGTATCACTGGTCAAACTGAGATCACCCCAGGTTTGGCTGCCAATGACCACCGAAGCACCCCCAGACTCATTTCTGGTGCCTTCTGCCAGAGAACTGCACATAAGACCTTATCACTCTTAAGTACAGTCTGAAAGGAGGGCGTAGCCAGGTGGGACATGGTCTCTTGTCCCAAGTAACAAGTAATTTTTAAATTTGTTTTTGGTTTTAAAGAGGTATGTATCATTATCATTAGCAAAGAAAGTCTGCTTGAAGAACAATATCTGCCACAAAGATTTGCAAGTCCTAATTCAATCCATTTGTATTAGTGGAAATATTTCCTGTGACTTCAGTATGCCACGGATTATTCTTTTGTTATAATACTTGCCTGATCAAGAGCGTAGTGCCTCAGGCACCACTACAACAACTAATCCTTATATGGCCTTCTAGCAAATGGATTTATCATACTAGAACTGGGTTTGACAACTGAAATGTTGTGTGGAGGGATAGCTGGTAATATAGGGTACAAATCAGCAGAAAGAAACCTAGCAGCAGGTTTACCTCTCTAAAACAGCCTGTGGTAGGTGGAAGCAAAATGCAAAAAGAATGGATCCTACAGATGGACAGTCTGGCAGCTGGTGGCTGCCCTTGCAGACATTTTTTTTTTTTTTTTGCAGAATGAGGTCTCCTATAACCTAGAATTTACTGGCACCTCACTATGGAAGTGTTTGCAATGTTAGACAGTTCTTAACACCTGCAGTGTCAAAATAAAGCCATTATAAATGGGCAATATGCATTCTGCAGTGAAAAAAACCCAGTTATGCATAGGTCACTCACCAGTTATTTAGGGCACTTAAAGATGAAAAAACCCCACAGAGTTTGAGGAAGTTCTTTACTTTATAATGAACTGCCAAAGTTGTCAGAAGCTCAGTGGCACACACCCAATAAAGGGAAAAAGATCAGCAGATTGAAAAAGGTTAGTAGCTTTTCCACAGGGCTTTATATTTTGCTCCAGCATAAGTCATAGCTACACAAACAAATGATCAGAAAGAATTTTGATTGAGGATTTTAGGAATATTGCTAATCTCTCTTAATTGGCTGTACCAGTTAGTCAAGGTGAGTGGCTCACATTTCTTCTGCTTACATTCCTCTACCAACAAACAGAAAATGAGCTGTCTGCTTTGTAGAGTATATTTGTCTAGAAATAGCAAGCTTGGTAGCAGGACCATAAGGTCCAAAATGTAAATCCAATCCTAAAAATACCCCATCCATCTCTTTAAACCAAAGGTTATGGAATGCCAATGTAAAAGAGCAAGAACATTTATTAATCTTCAGGTGTGGCGCCAAGACAGCACCAACCCACATCTGCATAGCCAGCAAAGGATCATTCCAGCCTGAATGAGCCAGCTTTGCATGGTAACTTTTAACCATTTTTACTTAATCTTTAGTTTGTTCTATGAGAAGGGCATTAAAGATGGCAATTGCGCCAAATGTGTATTTTGAGCATGGAAACATCTGCCTTCATCAGATGGCTGGTGACTGCCAGTCATTACTGGTTCAATGCAGTGAACTCCAGGTGAATGTTTTCCTTCTCTTAACACACAGGGTCTATTCATGATGCCAGATGTTGTCAAGGAACATAAATTACATTTTTCAGAAATATCTTCAGTGACCTGAGCTATATTCATACACTCTTCTATCCAGTGGGAAATACACAACAAACAAAAGTTTGCAGCTGTATCCCCAGACTTTGGTTTAACTGCAGGAGAGAGCAGCTTGTCTCCAGGTGTCTGATCTGCTGTTGGTATTGATTGATTTGCCTCTTATTGCTTCCTACAATTTTATAAACATCCATTTTCCGTTCATCCTCTCTGCTACTAAAATTTTTTTAAAGGATAGAGAGACAGCTTTGGTGTTTCATGAGCTGTAGTCACCACACACTGAACAGGAATTTGTTAGCCAGGTCAGCCCAGAGAGTGCCCACATGGAACACAAAGAGACAGTCGGTGTCAGCTGTGATAACTGAGATTCAGTCTGAGGCTAATCTACTGTGGCTAATAAATATCCACCTTTGTAACAGCAGCTTCCTGTCCTTGGAACATATGAGCTCCACAGAAACAGATGAGAAACTGGACTCGACTGCTTTCCACACGCAGCTTTGAACAAAAATGATGTGGGTTTGTTCTGGTGATGTTAGGCAAAATTAGAAAGCAAAATGCAGAGATGTCATTTATCAAGCACAGGGGAGAAATTAGAAGGAACAGTAACAATAATCTTTCTTTCCTGCATCAGCATTTGCATTTTTTCTCTACAGCAGATTTTAACAGAAAACATGTTAATGTGATCTGGGAATGGTCAATTTTTTTTTTTCCAAACTGTGACTAAAGGTGAACCTAGCACCTTTCATAACAATTTTTTTTCCTGTCTGGCTAACAGTGATTCTGATCAACCCATTCTGCGGTCAGGCAATAATTAAATCTGGGATGTGCTCTCAGGGATATACAAATTCTTATTTTCCTTCTAGATATTAAGAAGGGATTAACTAGGACTGTTTCAAAAGATATTATTTCTATGTTTACAGAGAAAAGAATGTGATGGGTTTTAACCTTTCAGGGTGTTTTTTCCCTTTTTGTTTCTTATCTACACTCAAAAACAATTAAGAGACCGACCAAGGGGGGAAAACCTGAAACAACCACATGAAACAACCACATTGATGGTGGTAAAAGGAACAAGAGATTAATAGGAGGGGCTCACCCCTGGTTTATGCTTTATAGTTTCCTTTAATGAGGTACAATGTTGGGTAACTGGTGTCATGTGTCATGTCATAATACATCATATCCATATCAGGGTCTGTCATGTCACACAGAGTAATAGGAGATGACAGATTCAATGGGACACCATCAGCCTAGAATTTTTTAAATTTTTTTTCCTGTACAAAGATTTAAAATATATAAAATACGGTAGTGATGAGCTAAAAAAGATGAGGAGGAGAGAGAGAGGAGGGAGTTGAGAATAGTCTTTACAAGACAGAAAGCAGGTCAAGGCAAAATGTCAGGTCTCAGACACATCACTCAGAAACTCAGGCAAGCTGGATCCATGTCACCTCAACCTGTGGGAGTAGCTTAGCAATAACATCTGAGCTGCTCAGAATTTGAGCTCTAACTTTTGGGGCTCTACCTACTCTAAATTAGGAAAGGTTCTAGTTAATTCCATTATTTTTTTGGTTTGATCTACACCAAGGAATCTGGATTAAGGAGTTCATACAGGTTCCTAATTTCCTGCAAGTTCTTATCTCAGAGTCTGTCTCTGAACAAAAGGTTTGTGCCAGGCCAGAGCTTGCCTTGGGAGAATCTGTGGGGGAGGAAGGAACCAGAGCCATCCTTTACACCCACCCAAGGGCCTGGGCAGGCAAAGGGCTGGACCAATGCAGCTGTGCCATGCTCACACCTGGCACTTCTTGTGGTTTCTGCAGATCCTTCATTAGCTGATTTGGAGCCCCTGTTGCGCCAGCAGTGTGCACACAAGCATTAGCCACTGCTGACCAAGCTGTGGCCACAGCACATTGCCGTACTTCAGCATACTTCAACAGGGAAATCTGGTCAGGGACCCCCTGTGCATTGTCCTGCTGTTCCATGATGGTCTGCAGGGAGACAACACAATCTTGGGACTGAGCTATTTATCTCCCAGCATTTCCCCGGTTTCATCCCACTGTACCTCTACCTGTGAGGCAATGTGATTTCCCAGGTGGCAGCATGGCAGAGACACTGATGGGCGTTGTGGTCCTCATGGTGATGAACAAAGGCATGGCTTAGCTTAACTTCCCCCAGGCTGCAATTTCATGGCTCAGGACACCTCTGTCAATGCCTGAAATCAAGCATATGTTCCTTTGGCTTTTTTTTTTTTTTTTTCTGGGGAGCCCCATCTTCAGAGCCCAGCCAAGATGCTCTCCTGGGGGCATGGTGCTCTTGCTGACCTTCAGGGCCACAGTGTTTGAGCCACTACCACAAACTTCACTCCAAGTGCCAGACACACATGACCATCCTTTCCTGGAGACTTGGTAAGTCATCCCCAGGGTAGCTGTTACTTCAGCCTGTCAGAGAGAATTGGTTTGCTGTCTGGGTCAAAACCTCTCACAGATTGTTTGAGTAGAAGCAAGGAGCAGCGGCAGTACCTGAGTGACTCAAGGACAGATTAAGGAGTCTAATAATAACTCTAATGCATAGCAAGAAGTAGCTGGAATCATTGCAATGGTTTTATTTGCTCTACAGAGCTTTGGTAAACCTAGGAGTGAGACTTTCTCTGTGTCCAAGAAGGGTGGCTGTAGGAGGTGCTGAGCAAATAGAAAGGAGGCTTCCACAAAAGGCTACTCTATGCTCAGAGCATGCAGGTGGGGATGTGTTGTGCTGCTACAATACACCTGAGGATGACTGAAAATTATGCACATTCCTTTGGGTTTGGCTCTAATCCTAATCTATGTGCTCCTTATATGTGTGTTTAGCAGTGCACTTAGTGCAGTTCAAGTAGGGATTTTTGTTTGCTTTGTGACAGATTTTATTGCACTAAAAGCTGGTGTTTTAATGAACTGCTAATAAGGTGGAACTGTAATTGTAAAGATGTTTTAAAAGGTGTTTTAACTATAAACAAAACTAGATGTGTGTTGTGTTGGAAACTCTATAATCTTTATATTAAAGATTTCTTAGTGATTTCTTTTATTTTAATCTACACAATATAGAAAAACAAACACTTTCAAGGTTAAAATGATGTCTGTGCATGATGCACTCTGTTTCTTAGGGTTTGGGGATAATGGGAGAAAGACAAGTCTCTCCTATTGGAGTAAAATCCCTCTCAACCATACCCAGGATTGTGCATTTTATCTTTTTTATTTGTTTTTTGTTACAGTGTGCAGCTGCCAAAAAACAATTCCAGGTCACTGTGGCAAGAAAGGTTCATCCTAATCTCCTGAGGCATCCCATACAGGTGATGGAGTGCAAGGAGTTTGTGACAAAGAACTTGACTGAACATGAAGAAGCAGCACAGGTTCTGTCTTAACAGAAATTATAGCACGGACAAGAGGGACATTGTCTTTTCCTTCTCATTTTTCCCTACCAGCAACTGCGGCGCGGTAGGGTGGGTGCTCAGGCTGATTTAACACCTGTCTCCACCCCCAGCCGGATGAAAGGGGACTCAAGAGATGACATGTCCCAGGAATTCGCCCGCGCATTCCAGGGGCGGCTTGCACAGCAAAGCGGTGGGAGAGGTGCCGAGGCACAGGGCAGGGTGCCTGGGGAAGATAACACTGCTGATCCCAGAGCCCCAGGTGCTGCAGAGAGCCTGGGGTTGTTTGAGCATCTTTGCCTCAAACACTTCATTGGCAGCTCCTCTGCATCAACACCCTGTGTGCAGTATGCTGGGGTGCAGGATGGGTGGCTGTGAACTTATTTAAAGTCCTTTTAAACAGCTTTGGAAGAAAGAGCAGGAATATTTCTTGGGAATAGTCAGGCTTCATGTCACATTACATCAAAGCTGAGAGAGCTAGTGAAGCTGTGAGATACAGAAATTATCTTTGTGCTTTTATTTTCCTGTACCTATTGATACAAGAAAAGTTCTTTCTTTTCAAGCTCCTAATTAATCTGTGTGAAGCCACTGTTTTTGCTAGAAGTGAAGTTGGCAAAAAATGTTTGAAAAACAGAACAAGAGCTACACAGACCCAAATTTATCATCAAATGGTGTGTAACTGTGTACGGTTGCTGACACTGCAAACTCAGCTATGGTATCATAGTTTAGAGAAGGAATTGATGGAGAATATGTACTTCCTGCATTTTGAACTGCACATATTGAAAGCAGAACAGTTAGAAAGAGGCTAAATCAACATGGCAGCATGCTGGCTGTTGCCTGGAATAAGGTGTTCCTGTCCCCTGCAGCTATAATGCATCAATATAATGCCATGAGATCAATGGCTCAGGCCTGTAACTGTAGATCTAGTTAAGGCAGTATTTGTATTAAACACTTTACTGTTATTAAAGTTTACTATTGCTGCTCTAAACTCTGAGGGAAACTTGGGCAAGTCTGCTATTTATGCCAGCTGAACTCTCCATGACCTGCAGCCTAGTTAACTCCTTTTCATATTTCCCATGTCACTGACAAAAAGCTTTCTTGTTCCATGCCATGAATAACCATTTTTGGTATGTATTTTCCCACTTAATATATTTACTTGTTACTTTAAGGAAAATCAAAAAGATTCATCTTCTATTTGTTGTCATAGTATTATAGTGGTTTTCTTCCCTTCTGCTTATGAAATAGGGGATGGAAATCAGGGAGCAGTTCAAGATTTTTGTAGTGAATAAATGGGGTGTATATTTTGCTAAATAATCATTTTGTCAAGTGATCTTGGCTGTTTCTCAGCTGGTGAGACACTAGTATTGAAGCAAAGACATGAGATTACAAAAACTGCTTTGCTCATTAGCAGAGAACATTTGCATTTAATAAACTGAGTGAGCTGAGTCTGTTTGCTCTGTGTTCCTTCCTGTTGGTTTTTAATAGTCAACAAAATAGATAATAGGACACAGTCCCCTGTAAAGCTTGCATTTATTTGGGTTTCAGGTAATGTCTCTGTCCATGACTTCAGATGTTCATGAGGAATTTCTGGGTTCCATTGAGCCATTAAGGTCAACAAAATCTTGGGATTACTGTTTTCAGGAATCAAACAAAGGCTTTAGCAATTCATAACATCTCATGAGGGGGTCCCTTGCACAATAAAGAGTACAATAAAGTACTTAATGAAGCATTGCATACAGAGGTGGGAAGCCAGAGCTGGCTGTAGAAAGGAGACCCTTCACACCTGTTCTGTGGAGGACAGCTCATAATTCCAAAGGAACCATCATCACCATATCCACTCTGGAAGCCCAGACCTCTGATATAAAAGATTTCCTGATCCTCAGGTGCCTCAGCAAAGCAGCTGTAATACTCAGAGTTTCATCTAGGGAACAATTCATCTGTTGCAGCTTTTTGGAAGGCACAGTACATTAAAAAGGTCTACAACTGTAAATTCTTTTCATGTGTTCATCCTCAGTAAAATCAGATGGGACCCACTTCTATGGGCTTTTGTTTCTATGAGACTCCTTTGTTTGGATGGGTAAGGTTTCTAATTTCACCCTTGAGAGGAAATATACTCCTTTCACAATACTGAATTCATGACACTTTTTTGATGACCCCCTTTTTACCTCTGAGGAACATTTGCTTTACAAGGAAAAATGGTGTTTCCCGTTCTTTGAGCTGAGAAAAATAAAATGACATGTGAACAGCTTAGTAAGCATTATCTCTCCAAGGTGCTCCATGACACAGTTCTTCTCTTGCTTTCCCCTTGTCCACTTGTGCAGAGGGTTTATTCTGGCACAGAGCAGGTGATACAGACCATTGTGCCATCCTTAGCCCTTTCACATCTGTTGCCTTGTCAGAGGTGATGAGAGAGAAGTGGAACCAGCCTCATATTTGATCTCTGCACTTGCCTCTGAGCTCTGAGGCACACAGTGCAGTAATACAGCCCTCCCACAGCTGGAGAAAACTGCCATGCCAAAGCAACAAAAGTCAGGAAGACTACTTGTCCCAGCAGGAGTTCTTCAGTGCAACTGAGCAATACAGTCATTGGAGTTGGTCTGCAGTTGGCTTCTCTCCAAGCAGAGCCACCAACCCTGGGCAGGGGACAGGACTTGGGCATCAGACATCGAGGATGGATTGGTTTTCAGGAGAAGATTCTTCACTTTTCTTTTCAGGAGAAGATTACCTGCGTCCAAAAGCACTGTAGTAATAAAAATTGTTTGATTTGTTAGAAATTGATATTAATTGTTTTGGGTATTTTTTCACTGTTCAGCCAAGAAATACAAAATATGAATTAATCAAAAAAATACATAGACATATATGTTTATGTTTAAGCCTACTTCCTGCTTTGGGCTGATTTCACTGCAAAAGTCACTGGTCTAAACCAGAATATCAACTTTGGGAAAAAAGTTTAGTAAACCAAATAGTATAACTGCTTGTTCTTTGTTTTCCTTCTTTCTTTCTTTGTTAACCATCTAGCTAAATTATGTTAATAACCCTAATGTACATAAACCAAAAGTAGGGAAATGCATATATGTAAGCCATCTAGAGTTTATGCTTCAGGAGAAATATTTCACTTTCCTATAATATTATACAGCCTGAGACAGTACCTGTCTCTTAACTGTTTACATATGAAATATACATTAATTCAATTAGACTTTAGACCAGATCTTGAGGTGTTATGTATAATTCAGAATACTTTCACTAAAGCTATAATGGTTTATGCCAGTGCAGCATCTAATGCATTACATAGTTGTCTTTCAGATAAATCCATCAGCACTAAACTTTTGTTGAGATTACACATGAAGCCTAAGGTGGGCAGAAGAGCATTGCATTGATGAATACTTTGCAATGTGTTATAGACCTCACTCCAGAGGGTGTTCAGCCTGATGGCCCTGCTCCCTTCTGCCACATATGAATCACTGCCCCAAGGTGGAAGTGCTCGTGGGAGTCAAGAGCTGCGTATGGTGCAATGCTGTCCTTAGTGTCAGTGTCAAAATTAGAACATAATTTTCCAATGGAAATCTAGTTCAAAGGTTGAGATTGAGAGGCTCTCTGAAAAGCAGTACTTTTTACATTACACATACCAGAAGATCTACAATTAGGAGCCCCCACAGCTTTGTGTAGAAGAAACCAGAAAGGGCTAATTTATAATGTAGACATGTTGCTTTTTATCTGCTTTATGATGGTACAAATTATACCCACTCCCACTCAGTGCTCTCCCATGTGGGTAGGCAAATGCACAGTGATGGACATACTCCATGGACAGAGCTTCAAGGTGGTCCTTAGTGACTTCTGCTTTGAAAGCAGAGGAAGGTTCAGGTGGTGCTAATTGAAAGGATGATCTGACAACATAATCTTTTTCAAGTCTGTCATTGTCTGTTTGTTTACTTCTTTTTCAATCCTGCTGGCCTCCACAACTTTTCATAGTGATTTCCACTTGTGCATTAAAAAACATTTCTAAAAGTTTGCTTTAAATCTGCCATCTGATCATTACTCATTTTTTTTTAAATTGAATAATAATTTCCTGTTTGCCTTCTCTGTATCACCATTTTCTATATCAAAATTAAACTGCCTGAGAATTCAGATTAGACTATTTATTCACCTT
Organism: Zonotrichia albicollis; assembly: GCF_047830755.1. Lineage (NCBI taxonomy): Eukaryota > Metazoa > Chordata > Aves > Passeriformes > Passerellidae > Zonotrichia > Zonotrichia albicollis. The sequence continues at coordinate 109,288,365 of NC_133819.1, forward strand.
CTCTTCTACACCTTTCCCATCACATGTGCCTATCTAACTTCATTCTTTGACCTTTCCAAAATAAAGCCCATCAATCTGCTCACTCCTTCCTTCTTTCAAGAGTAATGTTCTGTCCCCTCACCAAGTCCTTGCATGCCAGTTTCCAACAAAGCCAGTCCTAGGCTTGTACCAGCTTCCAGAAATAACTCCTTGTTGGCCAGCTTGCTCTCAGAACTTCTAACCATCCTCTTCAATAATATCTGATCTCCCCTTCCTACTTGATTTTTGCACTGCAGAGAGAGGAATATCTGCGATCCCACACCACCCTCATCACCCTGGCTCTTGGCACCCTGACAGTGCAGCTGCCTTTCTCAGCCTGGGCTCTGGTCAGAGGTAGGTGCTCAGCTGAGGTCACCCTCCCTGTGGACCCCAGTCTGAGCTGGATCCTTTGGGTCTGCTCACTTCTCGATTCCACAGTGCTACAAGGCAAATTCTGTGTCTTAAACAGGTACTAAAGTGGGAAAAAAATTACTGTGGACAAGAGAAGTGGAAAGAGAAAAAAGCTATATGTCACATTCCTGGAGTTTCCATCAGTTTCTATCTATTACTCCCCTCTTCTGCTCCTGTAAGAATGGCCCATTCCTACAGTTTTTGTGTCATGTATCGGTTCCATCATCTCATTTTCAATGTAGAAATGTTCTGACCTATTTGCTCTCCTTCATTTCTCTGTGATTCCTCTCACTATATTTCCTAATGTTATCATAGCCCATTCCAAAGAGGTAACTTTGGAGGTAAAATTGCTGGTACTACCTAAGATACAAATTCACCATGCAGGTATAAAGTGTTACAAGGATGCTCTGTTTTATTTTCATTTCCATCTATAATAATTCCCAATGCACTATTTGCCACTTCACTGCCATGCAGCTGACTTTTTAGAGCACTATCCATAATGACTCCCAGATCTCTTGCTAGACTGGTAATAGCTAATTTCCTGGCTAATAGCTAATTTGGGGTTCATCACTGTGTATATAGTCATATAGATAGTTGTTTTTTCTCCTTCATGCACCTTACTTGCATTTCTTGACATTTCATTTGAGATTCCCATGGAATTTAATTTGTGATTTTATTGCCTTATCACTCAGTATTGTGAGATCCTTTTGTAGCTGTTTGCAGCCAATTGCATATTTCACTATCCCAAATAATTATTTTCTTCTGCAGATTTCCTTGCCTCATTTTTAACCTGTGCATACAGGTTACTTATGACAACTTTGAAGTGCACAAATTCCAGTACCAATCTTGTGGAACTGTCCTGGTAACATTCAACTACCATGAAGTTTATTTAAATACTTGCTTTACTCATCAGTTTATTTAAATGCTTGCTGAGGAACTCCCCCACCAGACACCTCCCACGTCTTTTATTTCTTTCCAGCTGTGCTTGAGCTATAGCTGGTGAGCCTGTGTGTTGTGGCCCATGGGCCGGGTCCCTGGGACCCCTTAACCTCTGGAGATAAGCGATGACTGAAGAAGACCATGAGCTGTCATGGGGAAGGCTCTCTGGAGTCTCAGCATCATGGTGGTACTGCAGGGTCGCAGTGCCCACCACATGATGCTGCAAAGGGACCAAAAGTCCCACATCCTGGTGTCTGTCCATCCCCAAGAACTCACTTCACTGTGAAGAACTGAGTGGCTTTTAGAGCAGGGTAGGAGCTACGATTTTAATTTTGGTTTGGGTGTTGCTGGTGTACTGGAGAGTGCTTGCTGCTAGAGTAAGCATAAATAATTCTAAGTTTTAATTTATAGCTTGCAAGGATCCACTAACCACCCAAAAACTTTTGTTCAGTATACAAGAACCTGACAGAGATAACCTGTAAGATTGAAGAGAAAAACAAAAATTTCTTAGGCCTCTTTGCTTAATTCAGGTACAAATGAATATGTGATTCTATGTTAGAGCACACAAAAGCACTTGCAACTGTACTATCAACATATTTTCCTTGTGCAAATGCCATTTTTTTTTCCTTCTATTGATGAATTAAGAGCCCAGCTCAGTCTTTTCTGAATTATTTGTACCATTCATATGAGACTCAACTGTAAAGGAGCCAGTACAGTTTAGAAGGAAGACAAATTATTGCATGTGTTGAGAACAATTGCAAGGCAGTGTGAGTTTCACATTCTAGCTGCTTTGGACCTCTTTGCTAATCTGCATCCTACTGCAGAAACAGCAAGTCTTAAGTTAATGTAGGATTAGTCTATGGCTTTGATAGACTGTTTTTAATGCCAGTTAGATAGTCACTCTCAGGAGAAGTGATAAGGTATTGTCCCTTTTCTCAAGCAAAACCGTACTTAATCCAATATTTGGCACATAAAAAAAAAAGACCAGCCCAAATATAGCTCTCCACCCTGTCTCAGCTTGTTAGCCATGTAAGGATTCATAAGTATGAACATGTTTAAATGTTAAAGTGAAACAGGACAATAAAGGACTTTTGCCCAACCTTCTAAGCCATATAAACCCAATTATGAGACTTATGAATAGAAAGAAAACAATGGTTATATTTCACTTAACTTGACCTTTTAAACTGCCAACCTTTTTCTTGGTAAAATATCTTTATATGGCTGAGCTGTTCTCACAGCTTTTCTGACATATGTAATGTTTTTTGTGAGGTCCTCAGGGAAGGTCTGGAATAAGTAAACATCTACAGCACAATGTGAGTGCAACAACATACCACGTGCCTTCACAAAAATGTCCATCAATGATCTTAGATTAGGGTGGAATTCCCACACCATTTAGATTAATCACAATTGCTGGCATGCAATGCAAGGGCACATCCCTTTTAGATAAAATGTGACTCTGGCTTTTAACCTTTCCTCTAAATGCACTGGTACAGCTCAGAAACAGCCCTTCCTCTAAATGGCATAGTTTTCCATAGCTCTTCTCCCGCTGGGATCAGCAAAGTCAAAAGTGGTTGGAAATGTACTGAAAATGCTATTAGTTTATTTTTTTAAGGGGGAGAGCAGTCAATGATGCCAGGATATGAGTCCATTAGTGGTTTCTTTTTTCCGTGCACCTCCAGAGACACATGTCCAAATCATATTCTGCGCAGCCACTCTGAATTTTGTAGTGAAAGTAACATATGCACAGAGCATGAATAAGTCTCAGTAGGGAAAAATATGCCTTGGCTCTTTGTGCACCAGGCCCAGCTGTCTATCCAGGTAGGGCAGTAAGAGACCTTCTGTTAATATGGGAGCAAGGAGCTCAGGCCTTGGCATAATTCCTGCTGGAAAAGTGAATTAAATACTGTCTAGTATTAGTAAAAGAGATATTGGGGGATATTCACAGCACACTTCCACCAATTATAAGCCTCTCCCACCAGGTAACTGATAGGAGAGAGGAGCTTATATGGAGCTTCCGTGGCTGTCTGTAGCAGCTACTGTTTTCTGATAAATGCTGAAGATACTCTGGATAAGAACAAGGGAAGTGATTTCATGGACTTTGATTTGTCTGCACCTATGTTTTGATGTATCTGTCTAACCAGGTCAGAATCAAACGAATTTTGGGCTGAAGTACTGGAAAATTGAATCACTAACTCCCTTGAGTGAACTGCCCTACCATAGAGGCTGGTTTCCATTGCCTCAGTGAGAATTTTATGTTCTCTGGGTTTGACTCCACATAACAATTCCTTTCCATACGAGTTTCTTGCTGGAGTCCTGTGCCTGATGTGACTTATTCTCCTACTCACACACTCTTCTGCAGCTGATGAGCACTGGGATGCACTGGAAACAGCTGCTCCCATCGGTGCATGCAGCAGCAGAGGCTGTGCGGGCAATTAGCACCTGCAATTAGCACCTGCAATAACTCTGCCTTTCATGCAGTGGGAACTTCCAGAGAACAAGAGCATGGACCTCGCCTGTCACTGGCATGCAGTGTGTGGAAAAAAACCAACAGGAGGACAAACAGGGCTCCTGGCTGAGGAAGGTGGACTACCCTGCATGCCAGCTTGTGCATCAGCCACAACAAGCTTTCTTCTTCCAGCAGTTTCCATTCCCTTTTGTCACTTTGTTGCTTTTGCTGAGGCCTGAAAATTTTAAAATAGGAAAAGAAACAAAATAGACGTTCGCTGAGAATGCCCTTGGAAATAGTAGTCAGAAAAAAGTGACATTTGAAAATATGTTCCAGCTGTTCAGCTTTTGACCAACTTAAAACTCGGTCTGGGCCCCAGAGATGTTTTTTCTCTTTTTAGTCAAACAGATAGCACCAACAAATGCACTGGAACTATTTGTGTGAACTAAAGCAATTGGGAGATGTCTCAAACTCGTCCTAGGCTGTATTTTAGCATGCTGTTCCCTCTGCATGTATGTGTTTGCACATTATATCTTACAACTGGAGTAACTGTGGTTGCTATAGATTAATATAAACTCACATTTTGGTGCAAGAGGCTTCATGCTTCCAATCCCTTGCAACGCTTTTGCCTGCAGCTTTCTGCCACACCAATTCCTCCTTTCCCCCCACATTTTATTAAAAAACTATTTTTTCACCCTTTGCTTATAACTTTTAATTTCTTTCTACTTTTTAGTGCTGCAGCTCTTGAACTTTGTGGATATTGCAAATCATACAGCATAAAAACTTTCTCTGAAGTTTGGACTAACAATTTCTTTTCATCCTCAGGGATACTTGTTTCCTTCTTTCCCATGAATGAGTAAAAGCTTTTTTTGCTCCTTTCATGTAAAAGGAAACATTCTCCTGTGGATACAACCTGGGAAATTAGGGATACCTGAATTTCTTTTTACACCACCGTCTTGCTCTATCCTTGGGTGAATCATCTGGACATTGTGTGCTTCTCCTATGCCAGTGATCAAAAATGGTATAAAACCCACACGTATTCAACTTTTCTTGTGTTTGACGTATATGGATGGAAAGCATTGGATAAGGGCTTTGGGCATCCACTATTTCTTTTTTTTCTATTCTGGTTTATTACAAGAGGAAAGAGTCTAATTGTAAAAATTTTTAAGAAGACATTTAAAAAAAGGGAGGACAGAAAGTGAAGGCCACTCAAGTCAAAAGGGAGGTGCACCCTAGCTTCAGCAGGTTTGATGTAGGTGCCAAGTGTATTTTACAGATACTGCTGTAGGTCAAACATTCTATATCACAAAATACACAGTCCACATCATTGTAGGACTCACATGATTTCAAACAAAGTGCCTGCCTGTGACTTCTTCCCGCATAAATCTTCACTGATCTCATGGAGAAAGGGAAATACCTGCATGTATCTCTTTCTGGATCAGGGGTTTTCTTCCAACACACTGATTGGAGCAATCTGAATGTTTAAATATCCAAATTATGAACACATTGTAATTTAGAGGCCCATTGTTTTAATTAATAAAGTGCTAAAAGGGACACTCTGTCCCCTTTTGGCTGTGCTATTTGTTCAATTCTCTGGATGTACAGTCTATGAACACTATAAGCACATGAGTCCTTATCCTTACTTTAAAAGCTTGTTTGTGGTTCATTATGAGCTATTAGGGAGAGCACATCAAGCAATTGTTTTGGCAGGGATACAGGAATTGCTTCACATTCTGGCAGGAACGATTCTCTCCTTCCAAACAGGAATATGAGGCTTTGTGGTTGGATTTGTTGCTCCTTCCCATCTTCTGAGCATGCTTATATTAGGAAAACACACTTTGAAGGAGAATATGATAGTCAGTCTCAAAGGGTCAACTGTAGTTTTAATGTGCAAGGTATTTTTTCCTTATCCCACACTTCCAAAAATAACGGCACAAAAATCACTTTAGCACATACAGAAATACAAGAACTGGAGAGAGGTGTAGGTATTAGGATTAGATTTTGAAGTAAAGGAGTTGTCAGCAACCTGTAGGCTTGGGAGAAGGGCTGACTGTGTGGAGTGCAATGCTAGGAAGCCTGTATGTGGAATTTCTAAGTTAGAAATTTGCAGGCAGAACCTGACACATTAAGGCTCTTCTCAGACTGACAGCAGGTGGAGATGAGGAGAGACCACCACGAACACTAAGCTGTACAAAACCAGTCATCACAGCTCCTACATCTCCTTCGCCTTTTGTAAATTGGACAAACTCCAGAAATGTTGGAGTTTTGTCAGAGGACTACCATAAAATCTTAGGAGCTTTGGCTTTGGTAACTTCCACAGTTTTTGGCTTATATATCCAACTCAGAGTGAAAATGCTTCCAGATCTCTTTGTATCTCCCCTAATTATTTACTTTCTTGGTTATTCTTCCCATATTCCAGGTAAAGGATGAGGTTTCCTGATCTGAAGATGGTATTATATGTAAGATGACCCCGACAAAGAAGAAAACACCATGCTCCCCTCCTAATCATAAAATCATAATGATAAAATTACTCAGCAGAAAATAGTAAAAATATATTAAGTAGCCCTGCTACAAATTCTTGACAGTGAATTTCCTGAGGCAGAAACACTATCAGTGCTATATATGTGTCTGGTGACCAGCCTGGGAGAGAGCTGATTCTCTGCTGGGATACTGTGGCAAAGTGATAACTTCTTGGAAGGCACCAGACCATAACAGTCCTGCTCCTAGAAAGCCTTCATCTCAATCCTCTTGGCTGCAGAGGGCACCAGGGATGAGGGGGATGAGGTTTGAACACCTGTTGCAGCTCTGGAGGTGACACTGCGGACATGCATGGATGCAACCGGCAGCTGGAGCAGGGTGAGAAGCCCCCGGGGGCAGCCCAGAACTGGGGACAGGCTAATGACACCTGGCTGTTCACTGACCCCTCTGACAGCTAGGGGGAAATGGGGGAATGGGGCTGGGGTCTGTCCTGTGATGTGCTGTGATTGCAGATTCATACCTCCTGCTGCAGGACTTGAGCTGTCTGGACTCAGCACCCCTCCCTGCCCAGGGAGCAGCTCTGCTAGCAGCTGAAAACTGTCCTGGCTAGGGCCCCCCATCTACTGTAGCTCAGACAACCACATAATACTCTAATAAATGCAGGCAGTTCTTCAAGAACTTTTTGAAATCCCCAGACCTTGACTGAAACTCTGTTAAGCCAGCTCTCATTAACTTTAGCCAGATTTGAAGTAGGTACATACAATGTTATTTTTAAACCTGTAAGAAAATAATTTTAGCCTTAATGTTGTTACAGATACAACATTCCTTCAAATGCCTTCAAATTCCTAGGTAGTTTACAGAAGCTGCAGCCAAGGCAAGGAGCTGAGCACTGAGAGACAAATGTGATAACTTGATGCAATATAGGTTTGTATCCCTTAATCCAGCACTCATGAACTTCTGCACTTTGTAAAAGATGACTTCTGTGCAAAACCCATCTGCTGTGCTCCCTCATTTCTTTGCTCTGGAAAATATTGCAAAAGCTACATGCAGGCTGGGACCTCCACATGCGGGTGATTTCTGTGGCCAGTTTGAACTCTGGCTTTGTTCTGTGGCTATGTCTGAAACACAGAATGAGTTTAAATTGCTCTAATCTCCTCTTTGCACAGTTTCTGGTCATTTTGAGCCACTCCATTCTGTGGTTGAAAAGAGCCTTGCCCCTGTCCTGGGGCAGCTTGGCAGCTGGGAAAAGGGGTTTCAGAGGAGGGCAGAAGCCATTCAGGGTCAGGCACCCCCGGTTTATTTTGGCATGGCAAATATTTTGTTCAAATTAAAAAATCCAAACATCAGGCAGCTTGCCAACAGTCTAAAAGGAGACTTGAATCTGCTTGAATAGGCATGTTTAGATGAAATCCTGTATCACATTGGTAATTACAGACCGTGTTATCACAGTAACTCACTACCAGGTGAGAAGTCCCTTGAAAATAACTACACCTAAGATGAAGTACTTATGTAAGGGAAGGCAGTGTAAGCAAATGCTTCACCCTTCGGTCAGAGGGTAAAACTGCTCTGTACTGGTGAAAAAAGTCAGAATAAACCCAAGAAAGCCAGACATTCACATATGCAAACCTAACCTGAATATGTGCCAAGCAGATCTTACAACCCATTTCTGACTGGAAATTATGCACAGAAAACAACCAAAAATGCTTTAAATATGTGTGTGTATTTAATAAGAAAGAACCAGAAATTAGACAATAGGGGAGGGAGGTGGTCTGCAGGTAAATAGGGGACAAAGGAGATAATTAAGAAGGAGATTAATTAATCTGCCAAACCACATGGAATCTTGCTTATAGTGAACAGCCAGTGCTTAGTATTCAGTACAATTTTCAAGAAGACCTACACTTTCAGCCTAGTGGTGGCAGGCACCAGAACCTCCCAAGCTGTTTCATGTTTTCTTTTAAATTCTTAATTTTGCCTCCCCTTGAAGAGAGACAAATGTAAACAGCAGACAGGATCTGCTGTCTCTCCAGAAGAGTAATGTTCTCAAGGAACAGCTTCAGAACATATAGTGCCTGTGTCACTGGAAGGATTCAGGGAAGAAATCTGCAGTTTTCCCCGAAGAATGCTAGGCGAAGAATTAACAATTTTTCTTTGCATAATTTCTTGGGTCCAGAAAAATGGGTAAAGCCTCAAAAGTACATGCAAGTCTTTCATCAGCAACCCTTGAAAGACAAAAGCAGAAAGTCCACTTTGATACAAGGTATTGCAGGTCTGATATTCGGACTCCTTCCCAAAATTCATGACAAAATTTGCTAGCAGCATTTAGTTTTGGCATTTATTTTGCTGTCCAGGCATGTAGCTGGTCTGTGGGCTCACCTGCTGAGCAGCCATGCCAAACAGAGATGATCATGAGCTGCGTGCATAACCAGTGACCTCCGCCTACAGCTGATGGCTACAACACACTGTTTCCCTTCTCTGTTGTTCAGCTTCCTTCTTCTTTTGCCGTTCACATCTCTCAGTTTTCAGGTGCTTACTTCATGGGTCTTCCTGCCAGAGGTGATGCATTCAAACTGCCCACCCAGCTGTAAAGCCTCTCTGTTCACCAAGATTTCACAACTGTTATGGCTTCATGGAAAATATACTTCATTGCAAGTGCAAACAAACTCCTCATGTCTGAAGACTGCAGAACAAAATCTTCTTTGAGACAGTGCTTGGGCTACTAGATTGGTCACCATCAATTGAGAGAGTGATGCTCAAAGTCCTGCCACCTCTCAGCATTACAGAAGGCAGAGGGATGATGTGATGTCAGAGTGGAAGGTCCTACCCATTCCCCTCCAGCTCCTGGGAGCCAGCAGCGGTAAAAATTAAAAGGAAGATGTGCCCAAAGCCTTATCATAGCCTTGGTATTAGAAAGATAGCAGAGAAGATGGAGTTTTGTAGGAGTGGATGTAGCAGAGGAAATAGGAAACTGCTTGGTTCTGAAAGTGTTGGGGAGCAGTCCCCAAACAGTGAAAACACCCCACGTCCTCAGTGGATTTTGGTGAAAGTTTTCCTTCTCAGGAAAGGATAATGTGAGAATTTTAAAATAATAGTAATTTGGGTGACCAGATGAGGTTTCAGAAGAATAAGCCCACATCATCCTTTGAGTGGATACCCTGAGTTTTCAACCTGCAAGGTTTGCGGTATTGATATTCCATTAGCAGATCTCTAAGCTTTCTAACATCTTACCACCAGCTAATCAATGTCCAAATTCTATGGAGCTGCTGAGAAAGCACACATTTCTGATGAGGGAATTGATATTTTTATCCTGGCTTCTGTTCTTCTACATGGAGCAGTGCAGTAGGACAATGACACATTTGTGTGAATATTCCAGATTTTAGTAATACTTTTGCACAAGTGTTAAAATGGAGACTGACAATGATAGCAGCAACGGTTTTGTTTGCAGTTAACATATAGTATGCTCAGTCTATTGGTCACTGCCTTATTCAGATTAGATATAGGGAAGGAATTTTTTACAATGAGGATGGTAAAATACTGGGGCATGTTGCCCTGAGAGGTGCTAGATGTTCTGTCCCTTGAAACATTCAAGGAACTTGAATGTTCAGGGCTCTGAGAAGCCTGATCTAGTTTAAGATGTTTCTGCTTATTGCAGGGAAATGGAACTGGATGACCTTTAAATGCCCCTTCCATCTATGATTCTATGGTTCATGTTGATCATAACTCAGGATATAAAAATATTCCTTTGTACTCCACCAAGTCAATGCCACCCTTTACCAATGATACCACTAATAATGTTGGACCTCAGGGCTCCTCAGGCAGAATTCTAGTGGCAGCCAAAGAGAAACTGACTCAGGAAATGAGGCACTGGTTGCTGCAGGCTGCAGCATCTTCATCTCTGCCTTTGCTGCAAAGATGTGACTTTTTCAAAGTACACAGCAAAGCTTCAGGAAGAAGCCAACATCAAATAAGCACATGGAGAGCTGCTTTCTCCTACCATTGATCAAAGAGCAGTGTCAGGAGAAGGAGAAATAGTACTGCCACTAAAACAACTTTGTCTCCATGCCTCATCAAATTGCATACAGAGGAGAGCAACAAAGCTGGTGAAAAGGCTGGAACGCATGTCCTAGGAGGAAGGGCTGAGGACTTAGGATTTGTCTAGTTTGCAGTAAAGAAGGCTGGGGGCAACTTCATTGCTGCCTACAGCTTCCTGAGTTGGGAAAGTGGAGAGGCAGGTGCTGGTCTCTTCTCTCCAGAGACAGGACACATGGGAATCATCACAGCTATGATAGGAGAGGTTCAGACTGGACATCAAGAAGCATTTCTTTACCAAGGGCGTGGTCAAACACTGGAACAGACTTTCTGGGGAGGTGATCGATGCCCTAGGACTATCAATATTTAAAATATTAATATTAATAACAACAACAACAATAATGGATAATGCCCTCAGTAATTTACTCTAACTTTTGGGCACATCTGAAGTGGTCAGTCAATTTGACTAGGTTGCCATTATAGGTCTCTTTGGGAATCCACAAAATTAGAGGGTTTCTCAGAGACAGTAGAACTGTGATTAGAGCTAAGCAGCAGTCATGAGATAGGTCAGCAGAAAAATTATTTAAAAAGTAGAAAAGCAAGGACAAATAGAACAATGGTCTGTGTATTAACGCTGGTCTAGAATTACCCTCTAAGCTACAGAAAAGTTTATCTAGCAAGATATTAGGAAGTTTGAAGCTTAATAATGGAGCTCTGTGCATTGTGTTTTAAGGCTTACAAGTAGGTATTATATTCAAAATAAGCAAGCATTGTTTTAACCAAAGCTATGTGTGCTTATAGTGGTTGGATAGAACTACTGTCAATATGCTTTTGCTTTGTGTGATTGGTCAAAAAACTTATAAAGTAAGTTGTAACATTAAGTTCTTTGTCTGCTGCCTGGGATGTGAGCTCGTGGCATCTTCTCATTGTCATAACCATGTAATGAGACTGATGCTGAAAAATAAAACAGCTCAAGGCACGTTCCACAGCAGTGCCTTTCCCATTTGTGATTTGTACACATACCCCCAGCCGGTGATAGGTCCCTTCAAACTGAAATACTCTATTCTACTCTACTCTACTCTACTCTACTCTACTCTACTCTTCTATCCCCCAGCCTTGGTACAGATACATCTTCACGTCTTTCAACCACTCGCTTCCCGAAAGTGTTTCCAGGCTGGAAGGTTCCATCTGGAGATCAGGCACACAGCAGAGACCCAGCTTCTCTGTCCTGCATGCTCCATTTGGTGCTTCTCCTCCCAAGTGGGAGAGGCTGGGGAGCTGCTGGGCAGGAGGGCCTGGGAATGTGCTGTGGAGCTCGGCAGCTGTTTCTGAAGCTGCGGCGTTTCGCCACGGGCAGAGTTCCCTGCGTTCTGCGCGCTGCCTGACGGACCTTGGGGGAGCCTGTCTTGCAAAATGAACACCAGAGCTACTCCCTAAGGACCTTTATTAAAAAAGGAAAAAAAGGCAACCTCTGTGTAAATGAAATGCTTGTTTACAGCATAGTGCCACAGCTCTATGTGCTAAGCTTCATAGCCTTAGTGGGTTATAAAACATGCCCACATTATAGATATAGATGGTGCAGAAGGTGGACAAGACATAGAAGATAAGAGAAATAGAAATAAAAAAGATAATAACATCCATTCCCCAAGACTTTAAAACAGCAACCCTGACATTTAGTTTTCAGCTCCCAAAATACAGAATTTAGCAAAAAATTAAGTCAAGATGCAAGTGTAATAGATGCAGGTAATAGAGCCAACATTTGCTCCTAATCTATTACATTATTGCTACTTAACTACTCCAAATGTTTTATTAACTAAAGATGACAATATTGCAATTATATCTTAGTCTTTGCAGCTGTTTTCACATCCTAGCAGTAGAAAGTGCCTTCTCTATACACATAAAGGGAGAGGCAGCTATAACTGGGACTATACAATTTAATATTTTCTGAGAGTTTAAAGATGATCCGAGACATGCTTGAGAACAGGCAAGAACCTGGATTTGAGCGTATAAAACAAGTATTTAGAGCAGTTCAGTGAAGGGAAGAATAAGTAAAAGAATACCCTGGTCTCCAACTGGCTGTGATGAAAAAAGCAGAATGGAAAGCAGGTGCATGAGAGAGGAGTTCTGGGCATGATTTCCACTTGTGATGCTCTGTGAGAGACCCATGGGGAGAGGAAAGGGATGCTGACTGCAGGATGTCAACAAAGAGCTTGGAAGAGACTGATCCCTTCTATAGGCCTTCTGCAGGCCCCAGGGCAAAGCTTGTGATTGTGCACAGATAAGTGAAATTTTCTAAAAGTTATTTCCAGTGCAAGGAAGCTGGAAATCAACATACAGGGTTTGTATTTATAGAATGCTCATTTGGCTTGTACAGAGGGGATCAGTCTGGCTAATATTTGAGTTTCTGCACATGTTTCCTCATCCTCCTGGGTTAAAAGTTGGCACATTGGAATGGCAGGAGTTGAAAGATTTAATTTAAATTAAAGAAACCAAACCAACCTTAACAGCATGTAAACATAATTTCATTTCTCTAGGAAAGTGAAAAACAAGCAAAAATTGCATTGACATATACAGAACCAAATGGTTTTCTTAAAATATTGCTATTGATTATGAGACATTTTATTGAGAGGATGGGAGGAAGAAAAGTCCTTATTCAAATTGTCTGATGGAGTCTAATGTAACACTCAAAGTTTTGAGTGCAGCACTCAAAACTTTTGCAATGAGAAAGGTTTTTTGGAAAGTGATTTAATTTGTAGTTTCTAAACCAACTGTTCCAATAGAAAGCACAACATCTAGGAATTCAGGTAACAGAGCCGTTGCTCCAATCTGTAACATGCCATGAAAAGTATTGTAAAATAGAATTTTTTCCCCAATGGCAGAGGAATTGTTTTATTTACTGATTAGGAACACCTCATCATTGTTGGAATTCCTGGAATGCTTTTGAAATCTCCTCTAGAATACTGATGTGAAGACAATACATTTTTTCAGTCAGCAGATTGAGAATCAACCCCTGCCTGCATTTCAATCAACCCCTACCCCCATTGGGCTTTAGGGTCTGCTGATTCTCCATACCACAGCAGAAATCAGAATTTCCCATGGTCTGTGGTGCTGCATCATCCCCTTTTCCCTCTATTTCCTGCTTCAGTTATATCCTTCCCCCAAACTCATCTCTCTAACAGTCATTCATCTTTCTATTGCTTCACAAGTTTTCATGTGTTACATTTCTCTTTCCGTGGCCCTCAGCACAAAACTACCAAATCAGCAGTTTGAGTTCCCTCTTTCCCTTTTCTCAGCATGCTCATTAGTTTGCTACTTAGCAAAAAAAGCAAACCCCCTTTGCTGTCAAAAGAAAAGAGCACCATCACTGATGCTGGACTTCAAATTATCATGATGTCAGGTGTCTATTAGGGAACATTCATATCAAGATAGGCCCAAACAGTCAGCATCCATCTACACTCAGACATTTTAAAGGGAGACAGGATAAGCCAGTGAGACAGAAGCATGGGAGTCTCAATAATTATCAGCCCCCAAATCAGCCCCAGGGCCAAAAATGAACAGATCCTTCTCACAAAGGTGTGCAGATAGATGCTCTATCCTAAGGAGGCTGGTGGAGGGGACCAAGGATTTCTGTGAGAAGCATACCTTGGACAAAGGTTCCTTGATACTTCTAAGAAGATGTGCTTTGCTTTGTCCCAGGCATGTCTCCATTATGGCTGCAGAATTAAAAAAAAATTACTGTAGCCCCTATGGAAATGGTGTATAAAAATGGGATTTCATGCTTTCTTTGTCTTATCTTCATATGGAAGTTGCTTTAAACCTTGATTTCAACAGAATCAGGATTTTATCCAAACTGCTTTCTTATTACATATAAACCATACATACATATAAACCTTTCACTAAATGGTTTCACTAAGGTCAGAGTCCCCTTCTCCTGTCTTCTGTCTCTACACGGTCCCCTTTTGCTTTTCTTCTGTTCCCAGCCCTCCTCATCCTAGAAATAAAATGTTTTCTTCTGGAGCTGAATTAGACCATGTTTCAGCTTACAAATCATGTACACTACTATTGTTGACTAGCCAATTCCAAATTAAACTCATTTTTCACCTAGCTTAAACAGCTGAGGCAAAAGATGGAGGACTCAGAATTATCTTCCCTAATTTGTCAGTTATCTGCACCTGCATGTAGGCACTGAAATACCACAGTTAACCCCAAGACTCAGCTTATATCACTCTTTGAGGTACAGAAAAAAAAGAAAATTACTATGTAACAAACACAAGCCAACTTTCCTGAGCTGCTAAAGGCTGTAGCTGGGAGTTCAGCAGAATTAGATCCCAGCCATTAGGCACTAGCTGCAGTTTTGCTTACATTAAGCCAACCAATGCTTTGGAAAGTAATACACTTCTATAAGTCATTCATAGCATCATAATGCCAGTAATTTAACTCCTCTGGGGCGTCTGTAAGATCTCTGCAAAAAGCAAGTGGAAGAAAGTCTATGGCTGCTGCCTTAGGCCTTCTGTGGGTGTTAAATGCATGTAGGCAAATAGCTGACAAACCACATATTCAAATTAGCACATGCATATTCATCTGTTTTACTCAGGTTTGTGTGGGACTGGTTTTAACTTGGTCAAGAAAAAGTGTTCTCCCTTCTCCCCCCTGTTAGTCCCATCACTACCTATTGTAAGAAAGTAGCACCCTAAACTAATCAGTGGATGTGGCCCAAAAAATGTCAAGACAGAGAGGGAATACCCGTACCTGATGTATGTAGATGCTGAAGGGTCAGATCCCCATCATGCCTCCTCTGCAGCTGGTGCTTTTTAGCCCACAAGAAGAGCATTGTGTTTGGCACCTCCATTACAGCATCTCTTTATTCCCTCGTTAACTCCTGTCGTTAAATCCTCTCAAATGCAGCGAAGATGAGTGGGCACTGCCAACAGGATTAGCAGCAGAATGGCAGTCTCTGCACTGGGGTCTTTCCAGGAGCATGGCAGAAAGGAGAGCTCCTGGACACCTGGATCCCTGCAGGAGTGAATGTAACCCTGAGATGGGAGAGGAGAACACAGTTTTGGGAGCGAGCACACAAGGGACTGTATTGTGATCATGTTGTAGGGTCTCAGGCCATTTTTGCCATCTCCCTCCATATCCAGGGAATCAAGAAGAAGGCCAAAAGAACTTGAAACTACTAAAATGTGCTTCTTATATTCCCATGTTCAGGAATCCTACCCAGAGTGAGAGCAAATGAAGGTGAAAGTTGATGTTGTCCTACTGGAGAGAAGAAAAGAGCTTTGGCTCATACTCTTTATTCTCACCTTTCCAGGAAGGTTTTAATTCACTACATATTTACTATTTGTGGTTTCTTATTTCAGAAAATATTCTGCCCTGGGTTTATTCCAGGAGCCAAGCAGCTCAATAAACAGGACTTGAGTATATTTGTCCCATTGGATTGTTTGCTGAGACAGGCACTGCAGGACACTCTGCTCATGCTTGTGTTGGACATGATAAAGAGTTTTTCCAGCTCTCCAGGCTAGTGCTGACCTGTGCCACCTTGCTTCCTGCTGCAGTGGCAAGACCAGCCCCTGCCTCAGTTAGATTTAATCAAGTCAGACTCGTTCTTACCTCTCTGCCACTACTCCTTGGCTGCTCTCTCCTTCTTGTTGAGCCTGGCTGGTTGTGTTCATCTTCAGCAGGCACCTCCTCACTGCTCCCTTTTCTTTCTCTTCAGTTTCCAGCCTTCATTTCCCCAGTCCTCTCCTCTCCTACAATTATGTTCCAAATTATAGTTTGCTGAATCCATACAGAAATGAATACAGCATTTCATTTTCTCAACTCTTTGTCTTTTGTCTTTTCAAAGAGCACTACTAAATATTATGTGTAACACACAGCAGAACTTTTAGCTCACAGAGGACACCTAAACCATTGGATCCTCAAAATAAGATGTGACCTGCTGCTGCCTGTTTAATACAGTCAATTATTAGCATTTGATAATTATTCAGCACTTTTGACACTGGCATAATTTTATCCATATTTTTCTTCATCTTGTTTTTATATATATACACATTCACGTGCATGCACAAATAAACACACACAAACATATCTAAATATATCTATAGCTATATATAGCCATATCTCTACACATATACAGGTAACCCAGATCCAAACATTTTTTCCAGGGGCAGCCTCTTTGCTGAGTAGAAAATCTCCTTGGGGGTCAAAGCTTATCCTTGGCTTCTGAGGAAATTTCCTAAGCTTGTATTTTTCAGTATCTCTTTCAACTCCTTAGATTAGTCATGAACTTTTTTAGGCTTTCTAGATTTGATTCTTTAATTTGATTTCTTCCCTGATGTATTCCACAGAACTTGCAGTGACTTTTGCTTTGAGTGGCTTTCCTGCTGTGTTCCTGGTTATAGTTTCAGTGAGGACTGTTCAGCAGAGGTCCTCTTAAATCTGGAGAGTTGTGCACAGCACTCAAGGTCGGCTGGGTACTTACTGCCTTGTACTGGCACCCAACCAGAACCTGTGGTGCTCACAGCTGCTGCACCTTTTTCGCCTGCAGCACATTCTGAATTAGCATGTACTGAAAATATTCATTTCACAGATGTTCAGCTTCAAATTCCACTGTTTAGAAGACAGACTTTATTAGGAAAAGAGCAGATTTTAAGGACAGAGTCTTCCCACAGACAAGTGGAACCGAAGTTTGCTCTTTGCTTTCTTTTTGGAGTAGTCTTTGCACAGCAAAATGTCAATACCTGGGAAAGTTAATTAATGCATATTAATTAATGCATATTAATTGTTGCTCTGTGTGTCTTAGGTTATGCTTACACCTAAACTTTTGTACTAGCCCTGAGCGAATTCAGCACATAACTAATCAGCCACAGTAGGATCTGACCAGGGTCACCTATATTACAGCCCATATATTAAATGTAGGATAGCTGTGGTGGGATGACTACAGGTACGTATATTTTGTATCCTCAGTTTTTTTATGCCCCTCTGGTATAGAATCTTAAAATAACTGAATGAAATGGATTTCTGCCATCGATTTCAAGGGAATCAAGATTTCTAGTTTTTGTTTTGCCTTTGGTGCAAGACTACAAAATCTCAAAGTAGTCTGAAGATGTCTTTTTCCCTTCTGTAGTAAAGCATAAATTTCACTTTTACCTTCATCACCAGGACAGACATTACCAGAAGCTATCCTTTGGACAGAAGGAACATGAAAACTGCAAAATCCTAGTTTGATGAATGCTTGTGAGGAATATTTTCAAATGTGTTTTTCCTCAAGGTTGCTGCTTCCTTGTGCAATGGTTGTTCATTTAATTCAGACAGCACCTGTCTCTGATCATTATTTTTTAGAGAGTTCTAGTAATCCATAAACTTAATCTGGAAAAGAAAACATACTGTTGCTAAAATAGTCTAGTAGAATCCCACTCCTGTTTTGATTGCTAAGGTGCACATGCTGAAGAATTTTCTTCACTAGAGATATTTAGTCTCTTCTGTGCCTTGCTTTGGTCTCCTTTCTCCTAATTTTACATCCTTTTCTATCACTGCTTCAGGATTTTCTTACTGTTCTTATAGTAAATGTTCCTCTAATATCACCAGCTGATCTGAACAGCCATCCCAGGAGCAAAAATTCCATGAGTCCTTATTGTTGTAGGCTGTAAGAAGTATCACAAAACCGTTGGCTAACATGATACCCTTCTAGTTAAGGCTCTATCCCAGCTCAGACTGCAGCTATAAATGCCACGAGGCATCGTGGATGGATAGGCACATAATGATGAACTTCCTCTCTGCCTGGAGTTAAAAATGGTTTATGTTAATGTCAGTCTTCCACTGGCAGTTTTCATGCTCTCCATCCACATATGCTACATATGCTACTAATACTGGCACCATTTCCCAGCATTTTGGTGGTGAATATTTGCCAAGAAATGGGCACTTGAATGCTCCAGAAAGGAAAAAAGCAGCCACAAATCCTCTCTTTGTCTTTTAATTATGACTGCTGGTATGGATCTGTTGACCTCTGCTTTGTTCATTCTGCCTGCTGCGATGATTGCTGGAGTTAGGAGATGGGTCCCTGCCTCAGCCATTCTGAATTAGCATCTCTCCAAAGGCAGTGGCCTGCCTTCCCCATCTCCTCTGGGACAGCATGTCCAGCACCATCAGTGGGACAGAGGATCTCCTCTCTTGAGCCTTATTGGCTTCCTTCTGTTTTCTCTCTGTGCTAGAAGAGAAGGTTGAGCAGGTTCTGGTTGGGTACCAGCCCAAGGCAGCGGGTACACAGCAGACCTTGCAGACCTTGGAGCTGAGAGGCTCTTTGCTGATCCATCCTTAATGGAGGAACGGGCAGGAACATGGAAGGATGGCCACTCAGAGCAAAAGTGCCTGCAGATAATATCAGGGGAGAGATCCAGCAAAGAGGGACTGAATGAGGAGCTGTGAGGGTGTTTGGCTGCTAGCTGGGATCAACCCACCAAAATGGTGGTGTGAATAGCATCAGGGTGCTCTTGTATGATGTGGCGGTAGTAAAAGCAATTTTATGTATTCTGTCATTTGGGTTAAAGGAGAGTTTATTCCTTGGACTGTCTTCTCACAGAATGTATAATGGATTCCAAAAACTCATGGGAAAAAGAACAAAGGAAATCCTCTTATTATATTTGGAACAGCAACCCTTCAGCTGTGTTTCCATACATAACAAGATTCACTTATTTTGTTAGTACTGCACCTTCAATTCTTAAGACAGAAGAGATGCATGGCTATGAGTGAAATATATTGTAATATATTATAAAATAGAATATTTTGACTGAGTGCTTTTAGAAAAGGCTTTAGTGTGCTCAGAAGTACCAAAGTTTCTGCTGTTAAATTGCTATGAACTGGTCAAATAACTACTGCAGACTGAAAAAAAATTAACACACACACACACACACACACACACATATATATACTCATACATATGCACATATATATATACATAGACATACATACATAGACACAAATATATACACAAACACACATGTATATAATATATGTATACATATATATTTTAAATATACATGCACATGCACTGACAATTTTTCAAAGAAATTTCTCTTCCCTGCAGCTAATAAAAGAAGAAAAAAGAGATTAAAATATTCCTTAATTAAGCAGAGTTATAAAACAATGAAAGAAATTGTTTTTTCAAATTTAGCAATTGGATGGCATTTTGCTTAGAATTATTGAGATCAGAAAGGAATTTTCCACCTGAGTAAAAAGCGGAATATTTAAGTTCTCACTTCAGAAACACAGCCCCCCCACAGCTGCAAATTGCTGAACTTCACTGCACTGTTTGCAGCCTGGGACATTTTGGGAGAATTTCAGTGTAATGGCTCATTTTGCTGTCACCTGGAATAGCTAAGGAACAGGCTCACCTTCCTTTTTGCCACACCTCACACAACATGGTGTAATCCACAAGAGAAAGATGTGGTGGGCTGCTGGAAGTGGTAATGAAGTCACTGCATCCAAAAAGACCTTGCATCCAACTATTAGAACACATCAAATTTCAGTGCTTAAGTTTGCAGATCTGTAAGAAATGAGTGTCATAAGCCCAGAGACAAGCAGAATTTCCTGAGCTCTTAATGTAATTTTCCTTTCAACACTCCTACAGTCCCGACATTTGGAATGTTTCTTTTGGTACTGAAGTCGTGGATAGAAGAATGCAAGAATGTCTGCGCGTATTTAAGATACTAATCCCAGATTATTTATAAAAGTCAATGCTGAGGTAACATTAAAGAAGAAAGAACTGATGAAGTGGTTTGGTTTTGGTGTTTCTGGTCATTAACTAATCACGCAGCATTTGCATTTCTTAGGAATGGTGATTCTTTTCCAAAGGGCAGAGACAAAGTAATCTAATAATTTAAATATGAGATAATTTTATAGACTTAAACTCTAATTTGCATGTAGCTCAAGTTCAGTATTTGTGTTGGCTGAAATGATGGGCTATGCACAGTATTAGCAAAAGCTTTGGAAAACAAAATGACCTACCAGCTTGCAGTACCTCTATTATGTGTTTTCGAGAATTAGGGTGCTTTTAAAACTCAGACCCCCAACAGGCTTGCAGCAGAAGTACAGAAGTACAACAGTACAAAAACACAACAGCATCTATTTCATTGAATCCAGCCAAGAGCTGACTGCAATTAATCCCATTGTGCTGACAGGCTAATCCCTGGCAGCTTTCAAACTCCACAAATAAAAAGCATTAACTGATCTTCTGAAGCTTCTGAACTTGTCTCAAACCTGTTGCCTTGCCGTTACCCAAGTGTGAGCCTTTCTTGATGGCTTGCAGTGTCAGGAGTGCTGTACTGGATGCACTTAAGTGAAGCTGCAGGCACTGAGACATTCAGGAAAAGTCCCCCAATTCGGGGAAAGTGGTAGAGTCAAGATTTCCTGAAATTACTTCCCCTTGACAGTCCATAAATGCAAAGGAGTCTGTTCCTCAGGACAGTGTAAGGAGGTAACACCTCCTTCCATTGGGAGGATATAACATAATTTTTTCCTTCCTACTTCCATCACTTTCTGCATAACCACCTGTTTTTCCTCTCTGGAGGCCCAGGCACAAACATATAAGAATACTTTTAATTTTCTTTGGCCTTGCTCCACTGTTTCAAGTCCTTTTGCAGGTGTTCTTGCCAAGCTCTCATTTGACTGATGTCTCTCCGTCACTGATCTTCCTGCACGAAATGTGCTCCTTTAGATGTTGTTGGCAGGCACTGGGTGTTTGGATAGCTCTGAATTGTTTTATACCAGGGGTAGTGGGGATTAAACGTAATTAATCTCCCTTCTCCATCAGTCTTTCCCTTTAACCCATCTAATTGCACTGGTGTTGCATCTGTGTAATTCAGTTACTCAGTCCCTGCCATGTGTCTTTGTAAGCTGATGTCTGGATGGGGCACCATCAGAAAGGGCTGTTCGGTCAACCAGGAGATGACAGTGGGAAATCATTGTCCCTGGCCAGACAAACAGATGTTGCAGCTCTGCCAACCACTGATGCTGACAAAGGTTCAGCTGGGTTACAGCAATTTTTGCCCTAATCAGGATGCTAACTCTAAGGTTTCCCTAGCAACAGGAGCTGTAAGTCCAAGTGACATCTCATTTCTACTAATCTTTGATTTCATTTTCAGTAGGTAATTGCAGGTAAATCCTCCAGCAGCTGTTCCAAAGAAGGATGAAGTGGTCAATACTTTTCATTCTGCTGCCTACAAAATGAATATATCAGGGAGCAGTGTCATCAAATTTTTATCCGAAACACTTAATCTGTGTATTAAATTGATAAGTTTTCTTTCTTTGCAAAATTATACCATGCACTAGCAATGAAATATCAAGTTTTCCAATTACATGACTAAATAGAAGGGCAGCTCACATTACTGAGGCTGAGGTATATAATTTTGATAAAAGAAGTGAAAATAAAATTCTTAGCATGTGTTTCAATAGCACTGTGGACTTCCCTATTACTCAAGTGGTTTCATTTCTATTACTTACAGCAGAAATAACAAAAGAAAAAGTGCTATATGATTCTCCTTTAATTATTTTTTTTGCCAGCTGTAGTTAACCAGCACCCTCAGTCTTTGAAAGATGAAAAAAAAATTTGGGAGGATCAGTTAACATTAGAGGGGAGATTTACAGAATGTTTGCAAACATCTGGCAATAATTGCAGAGGTGAATTGTTATAAAATAAAGCATGGCACTGCTCATTCCACATTAGATCAGCTCTCTGTCATGTCGTTGCTTTGCAAAGGGAGCACTTCACAATATCTGCACTGGCTCTGGTGAGTTTCTGGGGAAGTCTCAGGTGGAGATTGAGAGAATGCGTCTTGCTCTCTGGGTGACAGCAAGGAGTTGTGATCAGCAGCTGTGCTAGGGCTAAACCCCTTAACAGACATGTAAAAAGGGGGCAGAGTTTTTGCCCTGTGCTTTTCCTGTTTCCTTAGAAAAGGAGCTCATGTTTCTTGCTAGGACTAACAGAGCTTAGTTTTGTCTGAGGTTTTTGGTAAGGTGAAGGAAGATTTAATGAGCAAATGACTAAAAAGATGCATGAAGGTCTGGTGTGAGAAGTTGTTGCTTTTCAAAGTATTGGATAAGTATTCTCTTTCTTTTTATGAGAGCCAGATTTGGTTTTGAAAGGGCAAGTGATTCTTGATAGACTTGATATTTCTCTTATAGTCTCACACTGTAGATTTTTCCAAGGAGTAGAAACCTTGGTACAGTGATTTGAAAACAGAATATAAGGACCCAGAGAGAGAGAAAAACAGGGTATATCTTAGTATTTATATTGCCACTGACTAAAATGAGGAGTTTGTCCAAAACTGATCTCTGCTAATTTAGTTAGCAAAATACAAAAGCACAATTTCTCTGTTAGTAACTGGTTTGCCATTACAAATGAATTTTGAACTTCCTGAATGCTATTCAAAGGGACAGAGAAGGAGCAGGAAGAAGAGAAGAAAAGGCAGGGAATAAAGGACACAGAGCTTGTATTTCTGATCATCATGGTCTTCCAGGAATAGAAGTAGCACATTTCAAGCTGCTTGCCCTTTGCTTTCAGCAGTGGGAGTCCCCTCCGGCATTTATGTCTCAAACACTCCCTTTGGCTGCTCAGCCTGAGACTTAATAAGCAAGGACACAAGCTACTAACAAAAGAAGAAATGTTCCACTTATTATTCACTCTTACAGCAATACTTAGGGCACTTTTTTTGTTTATTTAACACAGGTAAATGTAGTGCAGGCAAAGCCAAAACAGCAGATACATCAATCTCAACTGCATAACAATTGCCCAATTTCCATCTGACTCTCAGGCTTATGCCTGGGTCCTTAGCATAACCAGTGAGTAGCTGCCTGGAGTCTGCCTGCAAAGGGTTCAGACAGTCTGTTTGGTTTGTTTGAAGCTGTCCAGACTTCCTCTACCTTTCTTTCTCTAATTCCTCTCTCTTTTTTTTTTTTTTTTTTTTTTTTTGGTTTTTTTCCCACCTACACGTTTGGATTCCCTTTACATATCTGCTTCCTGGTCAGCTTCAGTGTCTAGAAAAGCATGCAAACCCAAACCATGGTTTTCCATCAAAGAGCACAGAACACACAAACATCATGCTGGAAAGGACATAAAAAGTCATCTGGTCCTTCCCCCTACCCAAGGCAGGATCAGCTGCCATTTCTGACAGATCTTTCTCTGACTTGCTCCTGAAGATCTCCCAGGATATCTATTTGGAAAACTGTCCTGTCAATGCATTCCTTATCCTTATAATTTCCAGACTTTTTCTTGTATTACATGTGAATTTTCTGATTGAAGTGGAATCCAGTATTTCCCAGTATTTCCATCCTGTGGAAGCAGACACTGTTTAACATATCTCTCAGTACTCTCTTCCGGCTGTCTCTTATGGAAGCTAAGAATTATTCAGGTTAGTCTTTCCCATTTTCTAGACCTCTGATTATTTTTATTGCTTTCCTCTGGACAGTCTCCACATGGCCTACCTCCTTCTTGAAGTTCAGTGCCCAGATGTCAGAGTATTCTGAATAGAATAAAAAAAAGTCTCTGTCAAGTTTTGGTTGTTTTTTTTTTTTTTTTTTTTAACAAGTGGGCATGAAGAAACTTTCTCCCAGTTGCTTAAAATAATTTTTATTTGGAGGATGTTTCAGCTGCAGTCCAGTGGGAAGCAACCTGCAGGGTGAGGCACTCATAGACTTTGGTCTGTGGGGCCCTCTGCAGAATCTGACAGAGCCTGCAGGAGTCAGGTAGGCTGGATAACGATCCCTAACAGAGCCAGTGAAATTTCCTGCCTGATGTGTATACCAGCACTGATGCCAGGCTGTACTAGATTTACTCATGGCTTAATTGTGTCAGCTAGACAGCAATCACAGTAAGAGCAGAGCACATGCCTGTGATAGGCACACTGAGGAGGCAGAGCAGACGGGAAGTCAAGCATATTCCTTGTTTCTGAGCACTCCCAGGGACAGAATCTTGTACAGGGGAGCCTTTTTCCCCAGGGCAACTCATCCTGCTTAAAACCATGTGAAATTCAGGGATAAAATAACTGGTCTGTCAAGAAATTTAGCAAGTGGAAGCAGAGGCAAGCAGGTACCAAAGGACCTTTGTACTCTCTAAGGTCATCTGTAGAGTCAGACTTTTCTCACAAAATTGTTTGTACATCCATGTCTCATTTGGGTGGAAAAGGGAAACATTCCAGTCTGAAGGAACAAAGGCTTTATTTGATTTGCTGGTTGCTGTCTTGAAAGGCTCTTGTCAGCCTGACTTTTGCCTAGGGGGAGAGAATTGCCATGGTGTGAGGCTTGCAGGCAGATGGCTGGAAGCAAGCACCAGGCTCAGCGCCTCCCCGTCAGCCTGCCCAGCTGTAGCTCCCAGATTGGAAGGATCTCACGCTCTTTGCCTCTAGGTAGAAAACGTGAATGATAAGAGCCTGACAGAAATGTCAGCTTCCAGCTGCGTGACAATTCCTCTCCAACACAAATCTAAAATAAGAGTCAGGTAAAATTGAAAATTCTCAAAGAATTAGTATCTGATAGACAGTTATTAAAACAGCATTTTCCACAGGAAAAAAAAATGACATCTTTTCCTCTCTGACAGGAAACTGTCAACCATTTCCCCTCACTGGTGCCTCAAAACCTTTCTGTTCTTTTTCAGATGCTCTTTTCTCATCCATGAGCAGTTGCCTCTGATTTCCTTTTGCAACCCCTCTCACATCTTCTTCTATGAGCCTCACCCTGCTCACTTCACCTGCCCAATTCCTTCATACCCTTCCCCCTGTAGTCGGTGCCCCTGTGTTTTTCCAAAAAGAACAAAAATGGGAGAAAGCAGCAGAACTTGCCAATCAGAGATATCTTGCTACTAGTACTTGGAAATTATAGCTCTGACTGCTCAGTGATGCCAGCTTTCATTCTTCTTTCTTAATTTTTTCACTCTATTCAGAGTTAAAATTTGTTAGGTCACTTCTACTCCCATAATTACAAAGTATATTGCATTACGATTTTTCAGCTTTAGTAGGAATTTCTAAATCTACACCTAGCTGAACTAAGGGAAAGCAGGGAGGGAAGGCAAAGAGAAGAAGGAACTGTAAGAAAGCTACACCCTCCTGGGTACTCCATCTTGCTTGGCTGTAATTTATTGTTGAAACCAGGACGCCATAGGAAAACTCTTGTCTGCTGACTTTGTGTCACTGTTTACATCCGTTGACTATTACTCACTGGCATTTAGGGAGATCCTGAACTCCAGTTCTGTCCAATCAGCTCACTGGGAACTCAGTTAACATCCCAAAATACTGCAGGATTCATTGCTGGTGCTCGAGCCATCTGTATTTTGCAATGCTTTCCAGTGCTATGGGTTCTGGGGTGGAACCCTTCTTTAGTGGGGTGACAGACAAAACCCCAGCCAACCTGTGGCTGCAGGCAGGGCAAGGTGCCACACTTTTCCTTCGGATTCCCTCTAAATTTAACCCAGCTTCTCTGGGCCCCTGCTGACATCTTCAGTAGGAATTTTTAATATGTGCACTGCAGGCCTCACCTTCTGCATTTCTACATCTGTGTGTGTGTTTATGTGAGGTCAAGCAATGTGACATTCAGCTGGGGATGCAACTGCTGGACACAAATAGTGTGTTGGCTCTTGCTGGGGGGTCAGAGGCATGAGCAAAGCCAGCTCACAAGCATCTTTTCCTACCCTTATACATCCAATTTCCCACAAAGAATCCACTGCAGAAGTCACTGCTTTCTGCCAGCTAGCAATACCCTGTTACGACTAATTGCAAAAGCCATTAATAAAAGAGGGGAGGGGGGGAAGCAAGACACAAAAGGGAATAAATACTGTACATAGCCAGAAGGCCTTTCCCTCCTACACATATGATTCACTGTTGTTCCTTGCCTCACATGGGAAAATGTTGTCCTGCTGAATACGTACCTTAAAGGCAACTCTGCCTCAGAGACATCGCATATGCATATTGATAACATGCACTTTGTAGTGCCTAGAGATGTTTTTAACGAGGCTTGCTGAAATGTACCAACAACTTTCTCTCTTCTCCTTCTGTGTGCCACAGATGATTTTTAAATGTGTTTCCTGGTGGTCTCCATTTCCTGTGAGAAAGCGAAAGGATTGCACAGACAATAATTCAGGATGGCAGGAGAGGTGAGAAATGGCTTTCCAGCCTCCCCAGCTGCGCAGGCTTGCATGAGCCTGGGGACCCCATTTCTCTTGAAACCTCCCTACAAGCTCTTGGGGTTTTTCACACCAGACTAGAGAGACTCATGAAGCACCACTTGGCCAGCCTTCAGGGAGCAGGCCAGGTGAGAGGCCACCCAGCCAGCAGCAGCGTGGGTGCAGAACCACTCGTGCAGCTAACTCCATGGGGCTCACACACCATAAATCTGCACCTACCCCTGCACTTCTAATTGACATTGCTACATGGCTGGCAGAGGACAGGTGAAGTTTTCTTGCAATCTCAAAGCATTGGGAAGAGACTTGTACATTGAGTCCTTCCAAGCCTTAGCTTCTAGTCTTCTCTTGTGTAGCTGTTTTTATCTATCACTGTTTAATTAATGTAATTTATTTTCAACATCCACCTTATGGTGTGATGAACAATTAAAATGGAGATATAGAGCCATTGGAAGCATGATTACAGAGACACAGATATCCCACACACCCTATTCTGTCCTCTGTGGGATGGCAGGTGCCATTGTTCCCAGGAGATAGTTTTTTTTTATCCCTTTCTACCACTGGAAAATGCCTATAATTGAAATTCTGCTGTATTCATGTTCTACAAAAGGTTACACAGATCCAGTGCCTGCTCCAGAGTGTGTGTCTGGAGAGCAAATGCACAGTGCCCACCAGCACTCCACTTGTGGACATTTGCTGTCCAAAGAGAATGATGCGCTTGGAAAATTGTGCAGGCAGCAGGTCACACCTGGAAATGTGGGGGGCATGACTTTTCTTGCCCAGGACTGCATTTGAAGGAGGGCAAATGCATGGCATGATCTTCCCTCCTCAATGACCAGCAGAGAGGTGGCTGCTGGTCATCTCCAGCAGTGCACCATGTGCTTCATCCACCCCTCTGCAGACCTAAACCAGACTGTGCAGCTGTATTGCACTTGTAAGCATTATGTAAGGATATATGGGCAAGATTTAAATAACTTTATTCAGGCATCAGGATCAGCTGTTTGAAGTGGAATATATTCACAACAGTGCTGCTGTTGGTCTGTCTCATCACCTGATTCGGCTCATTTAAAATTAATTTGCTGCTGTGTCCCTCTGCTGCGGCAGCCAGGAAAGAGATGGAGGAGAGGTGGAGGAACTGCACTTGGCTTCACCTCTCCCTGGTCAAGGGAGGCAGTTTTACTAGGCAGTGCTAATGGGATGCTATGAAGCCTCCATACTCCCTTTTTCACCCACAGAAAATTTTGTGCCACACACTTTCTTAAAATCTTGGTCTCTTCTTGCTTTTAACTGCTGAACCAATGAGATGGAGGGTGCTTTAAATACGACAGCTGTTGTAGTGGCTGATGGGTTTTGACACAATTCCTGGTTGGTGAGAGTTACAGAATTTAAACATAAGTAACTACTCTTTCCTGACATCTCCCCCACACCTTCTCCCCCACACTTCACCCCCACTTTAAGAAAAACAATTACTATTCATTGTGGGCATAATCAGATTTATATGTCCATCACAGCAGGGTATTTTTATCTTATATGAGAAATCTTATTGAGCCAATTTAGAAATCTAGAAATTTTCAAACATAGTTTAAAATATTCCTGAAAGACAGTGTGCTTGTTTCCTTGCTTGCTTGCTTGCTTCTTTCTCTCTACTGAAATAAATTTTTGGATTTCCATTTTTATTGACATGTCACTGCAGATGACATAGTCTTCAAATCCATAGACTTCATTACTAAAATAAATGAAATTTTTAGGTAACCTCAGATAAATTATCATTGTCAGCATCATGAATGAACTCAAATTCATTATAATATGATTTTCACAGCAAAATGTCTTTGGGGGAAAGCAGATCCTTGCTTGCAAAGAGCATACACAAGTGGGACACACACAGAGAGGCACGCTCTAGGCTTCACTGGTTGTGAAAGCACATAGACTGCTTCTAGGAAAAATACAAATAAATCTGCAAAATTTGGTGACGTTTGTCAGGCATCACCCACCACACAGGTTTGATTACAGGAGACATCACCTCTCTGGGACAGGACTCTGAATAACTGTCTTGTTTTCTAGCGGGAAAGATGCTCTGGCTGTTGACACAAACAAGATCTCCCTGGGAACCTGACAGTGGTGAGAATGAGTGAAGAAGTGGAGACAATGAAGTGCTTCACCTCAACCATCATGTCCAAGTATCCTCAATGTGTATTCCCCACCTTGGTACACTTTCAAATGCCATTTGGCCCCAATTTTCTCTGCATAAGTTGAGCATTACAAAGGATGGTTTTCTCCATGATTTTGTTAAGAAGAGGTAGGAGCTTGCTTTCAATTTTGGATATAGTCCTTTCATAGGCTTTATTTCGTCTACACATATTCTGCAAAATGTGCTTCAGCTCTCATGGAACATTTGAGTGTTATCCAGCATCAGCTCGTTTATATCCCTGCAGATATATGGAGAGTTTCCCAGCCTTGAAAGCAAAAATCAAGAGACTAGAATTGGCAGCTATTGGCATTCATTTGGGTGGGAGCTTTCCCTGTTCCTTGCACAGGTCTATATTATTTTATCCTTTTAGAATTTATTCTTTAATTTTGGGGACTGCTGGAGGGGAAGCTGAGGAAGAAAAACAGAAGCCTTAAGGTAATGACTCAAGTAAGAGTGTTCACACCTTCATTTTCTATGTGTGTTAAAACAAGAAGGGAAGAATAAAGGCAGGCAAATGCAGCTGAGGCAAATGCAGTTTAGGAAACCAAGCAATGCTCATGGATAGCCACTGGCAGCAGAGATAAGAGGGGGGCAATGAGCTCCCTGCTGAGACACACGCCCTTCCTTTCATGGCTGGCGTCCCCAGTGGCTGTCACACAGGTCCAGAGCCAGGGAAGGAGAGGGGTGAAGGGCTGTGTGTGTGACTGATGGCCCCCACAGGCAGCAAGTGCAGGGGCAGGGTAAGGGGGAAGGCAACCAAGAGGAGGACTCAAGGATGAAGAAGGAATTCCATTAAGAAGGATGGGCAGTGACACATAAAAAGGAAGAGCTATTGTAAACCAAAGTCTGTTGATAAAGTACAGGTGAGTGTAAGCTAGCCACGAATCAGTTCAGGCTGGAAATGATGAGAAGTTTTCTAGTTTTTAGACCTGTAACCTCTGGAGCTAACTTCCAATTAGAGCAGCTACAAAAAAACTGGTTATCATAACTTTAGGAAAGTTAAGACTTTAGGAAAAGTTGAAGTGCTGGGTAGAAATTATTGCATTCTGTTGTTATGAGAGACAGTAAAGGACTGGGCTCTGTAGCCTACGAGATCCTTCGCTGGTCTGTGCTCCTAATTAAATGAAGTAGGGGTTCTTTGCTGTGTATTAAGCTGGGGGGATGTGAACAAACATCTCATAGGCACAGAAGCCTTTCTGTTCCTCCTAGAGCTTCCCTACCAGCAGTCTCCTTGACAGCACAAACCTTGCTGTAAACAGTAAAATAAATGCAAGGCTTGAAGAACAAAAAACACAGCCAGGGAATTATGTTAAACAGTGAAGGTCTCAACTGCTTCTGTGCAGGTTAATAAGAAGGGCCATATTCTGACATCCTCACTCCTTGTCTTCCAGAAAAAGCATTTATTCTGACATGGAAAACTATAACTTGGTGACAGAAGCTGACTTAGTTACAAAATTCCTGTCAAATCATCAAACAGAAAGTACAAAAAGAACATATAAGGGTCATTGAACTGTGTTCCCAAGGGCTGGGCAGAGGTGGTGTAAGTCTAGACAGAATCACCTTACACTTTTTATTTCTAAGGCAAGCAGAGCCAAAATGATACTCACATTTTGGATAGATTTATCATAGCTTTTTGGCACAATTCCAGGGGGGTTTGATGCAGTTGAAATCCAGAGTGAGCCTGCAGGTTGATTTCTATTTTCTGAGGACTACTTCATCTTTTTGTAGAAAATATAATTGATCTCAGTGTAAATATTCAGAGTTATTGGAACTGCCTAATTATTATATTATTAAAATGAAGAACAGCTTTTGGGAATATTAACTGCAGCAGAATAAGCAACAGCAGAAGCTGCCTGATTGACAGAAAAAGCGTTTAGACTATTTTCTTCTATTTTTTTTTGTTTTGTTTTGTTTTTTAGTTTAATGTTAAGGTGGATGGGCATTCTGAAGCAAATGTAAAAGGCAAAGAGCCAGAGGGAAAGTAGAAACATAAATACACTGCAGTCAGAAATACCAGGGTGTGCGTGCATGGCTCCTGGGCTCAACTATGACCTGCACCCCAGGACAAGAGGCCGTCCCAGGAATAGCCTTTGCTTGGAGCATGTGGCGTCGGTGGCAAGGAACCGCATGTACCATCCTGTGGTGCCAGGATTTATTTTGATGGAGAAGCCAGGAGCCTGGCAGGGAAATGTATTTGTTTTCCTCACACACATGAGGTTGGGTCAGCTTTGCAACTGGAAATGTGGTCAGAGTACATTGGGGAAAGATAGAGTTTGCCCCCTGCTCTGTTTTTTTGTTTTTTTTTTTTTTTTGACAGTGCCAAGTTGCTGCAGTGAAAGTCATTAATGCTAATTGCAGCTCTTTGCTCGAGTTCTTAGGGATTTCTGTGTGCTTTTAAACATTCAGTGAGCAGAGGGGCAATAGCAAGTAAGCAGGACTGATGCGGCTGTTCTGATAAAAAAGATGTGAAAGAATGAGCTGTATGAGTCCCAGAGTATTCCAGCTATGATTTTGTGGGTTGGAAAATGCCGGGAGACTGGAAGCATCTTCAGTGAGCAGAGGAGGAGAGTCCTTCTGGGAATGGAGCTGTGGGATGCTGTATTGGAACAGGAGGGGCTCCAAGGTGCTTGTGCAGGTGGGGGTGCTGAGAAGTAACAAGGAGAAAACACCAAAGGAGAACAAGGTGCCAGAAGCAGAGGCAGAAGAAGCCATGGGAAGACAATATTCAAAACAGATCTATAATAGAATAATTACAAAATAGTGACAATATATTAGTCATCCTCATGTAGAGGAAGCTTTTCATTCACGTGGCCATCTGGCAGCCTCTCTCCCAAGGCCAGAGATTTTCACTGCTGGGCCTGAAGCCCCTCCACAGCAGGAGGCTCCAGTGACCCAATGGGTCCCCACCTGACTCATCACACATCCCACTCACAGTCAGACCAGGTTTCCTCACCTGTTCAAGTCCAGGTTTCCCATGGCAAAGTCCCAGCTGTCTTGTTCCATAAAGCCATTTATTCATGGTGCAGTAGCACAGGAACAACCAGAGCTGGTGCCTCTGAGGGGGGTTCCCAACCAAGGAACCCCTGGGCTTTTATACCCTCACAGTCTCCGAAGTCTCCTCTTCCTCCTGAGTCTTTGGCTCCTGCCCCCCTCTCTGTGTCCATCCACCTTGCTGGCTCACTGGTTTTCCTCTCCTTTATTACCCAAAAGGCTGCAATTCCCAGCTCTCCTGTGTTTCCCAGTGTCCATTCACCTGGCTGGTGTCACCCATCATCCTGTCCTGTGTTATCCCAAAGGCTGGCAGTCCATGGCCTCTCTTCTCAGGCTCTTACCTGGACCATCTCAGTCTACAATTTGAGAGCTGGGCTACTTGGAGCTCATGTACTCCTCAACATTCTTACTCGAAATGCAGTAGCTTAGGAACTTGTGCAGAACCTGCAGTGGAGCCAGCACAGAAACATTCTGTCAACTGATTAGCTGTTATTCATTAAATGCAGTACCTTTAACCATCAATCTGTTTTCACTTCACATATACCTTGTTGTGAAAGCCATGTCTCATCTGCAAATGATGATATTTTCCCTCTCTTTTGTTTTTGTTCACCAGTTCATCTTTTTCGACAGATGAGACATTGCTTGGTGTTAGGGACAAGAAGATTCAAGCCTGTTTTTCTAGGCATGCTACAGCATAGAGAGTTAACATTTTCTTCTCACATATCTTTTCTTGGGGAAAATAAAAAGAGAAGAACAAATACAACAAAGCAACCCTTGCCTCTCCCCTGTAAACCTTTGTGTGAAACAAAGAAAGCAACTGGTGTTGCCATAAGAGGGCACACTGCAGCTGTAATTTCCGCATAGTCCAGCAACCTCTCATAGGAATGAGAAGTGGCAGTTGCTTCCCCTCTGAGACTGTACAGTATTTGTACTGAAGAAAGTGCAGGAGGCTTTCTATTTAGTCTCCTAAGTGTCTGTTTGTTTGCTGGCTTCTCCCTACCCACCCTGCCTTTCACCCTTGCAGCCTGTCTTGGGTTGCTTTTAAGGGAAATTTTCAAAGCTTGCAGAACTCTTGTGCTTAAAGTTAGTATTCTTTGCCACAGTTTTGATGAATCTGTATTTTTTCTGGCTAAGTGTATTACACGCAGGGAGTGCACTGCTTTGGAGAGTGTCCTGCACTAAGTGAGCAGAAGAGAGCAGGTGCATACAAAGGTATCCTGTCTTGGGATGAAGAGATGCAGATCACTGACTATATGAGAACCAGAAACTCTGCCAGCAGCAATTTTTGCAATGAGTGCCGGTCCTTACACAGCTAAAACAATTCTGACACTTCCAGTATGAGAAGGGCAGACAAAAATAAGAAAATTGATCAATGGACTGAAAGGGTCAACATGTACACCAAGAAGAGCAGGTATTCTTTGGTTAAAATCACATTTAAAAAAAAACACAAGATCTGAAGGCCACAAACTTAGTGGACAGAGAGAAACTATATTCTAATAGAAGAGGGTTTAGGAAAATTGAAATAAGCAGAGGCTATGACAAATCTACTCCTTCCAGTGTAAGAACAGGTTTGTAGGTAGGGTAGAAAAGTATTAATACATAAAAGGTGGGAAAAATTTTCTCTCTGATAGAGGCGTACCTTGGATATGCTCAACATTTTTTCCCTTACTAAGTGACTTGGATAAGTGTACAGGACACAGAGAAAGGATAAATTACCTTTGTAGTCCAATGGTACTTGGCATAAAGATAAAAGACAACACCTGGTTTGATGTGATCCTTGTTATCCTGCTGCCTCTGCACTGTTCAGTTACCTCCAGTCCCCAGGGCTGTTTGTTTTATCACATTTCTAGCCAATAGCTCTCTAGTGTGAGTGCCAGGCCCCTGTGACAGAGATCATACTTTGTTATGAGCTTGCACACTTTGTAGCAGAGTGAAGCCTTGACCTCTGGGTTATCATGCTATGATAACTCCCAATGCTGACAGTCTGATCTGCTGGTACAGAATTACAAGTAATAAAAACTGATGAACATTTAGGTCAAAGACCAAAACTCACAGCCTTCCTAAATGCATTGATTAGGCTGTTAGGCCACATCTCTGTTTGCTGGAAATGCCATGGCTCCTGTATATTGCTGTCAGCCTAGTTGTTGTCAAAAAGATGAAACTGCCTACTTCCAATTATTATGGCACCACTTTTCTATACCATGGTCCCCTAAAAGCACTTGGATAATGCTTGCTGCTTGCAGACATTGCATGCTGTTGGCACATGTTTGTTTTGTATCTAGCTAAGCATGGAAATGGTCAGACATCCTCTCAAGAATTAGTCTAAGGCTTATGGGGTGTCACTGTCCCGTTGCCCCTTTACTACCTCCTGAGCAAAGCCCCTAGGACTGATCACATGAATGGTCTTCAAATGCATCTTCTGTCAGCTTGACATAAATAATTGTCATAGACTGCTAAAACAAAGTTGCTTTTCACTGAGGAGCTTTCATTTGCTCTTACCAAAGTTTTATGGGAGACAACTAACCCAGAATAAAGTGTCTGGTAGACGGTGCCTATGCTTGTGAGAAAACCAGTCACTGAAAAAAAGCATGTTGACAATTTCTTCTCGAGATCCCACAGCCTTTCTCTGTGTCAATGATTAAAAACTTTTGCTTCTTCCAAGGAGATTGGATGCTTTATGGAGCACAGTCCAATGGGGTAACCTCAATTCTGGTAATGAGGACTTAAAGCACATAATCTCGTAATTTGAAAAACTTATTTTTGCTATCACTGGACAGAATCCTGACTTAACCTCCCAGCACAACAGCATTGTTTCCATATATTAGTTTGACTGAGTAGGAGCAGCAGAAAAAGGAGATCCCATTTATTAACAAAGATTAGAGCAATTTATTGTTGCATCTGGGACTTTGAGATCATCTTCATGTTGGCCTTACTAATTAGCAACATAAACTCCTGCTTCCCTTATGAGATTGGTTTGCAACTGGAATTTGACAGAAGCTATAAAGAAATGTTCTGAGAAACTACTCAGGATGATATATTGGAGAAAAAACCCTAAAATACAGTGCAATTCCTCATGTGTAACAACTAATATGAGATATTATTTGCTGTGAAACGCCTTTTGAAGTGTCTACTTTCATGCTCTTTATTTCACCATCTATCTTTACACAAATTTTATTCTTAGCACAAATAATTTTCCCATAGTCCCTTTGCATTTACGTTAGCAGTGTCACACTGCACAGAAACACAAAACCACCACCACTGCAGCCTCTCTGGCAATTTTTGTTAACCATTGTCTGAGACAGCTTCCAAGCCACCTCCTAGTATGCTGATCAAGACTTCTGTTTCCGACAGATCCAGCCCCATCCAGAGATTTTTTGAGCTCCCCTGCGCTGCCGTGAGAGGCATCACCAACCTAATCCCCTGACAGCATTTAATCCCTGAGTCATTCCTAGTGGAGATACTTTGCATGCTTCATCTGCTAGAGAAGCACAGCATCATTAAAAACAACTAATGACACAAATTTATAACATCATTGCTACTTGTGAAGTGTTTCATCAGCCTGTCTGTATTCTCATACCCTGGATTCTCAGATCGTGATGTTTCCAGATCTCACAATTGTATTAAGTGATCACATGTGAATGAGGGGAAAAAAGTCAAACAAAATGTTTTTAATTTAAAACTCCTCTGAATTTAAAAAGAGAATGTTTTGATTCTGAATCTTACAGCAGAACTGACAATATTTTGGATTTCACACAACAGTTATTGTAAAGCTTTCCCAATGGTATTCCAAATTTGATTATTGTTGTTTTCACCAAACAGAGAGCACAAACCAAACCAAGACAAACCCTCTCTCTAATTTAACAGTAGCTGTGTCCCCTAAATGCTTACTAACAATCTCTTTCAACCCAAAACTCAAATCTGTGGGTCTAGAGTAGCTCAGTATCACAGATAACCCCCAGTAGCCTTGCCATGCAGGAGAGCTGGCAACAAGTGACAGGTGGAGGGAGTTCTGTTATCAACTAAAAACTTGAGACTGATTAAAACAGGGAAGAGAGAAATGTCTGTATTAGCTCTGCTGATATTCTGAAGTAGAGGATCTGGTAAAACCTGCAGTCATGACTGGAAAAAAACTGGCTGATCTTCAGGACTTCTGACCTGGATTGCATTCAAGAAAGTACAAAGCAGGTGAGAAAAACCCACAAAGTCTCTGCAGAAGCAAGCTGTATTAAATTTACTCAGTGCAGGTGTAATGATTTGTTACTTAGAGAGAGCGTTCAAAGCTGCATGTTAAATCAAACCACAAGGACAACACTGTCCATGTAACAACCATGAGAGCACACAAGGCTTCCTCTTTCCAGATTTATCTGCAACATAAACAATTTAGGTTGGCTGGAAAAATGTTAACATTTGTAAGAGAGAAAACACCAATGTTCAGAAAAGAAAGATGGGAGTCAGAGTGCCTGTTTTATCTTTCCTGTTAAAGTTTACTTTTAAATCTGTGGGGTAACAAGGGTGCTTAAAGACTTATTAACCATAGGTTTTATACCTATATATATTATTTACATGTACACATAGAGACACATATATGTAAATATTACTTTATATACATATGTGTGTATATAATGTTATATACATATATAA
This sequence comes from Zonotrichia albicollis, assembly GCF_047830755.1. Classification (NCBI taxonomy): domain Eukaryota; kingdom Metazoa; phylum Chordata; class Aves; order Passeriformes; family Passerellidae; genus Zonotrichia; species Zonotrichia albicollis. The sequence continues at coordinate 109,324,665 of NC_133819.1, forward strand.
AAATACATATGACATTATTATTTATTTATGACATTAAATATATAAGTATATTAATAAATATAAATATAAGTAAATGACACTATATATACACACGTTTGTAAATTTAAACATTGAATTACATATATACACATATATAAATGTAATAGTAAAAACAGTTTTGACCATTCCTAGAACTACAGGACTCAGTATTTGAAACCTGCTTTAGCTATGGAGTTTCCTTCTGACTCTGGAAAGCTTAGGCATTTCCCACCCTCTGACTGCAAACTGGAAATTGGTGTCTAGGTTTTCACCTCATGTTGTTAGGACTATACATTTCCCAGTTAACCTTGAAAACTGAGATGTTTTATTATTGATGATAGTTTGTGTTTGCAAGAATATAAAATGACAACTTTTCAGACTCCTTCCATCACCTAAGACTCCAGCACTGGAGAAGAATATAAGAAAAACAAGTTTTATTTAGGCAATTGTCTCAAATATGTAGGTTTAATGATAAATTCTAAATTATTAGCAAAATGTTGAGAAAATGGATTAAAGAGGGCTGAATTCAGAAAAAAAAACCTTTGGTATATCATGAACAAGAGTTCATAGAAACTCTGTATTTTGTTAAGATATTTTGTTAAGAAAAATGCAATCTGAAATGAAAATGAAAAATCTGAATCACAAGTTCAGATGCTTGGAGCTTCATTGTGAAAGCCTTTGCGGTTTCCTTAGGGTCCCAAATTCATTGAAGGGACAGCTGTCTGTGCAGGAAATATAGAGAAAAGGAGACCATACAATGGAGGATGCCATCAGATCCTGCACAGCAAACATGTCAAACAGCCAGAAATGTTCAAGCATCCTTTTGACAATGAAAGGGAAAAAAAAAAGAAAATTAATTGTTCTACTTAATTCCATTCAATGTTTGTGGATTCAACCTGTAGAAAAAATTAAAGCTAAATGTGAACAACCTGAAAAAACCAGAACACTGTAAGAAGAAGACCAAACTGCCCCCCCCCCCCCAAAGCCCCCCAAACACACAGAACAATATTTCTTACTGGGGGGTAATAAAATAATTTTGCTTTGACCTTTTCCTCACCACACAGACACAATAGCAATAGCTGCTATATATAAACCTTAGATGCTCTTCAGCTTTGCTCTACCAAAGCATATTTATTTTAACTCAGGAAGGCTAGTGGTAAAAGAAATTGGGGGATGTTTTATTTACACAATGATAAATTAACCTATGGATCTTTTCTCTAAGGGTAGCTCTAGGAATGACTAGGATGCAGAGAGATCCAAATGGACTTTTTGACCTCTTTTGTTAAAGCTCCCTCCATGGCATTTGTTGGGCTTTTTCAAAGCTAAAAGGTTGGAGGACACAAAGCTTTATTCTCACATTTTAATCTTGAGGCTAGAAAAGCTTCTGCATTCATGCCCTAGCAATGTTTGCCTCCAGTAAATCTGAAGCATGCTGGGCAGCTGTGGAAGGAGGGCAAAAAACAAAAAAGCCTTGTGTCTGAAACATTTGTGTTTGTGTGCATCCTACCCTGTACAGCTGGTCTGACTCAGCTCTGAGAAGATGCTGTGCAGCTGTTTCTCTGGAGCAATACCTGTGGGCAAACAACAGCACAGTCCAACATCTCTGTACATCTTCCTGATCTCCAGGGTTCATTTTGTCCCTGCTCTGTCATCTTTAATCATGAAGCATTAGGCTTATTTTTACTGGATATTCATGCACATATGTTCAGAACTTACAGGGACAATCAGCCATTGTTCCAGTTTTCCTATTGATGTTTTTCTTGCAAATCAGAGCCCAGGGACTGGCCACAAGCCCAAATCCCATCTTTTCAAAACTGATTACTTCTTTGCTGGGACACTGTTTGCTCTACTGCAATTGTCTAAGACTGGGTTTGGCTGGTGCAAACTCACTTCATCTCTTCTGGAAGCAAAGGCAGGATTTACCCTACGAACTGTACAGCTCTGGCAAGTCAAAGCAGATGAAATGCCCCCTTCCACTCTGGGGTAATTCTGCTGCTGGCTAAAAAAGAGGCCCCCAGACCAAAGGGGCAGCAGCAGCTAGAAGAAGCTTGCAGAAGGGGATCTATAGACTAAACCATCTCATTCCAGCTCTGATGAGCTCATTCAGCTGGAAAGGCAAAACAAAACAAAATATGCACGCATTCCTGTCTGAATATGGGACCACAAGGCAGCTAGGCACTGAGACACCATGCAAATGGAAATGATTAAGTACTGGAACAGAATAGCAGAGATATCACTAGGAACTATCAAAGGAAATTTTTGAGGAAAAATGAATGACTCTCCAATGCCCTGAGATTTTCTGTTCTACAATAATGAAATAATTCCCACAGAATAAATGAAATTAACACTAAGGTAGAGTGGAATAATGGCAAAATATTTTGCATGCTAGAAAATTACAAAATGTCTAAGGTAATTTTAAAATTAAAATCAATTTTTAAATGGTTGAAGTGTGGGGAAAGAAAACCTTGTGGCAAATGGACTTTGGGAGGAAGAGCAGCAGAACCCAAATGGCTCTGTGGCAGTAGGAGATGGCCATGACCCCATCTCAAGCTGAAAACCATATGGCTCAGAAAAAAAGTGGAAATAAATGACCAAGTCATTAGGATCCCAGCGGGGCATGCAGCAATCCCAAATGGCAGCTGGTCTCCCACAGTTTTACCCACTGATCTTGCCCACTGCTGGGAAGAAGTAAACACCATGGCTGTGCCACATTGTGCCTCCCTGCACCTCTCACCCACAGGCGTGTGCACACACATGCACGTATGTGCACATTTGAATAGACACCTGTTTATTAACAAGAAACTCTAGGCATGCTGTGAATTCCAGATTTTTTTAATGAAGATTCATATCAGAAGGGAAATAGAGATGAAACATCACAGGAAGCTCACAGCTGTGCATGAGCAGAGAATAGCAATTGGGAGATCTGTTTGCAGGTATGCCCACAGAAAACCTCTGCCTCTCCCCATCCCACATGGCAAGGTGAGAGACAAATAATACAAGCTCCTTTTGCTTTTCCAAAGAACACTGTGATAGCTTTTTTTGTCAGATTATGCCACAGCTCTTGTACTTGCAAAAGGATTGTTTTTCTAACGAGGCAAGAAAAGTCAAAAGAATTTAATGCCCAAGATAACAGTTATCAGTCTGATATAAATAAAGCAGCGTATAACGTTTGCAATACACTACAATCTACAACTGATAAAGGAGTCTAAAGCCAAATGAGGGTTTAAAAGCAAGCTGATATTGGAAATATCTGCTAAGTTCTCTCTTTAAGCAGATGCCTGGGTCACATTTGCTGTTTGTAGCTGCTGTTGCTGAAGCCAGTGTTGACACTGAAGCCTAGAGTAAGGACATTTCTCACTCAGCAGAGCTCAGTCTCTCCATGGGATCCAAAAAAGGCTCAGATGAGATCCAAAAGCTTCTCCCACACCCTCATACAATAGGGACCATGTTTTAATTATGTACTGATACCTTTGTGCCAGTAATCCCCAGTAAGAAGTATACTACAAAGATCTCCCTTGCCCATGTGGTTGCTTCTGTGTTCTTCCCAGGACCCTTCATCTTAACACTGCAGACAGCTCCATCACTATGTGCTTGCCTTTGTAACTCTCCAGACACCCATATTCCTGTTTTGTTCTTGTTTAAAAATGTCAGAGTGGCTCCTTCCTCGTGTGATTGTGACACCAAAATAATTTTACTGGTTCCGCCTAAATTGCCTTGGGAGCCTGTTTCAGTAAGGTACAAACTATGTGTGTATTAAGTCATATGCAACATACACACTCCCCCTAAGCTTCTTGGGAAGTGCCTCTGGAGCTTGAAGAAGTTGAAGGCAAGAGCTGAAGCACTTCAAGGGGTGAATATCAGGCATGAGATATTCCTACTGATTAGAAGCTATCCCAGGTGATGGATTCTCATATTAGTCATTTCCAGGATCCTAATTTACCTCCATTAATGTCATAGGAGCTAAACGTTGCATTCTAAGCAAAGAGTTAGACAACTAGAAATGTAAATTCCCCAGGTTCTGATTTCCACTGAAGATTGTCATGGGAGCTTGGTCTCACAAACTGTTTTAGTGAAGGGTCTGAAGTGCCAGAATAATTTCTATCACTTTTCAAATCCTTGGCTCTCCACTAGTCCTATGAGTTTTTAATCCATTTGGCAAAATCAGTGATGTACATACATGACCTGGTTTCAGCTGGGATAGAGTTAATTTTTCCTCGGTAGCTGGTACAATGTTGTGGTTTTGGATTTGGCATGAGAATAATGTTGATAACACACTGATGTTTTGTGTTTTTTATATTAAACTGCTCTTATGTCAACATAAAAGTTTTGGTTTTGATTCTCCTCCCCATTCCACTGGACTAGGAGTGGGGGAGGTGAGGGAGTGGCTGTGTGGTGCTTAGTTCCCAGCTGGGATTAAACCATGACAACATACCAGCATAATTTTTGCTATAATTGGTTTAGCTCATTTCCTTAAAAATATTAAAACATTTGCACAAGCAGCTCTCTTCTCTGATGAATATTTTTCCACAGGAAATCATTCATTCTCTGTTGCATACATTTCCAGACTCCTCTTAGACATGTTCCATGGGTTGGATTTGGGGCTTTTCCTTATATTTCAGTCCCAAGCTTTAGGATCATGAAATGTTTCCAATGATCACAAGACGCCTTTTTTTTTTTTTTTGACACTTGTTTATTTGCAACAGTAGTGTGAGATACAGTAGAATACATGTGGGAACCAGATAATCATGTATTATTTTATAGTGAATTTTTCAGTAGATTATTCCAAATATTACATATGGAATTTTAAAGTTCTATTACATTAGTTCTGATATCATGGTGACTAAGCACTTAAACAATAAGCAGTCTTGTGGAAAAATCCATATACATAGTTTGCTTTACCTCCTTTGTCCTAAACTTCAGACTGCAACAGGATGACTTAGATCATATAAGTGGGTAGCAAATACTGCAGTCTATATTTACACATTATCTATTCAGAAAGTCCTTGAGAAACTCTGATACACACAGGCTGAACTGAGATACAAAAAATTGTGCATGGTGTTTTCACCTCTCACCTTGAAAAGAAAGACTCACGATGTAAATTCTCACATATTTTAATAAGATTAAAAATATTGGATGGTGTACAATATCCTGAATGTGTTACACAGCCAGCAGATAAGATGTTTCAGAGCACAGCAGCAGTTGCTCTGCCATCAAGCACTAGAAAGGTAGATGGCCATCGAGCTTTCTAAACACACACTGTGGTAATTACTAATAACCAGAAAAAAAGCACATTTTGAAAAACTGATATGCAAATACACGTGACAAACCTAAACACAGCATGAGATGAATCTCACTCCTACTTCCACGAAAAGGTGGAATGCTTGGACAGAAGGGTTTTCATGACAACTTGGATGCTGAAGGGTTTCTTCTTTTTTTTTTTTCCTGAGAATAGCTAGAATTTGGGTGATGAACTCCTCAGAGTGCACATAACCTAAAAGGTATTTGTGTGCTTCAATAGAATCACCCTTGGCTTCCATGCTTTCTTTTCAGAAACCCAGAGACTTAATATTATGAAGGTGCTTGTTAAAGTGCAAATATAGCATTGAAAACAATCCTGCTATCATGGAGGAGTGAGACTCATCCTATTTTTGGGGCCCCAAAATGATGACAGACCTGCCAGTATTCCTGTGATTTCTATCCACAATCATAAAAAAAACTATTTCCCACCAAAACCAAGAAATGTTTTAAGAGGACATCAAGTATGTTATGAGATGCAGTGTAGAGCTGAAGAGCTTTAGAACACAAATCTCCCTCAAACAGTATCAAAGTACATGTTTAAAAAGAATACTAAAGCAAAAGTATCTTGAATCCATAAAAAGGTCATGCTAGCCTATTATTTAACCAAGCATGACTATTGTACAGTGATGATACCATTGCAAGACAGCTTAGAGGAGCACGTATCCCTGTGCTAATGGATGCTGAAGAGTGATGTTCCCTTATATGAATGTGGTGGGGCAGAACCACCTGTGATTACAGCCACTGCTAAGGATTTACTTTAGGGTGGGTCACTAGCCTCAAATTGAATGCATCTTCTTCCAAAATTAAACATATTGCTGAAAGCCTTGGATTTTAGAAAAAACACAGTGAAGTGTCTGAGAGAAGCCATCATGCCCCAAAAAAGCTCAGGATCATTTCCACTGTAGTCAATTACAAACTCCTCCACAAGTTTTAATCTGTGGGATCAGGAGCAGACTTACCCCACGTTGCTTACCTGCTAATGTCTAATGGCATGGCATCAACATTTACTGCCTGCTGGCCTCTATTTTAGGAAAAAGATCCTCCTAACAGAGGTGGCTGGTGCTATGCTCACATTATGCTCACCTCAGCAGCAGAATCAAGCTGGGTGAGGAAAACACACATCAAGCCATTTGTGTAAAGGACCCTTAAGCATAAAGCAAATCACAGCTTCTTATTTAAATAACACAGTACCATGCAAAATTCACAAATTAAGGAGTGTCTTTAAGTACAAAAAAATGCAAACCTTTGCTTAAAAATCCACCAATTTTATGTGTATTACTCTTTACTTTTTTAAGCCATGCAAAAGGTTTAACCAAAATGTCCCCTTAACAAATACAGATTGGAACTATGTAAAAGAAAAAGCCCAACTTACTGCCTAGACAAATCCCCAACAAGTTTTGATCTTTCTCACTGAATTTCTTTATCATGGTAGTTATCCATCTGAGCAGAGATGGACAACTACCACCTGTGGATAACACTACACCTGTGCTGCCCTTCCCTTGGGATACTTAGTCCTTGCTGTGGGAAGGAGCTCTTATCTGCAATTTGACATTGTCCATTGCAGGTCCCCAGCCATGCTCAACTGCAAATGCAGGAAGGAGTCATGAATCTCATGCTCAGTGCAAGGAACTTGCACCACAATAACAGGGATTAAGACAAGAAAAATGTGGAACTTGAAAAAGGACACGCTGGGACTATACAAGGCTGCAAGCTGGGATACTAGAATTGCCCTTGGATCATAGTGCACAGATTTGAGGGTGTAGTGGTTTATTATCTCATTAGAAACATCTAATTCCCTGTAATAAAGATTGCATGTAGAGTATGTCAAAGAACAGATGAGGCTAATACAGCCCACAGTCAGGACTAATATTTTTTTTTCCCTCTCTTTTTGCTAAATAAGCAGGGATAGGTTTTCAATTTAAAAATAAAAACTATATAATTACGGTAATAATACCATGCTCCTGACTGCTCTGCAGCTGCATATTGTAAAACTCAAAGCCACTGATCAGAAACAAAAGCAGTAAGTCAGCAAAAGCTTTACAGAAATGTTTTGCTGGGGTGATTTTGTCTGGCAAAAACCTCTATAGGGGAAAGACTGTTTACCAAACATATTTCATGTCCTTTTGCCCCTAAAACACCCTGCAAGCACTTGAACCTTTTTCTAACAACAGATAAAGAAACCTTTGCCAGAGGTGTAGTTTATGACTATATGAACACAGGAACAAGCAGTGAACCTGTTCAAATAGTTAGGCATCAGTTACAACAAAAAGCCAGAAGCAGTCATATTTTTATCATCTGTTATAAAAAAATATTTCCCAATCAGTGTCTCAATACAGTTAAAAGTTAAAACCCCTCTACATTACTAATAAATTAAAAAAAACACTATCTCCAACCATCTCGTAAGAAAATAGGTGAGTAATTTAAACCTTTAGTTTACATAAATTAGCACAGAAATGTGTATTCAAACAAGTGCACTGAAAACAGATATGCCTTCTTTTCTTCTGATATCTCTTATTTAAGTTATTAAGTAACAGGAAAGCCTTTATATTCTTTGCATGACCTTGAGAGTCTGCTAACACTGAATGGTCAATAGTCAAACCCCAGGAGAATGTTTCACCAGATAGACAATGACAAGAGGGAGCATGAAGTACAGTCCACTGCTTTGCAGCCTTATTACCCTACACTTCAACATTCCATTTCAGCACATTTACTCTTGGGGATGAAGGTAATGTATTTATACAGTGAATCCGATGAGTGAAATTTGATGGGTTGATAGAATTTTTTTTCTTAAAAGCCTGTTAAAGTATCATTTTTTTCAGAGGTAGTCTGCAAGGCATTAGTGATGTACATGAGTGGAAACAATATTCCTTTGCTTGACTGTGGATAAAACTCTTAAATAGTGCTGGTGCTGTCTCTGAACCTCGCAGAGAAGGCTTAATGGGTAAGATGTTATAATCGGTGCTGACAACAGCCAATTAAGTGTCAGAAGAACAATCTGATAAGTAGGTCTTCATGTCAATAGGCATTTCCTGGTACGTCTTAACTGTCAATCTGGATGTTACACATCTCTATCTTTATCTCATTATTGACTGCTTTATTAAAGGAGAATGCTTTCATCTCCTTTTTTTTGACTTTGGGGTTGCTCCAGAAAGAAGGAAAGGAAAATACTAGGAATAAGTCTAAGTTTGGAATAATTGATGGGGAGTCCTAATTATAGCAAAGTCCTAATCTTCCAACCGAGCAGGTGTATGGTTTGGTGACACCACTCCGTGCATGTGCCCACACCATACCTTTCAAGAAGTGGATGGTGCTCAGTCTAGAGGAGATCTGTTTCTTTAATGGGTGGAAGGATATCTGTGGACGTGCTAGCAGGCCGCTCTCTGCTTTCAGTGCTTCTTGCTAGTCATACGGAAGACAACACCTCGCTGGATGGGTCTCTTCCCTTCTTGTCCTCACCCCTGTCGATATCAATCACATGAACTATGCCAGGCTTCAGGATCAGGTCATCGGTCTCTACGTGGCTCCTGTTGTCATCCACCTCGATGTACTTGCCCTTGGAGGGCTGGGTGGCCTTACCAAAGACGTCTTTGAAGCGGCGCTTGAGCTCAACGTCCGGGCAATAGACGTACTCGTACAGAGCACCGGCAAGGACGGCTCCGATTATCGGTCCCACCCAGTACACCTGCAAAAAAAGGGGTGGGGAAAAAATCCCAGGCATTAAGCTTTTAAATTAACAGTGATAAGAAGGCTGACAAAGATTGCCCACTTCTCTGAAGTGAAGTAATTTTGTCAAGTTTTATTGATCTATCAGGAAGTTAAATCAAGTTTTATTGATCTATGTTCTTCACAGGGAGCTTCTTCTAAACTTTTCATTCCTCACTGCCAGCTATAGACCACAAGTATGGACTCTTTGCAAGCAGACACACAAAGGAAACATTGATGTAGAAAAGTTATTTTCTTCCTGCATTTTGAACCAAGATGACAATGAACTTCCAAGGAAAAAAAGCCCTTCCTAGTGTACACACAAAGGCCCTTCCTAGTGTACACACAAAGAGTTCTGCTTTGGTATTTCAGAATAATGTTTCCAAAATATTTTGAATTTGGCATTTAATCCTACACAATACAACAGGCAGTCAACTACAACAGGCAGTCTGATAATCTAATTTAAATAAACAAATACAATGGACATAACCCAACTTTGTAGGTACCTATCTACTTAATCATGACCAGCAGCAGTGCAGTGACATTAGCAGGTGCCAAAGTCCACAGGCTTCTGTCGATGGTATGCCAATATCACTGCTCTGGAGGAAGAGAAAAGGCTGTCTTTCCAAGTGGCCAGGGCAGTAACTAAGCTTCTCCTGCAAGTTTGTCCACGGTGCATTTGTTTATTGTTTATTGCTTTACTTATAAATTACAGGCTTCCTCAGAGTATGGATAATTAATCTTGTGAAAAACTACAGCAGTTTTTCATATGAACAAGCCATTCACTGATAACTGGGTAAATCTGCCTCAATAGGATAACTCTTGGGAACAAAGTTACACATGGTATCGTGTTTGCAGAATTGAAGCCTTAGGGCCTGAAGACAATGCTGTTTCTATTCTTAGCTGCAGTGGGAGCAATGTGGGCTTCATACTTTAAAAATCAAGAAAATCCTTATATGCATTGTAATATACAGCTCTTCAGTCTGCACTGAGTGTGTCTCTAGAAGTGATTTCCCTCTCTATAATTAGGTGAGGCTGAGCTGTGATCCATCTTTCCCTTATAAAATATGAAATGTTTTTTTGTAAGTTGGATGCTATAGAAATTTACTGCATCATTCACAGCCTGCTTATAACATTATTTCCTGTGCAACTGCGCCTGACTAAGCTGACACTTTCAAACTGAAGCAGGTAACATCTGGCCTGGTCTGCAAATACCAGACTGCAACCTCTTCATCTCTCACTGCAGGCATTTGCTGACGCAGGTTCTCCCCCAGGAACCAGATCACAGAGGGTCCCTGTTCTCATTTTATACATCTGCCCCAGTTTGCTGCAGAACCAGGCAAAATGTGAAGCTGACAGAATTACTTCCATAGCTCCTCACCAGCAGGACCAGAGGGGTTTGCAATCTGCCTTGGAGGATTTTTCTTTCCAGCAGTTCAATTCTTTCAGTCTCCTTGGGTCGCTTTTTTCATTTTTGTTTGGAACTTCTCCTATGATTTCTTTTCTACCCAAGCTATTACCTCCACAAAATGGCCCCCGAAATAGTAAGATGCTATTCCAAACATGCTGCATGCTGCACTGCAGTCCTAGATGAGGAGATGATGATGCCTAAGCTTGGGGCAGGTCAGTGCCTGTCTTCCTTGGGGATGGTCTCTATGGGATGTACTGGGAGCAAATGATGTATGAAAAATCCTGACCACTGTTTGTCACTATGGTAGAGGAAGTATGAAAGGAGAGTTACCCATTGGTTTTCCCATCTTCCCATAATGACAGCAGGTCCAAATGATCGAGCTGGGTTCATGCTGGCACCGGTGTAATTGATCTAAAGCAGAGAGAAATGCTGCCTGTTATTAAAGTCTGGAAGGCAGTGATTTGATTTCTATGGGACCACCCTGGTTTTGTACAGCTCCTCCTCTTTACAACAGATATCATCACTCTCCTGAGTCTTAACATAAAGTTAAAAAAAGTCATCACATGAACAGCCAGAAAAGTTCTGGTGCAACACCCTACCCAAGGGGACACTCCTGAGACTCCAAAGGGTTTTGGCATGGGTCCATAAAGAATACGGCAGCTATATAGCTGTAATTGCTCTAATGGTCACAAAAGTTTCCATTTACTTCTGAAGTAATCATAAAGGGTGAAGGGATCTATTTTTTTAAAGAGAAACCATTAACTTACAGCAAATAAGTGTCCAATTGCAACAGAAAATCCAATTGCTAAAGCTACTGAACCAGTGACATCACTTCGTTTTGAATCACAGCTAGCAAAAATAGTAAAAACCAGCTGGAATGTAATTATCAATTCCACCAGGAGTCCATGCCCAGCAGAAAGATCTCTGTGTACCTGGAAGAAGGCAAAGAAACACCAGAAATGAAGAAAAGGTGATTTTGTAAATCAGAAAACTATCACATGCACAAATTGTATTTCAATGAATGGTATTTCTAAATAGTACAAAGTGAAAGACAACAATGAACTTTTAGAGGTACAGATTCCCCCCTCTTCACCCTTCTCCCCTTTTGTAAAAACTTTTAAATGGTTTTTTATTTTGAGAAACATGGAAAATCATTGCTGGACTGAGAACAGAAGGCTTAACAATAACATCCAACTGGAACTTCAGAGTTAGACTGCAGAGCTATAGTTTATTTTTACACAGGGATTTGCAAATGCTGCACTTCGCTTTCACCATTTTTTTTTCTTGGGAGCACTGTAATTTACTATTCAATTATAAATTCATTAATTAGCCCTGACTTAATTAATTTAAATTTCAATTAAAAATTAAGCAGTGTGCGGCTCAAGTGCATTTTAATAAGTCCTGCAACAGGGCTAACTGATGGCATTCCTTATTAGTTTAGAACAAAGCTGAAATCTAAGCCACCATCTATTTCAAAAGTATGTCATTTTAAATTGATGTTTTTTCAATCTCCATCATAATAGCATAGAATTAATTTCCCCCCTTCCCAGACCATATAAAAATGGCATTTCACGCATATATTATTTAAATTTTGTATGTAAATTAACATTACCTGCTGTCATCAGATTTGGGGAAGTTCTAGGAAAGAGAGCTTCTATAAAAAGATCAGCTATAACTATCACACTGCAGAAACCCATCCTAAGGAGAGCTTTAAGCCCTGTCTGGGTGTGGTAAATAAACCAGCAAGCTGTTAAAAATCTGTACCTGAGCTCTCCTCATTCTGTGTGACACTGATTCTATTTTCTCGGGGTCTGAGCTAGGCTAGTTCAAGAGGCAGAGGAGGAGAGATTACCGCAGTGACTCCCAGGCCTCCCACCACGCTGGGCGGTGTGACAAGGTAGAGGATGCCTGCACCCACGATGGCTCCCAGGCACTGGGCAATGATGTAGAAGACGGACTTGGCAAGGCTGATCTTCCTCGTGCAGACCATGGCCACGGTCACGGCAGGGTTGATGTGGCCTCCGCTGATGTGCCCAAAGCACTGCACCATGGTGGCAATGCTGAGTCCAAAGCAGAGGGATATAAGGACCATGTCCACAGGCAGAGGCTTCTCTGCTCCACCCCAGTTGATTGTGGAGCCGAGGCTGAGGAGGACAAAAATGAGCATGGCCAAAAACTCTGCCGAAACGGCTTTCCAGAAGGGCTGAGTCCAGACTCCTTTAAATGCCACCATAATTCTCTCACACTTACACAGACGTGCACACTTACTGAAAAGGAAAGCAAATCTTCATCAGAAGTCAACAAATAAACCTTAAGCTTTCCTGTTAGGGGCTGCTCTTCAGCAGACTTTGGAGAGAAGGTGGCAACACTGAGTATCCTTGGGCTGGGACAACCACAGACTACCCTCCTACAGCAGACTGCCCTTAAATCATGCCCAGTGTTGGAGTGTCTGCAGGACACAGGGTAATTAATCACTCCTTATGATAACTCTGTATAGTTTCAGCTCCCAAAAAGCAATGTCCATGTATTTTGAAATGACCATGAAATTAAGCGTACTCTTCTATGGTAGCTGGCCTCTGATTTAGAGGCTGTATAGCTCTACCACTTCCAGTGGCCTGTTGATCATCATGTTCATTAAATCAGTGAGTACCCTCTTTTTCTATGCAAACCTGTCATTTTCACAAAGCAGGTAAGATAATTCAATAAAAAGCAGTATCTTAGTTGAAGTCTAGTGGTTTTGATGACAGTGTAGTGTTGGGGAGTTGCCCTGGGAGCTGGAAGAGAAAGTTTATTTCCTTGAACACTCACACAGATCAGTATTTCAATTTATATTTATGCAAAGAGCAGTTTCTTCACTGTGGATAGTGGGTGGAAATTGAATTCAGGCAGGAGAATAGATGCAATCCTACATTCTGACCTTTAAATCAATTGTGTAATCAATAAAATGCTTTCTTTTGGGCTAACGGCGCCAATTGAGCTGGGGAATAGAGCAATATTTTCTGCGTGTGTGGTGTGTAAAACTCTGCATGGAAAAGAAAGAAGTGTCTTGGCTTTTCTTCCTGTCTGGAGATGCTATTTATTAGTCTACACCGCCTTCCTGGTGAGTTACAATTTTGCTAGATGTTCAGATACCTATGAAAGTGGGTCACCAAAGAAAAGTTATTTGTGGTATTAATAAATTAGGAGAATAAGCCAAAAGGAAAGCATTTTAATTAGTTTCTAAGGAATGCTAAAAAGATTCTTCTCTAAAAACAAAACCAAGAAACATCCGACCCATCCAAAAAGTAGAAAACAAAAGAAAGAATATTCAGCCGCTACATTTGGGAACAGAATTTCAAGTGGAAGATGGATGAATTTATGCTCAGTTGTCTACGGTAACTGAGCTACAATGCATATTTAATACCAGTTACATCAGAAAGGAGCATAAAAGGCATGTCTGCCCTTCTCAAGTCATTGCAAGAGGAATGGCCCATAAATTTCTTAACAGTTACAGTGAGTAAGGGAAAAGCAATTTAACGCTGTGACTGGAGCAAATAAATTGTTTCCCTGACTCATTTTCTATGCTAATTTACTCTGTATTTTGGATAGGCCTTTTGAGCTCTGTCTCAGTTCTCTAGACTCTCAGATGAGAACAATTAAATTCTCTCCTCAAAATGGCCCTTGTTAAGTGCTTATGAAGGGATCTGAGACACTTGAACAAGACAAGTTCCTCTGGAGAAGTGAAGCCAGAACCTCAAAAGAGAATAAAGTAATATCCCAAATCTTCTGATTTTAGGTCAAACTCAAGATAAATGGAAAGATGTTTTTGTAAGATCTCATATTAACAGTCAGTTAATGGCCAACCATCTAGACTAGACTTTTTGTACAAAATGAACCCAAAATCATTGCCTCCCTCAAAGCTGAAGCTCACAGGTATTTGATGTTCTTACCTTTGAACTCTATGGTCAGATTCTTAACACTGAAACTTAAAGGCTTACCTCTGATTCCCTTAATGATTCCTCGCTAATAATTTAGCTTAGTGAACTGAGTAAGAGATAGGTGCTATATCCATACTGAGAAAAGCTCATTTTCCCAGTTCCCTGGGCATGTTCCAGGTGAACATAGGGATGACACATACAGTGAAGCCCATGGAAGAGAAACCTGGGACCTGGGTGCACAGACAAGGGAAGCAGCACTCAGCTACTCTTTTATCCCTCAGCTCAGCTGGGATGCAACCTGGATTCCCCTGGTGCAAGCCCTGGTGTCATATTCAAGAATTTTGAAAAATTTCCAGCCAGCAAGGGCACTAAGGGGGGAATGTAGGTTTATGGAGCATGGTGACTTCTATTGTCTTTGTTCAAATGTGCCTGACTGTCTCTTTCTGTAATCAGGGAACAGCAAGATCAGCAGATTAATTACACACCTTCATCCCAGAAAGTGGACAGAAAAAGGTGTTTGTATTTGTCATTAAGACCATGCAGTTGGCTTCTCACTAGTTGTGGAACATCTTGGAAAATCACCTTAACAGTGAGTGTGTGTGTGCACGTGGAAGATCACACCTTCCACTGGACTGCTGGTGGGCCTGACTAGAAGGAGACTACCCCTTAGGAAAGATAGATCTCATATTGCTTCTCCAGCTGAAAGCACGTGCAGTCAATTCAGTCAATATTATCTGCAGCCCTGAAAATGCAGAAATGCTGCAGGCTAGCCAAATGCTTCAAACACAAAAACTGGCTCATCAATGTAAGTTTTTGTTTTTCCAGAGCATCATGCTACATAGAACTCTGTCAGCCATATTTACAGTTAATGATATAAATATCTATTTTTAATCCATAAAAATCCTTTTTTGAAGCAGTCTGTTCTTCCATGATTTCAACACTAAGCAAAATGCTCAGTTGTCAGGGCCAAATTTTTCTTTTAAAAGCCTTCACCTTTCCTCCCTACAGCAAAACCCTCTATAAATGTTAGTAAAAGCTTAATACTGTGTTTGAGCCCTGAGCCCAGGTTTTCACTTAAATTCAAAGGGAAACACCAACTTAGATATCAAAACCATCTCGAACATCCACTATTTGTTCAGCATGCAGTTAAATTTAAAGGCTTAGAGATGAGTCAGAGTGATGGCTGTGACAGGTCTGAAACTGAAATGGGACCTCTCAGCAGCTGAGATTTGCCATCAAAGTTGCAAAACAGGTTTTTTTTTAGTAGTTCACGTTTTCCTTAGATAAATTCAAAATACAACAGCAAACCGCTGTAATGTGATGGTCACACATTAGTTTCACAGGTGGGCACATTGGAAATTCTCTGGTCTAGGCTACGAGATTACACAGTAAATTGTGTCTGATAGGACACAAGGTGGGTTTTGCAGATCACGTTGCCAGCAAGGCTTCAGGCATGATTATGGCTTCAAAACCATAACAGTATAAATCATAACAAAGGTTTTCAGTACAAAATCAAACAGTATTTAAAAAATTCTTCGTTTTGTAACTAATATAATTTCAAGGAGCAGAGCACACATCCTGAAAGGAGGCTTGTGGCCAGCCACTCCACAGGACACTGCTGTGACACATGATTTCTGTGCGTGGTTATTTACAGTGGCATCTCCGCAGCAAACTCCCACGCTGCCCGACCTGGGCTCGCACGGCCGGCTGGAGCTCGAATGGACATCGGGCACCTGCCGGCCGGCTTTGAGGGACGAGGGCGACACGCCACTCTTGCAAAACCAGTGCACGGTCGCAGGGCTTGCTTGTAATCATTCTGCCCCATTTTCCAAAAAGCTGTTAAATGAGCGACTGGCAGGGGTATCCACAGCAGGTGGGGAGTCTTGGGAGCCCAGGACCGCAACTTCCTCGCTGTGCGGTACCTGGGCTTTCTCCACACACGTCTCTCTATTGCAAGTAGACAACGGAGTTTTAACATGAGGAAAGAGACTGCGAGTTTACTTCTCTCTGCATCCTTCGCATCTCTGATGTTAAAACTCCAGGCTCCGATAGTGCCTTCGGGAAGGGGGAGCTGCTGCCTGGCTGCCATCCCTCGGTGCAAACCGCAGGAGGAGAAAGGCAGCAGCGCGGAGGCAGAAAGGCAGCAGAGCGGAGCGCCGCACCTGGCACCGGACCGTCCCATCCCGAAACCACGCACCCCTCTCGCCGAAGCTTTCCATAAACTCATATTTGGTTTGGGGGGGGGCTGTCCCCTCCCGCCCGCCTGTCTCCCTCCTGTCCCCCGCCTGCCCTCCCTCCCCGCGCAGGGCCGCGCACTCACCCGCGGCGCGGAGCGGCCGCTCCGTCGCTCATGCCTCCCCGGCGGGCGCGGGTGAGCGGCGGGGCCGGCCGGGGGCTGGGACCGGGGCTGGGAGCGGGGTTGGGAGCGGGGCCGGGGCTGGGAGCGGGCCGGGGCGGGGGCGGGACGCTCCGAGCGTGCGGTGCTGCCCTCCCTCCCTACCTGGTGCGGCACTCGAGGAACGCGCGGCGGGGCAGCGGCCGCGGTCATGTGCCGCCGAGAGCAGGGCAGGGGGGTCGGGCTGGCGGGCAGAGAGAAACGAGAGCGCCGAGCTCCTGCGGCGCGGGGCCGCCCGGCAATGGGGAGGACGCAAAAGCTGCTCGGTTTCTTCTCTGCCGCTCAGTGTATTGAAGCGAAAGCAGCCCTAGTAGCTCAGCAGACAGGGAGTTTTATCCATCTAAAATGCCTGTTAGTACCTTACTAGAACTCTACTGGTTACAAAATCATAGAATCATAGAATATCCTGAGTTGGAAAGGGACCCACTAGGATCGAGTCCAGCTCCCGGCTCTGCAAAAGACAGCCCCAAGAATCACACCATGTGCCCGAGAGCATTGGCCGAACACCGCTTGAGCTCTGGTGCTGTGACCACTTCCCTGGTGAGCCTGTTCCACTGCCAAACCACCCTCTTGGTGAAGAATCTTTTTGTAGTGTGCAACCTAAACATGTCCTGACACAACTTCATGCTGTTCCCTCGGGTCCTATCATTGGTCACCATAGGGAAGTGATCAGTACCTGCTTTTCACTGCCTCTAGACTGTGATGGGTCTCCCCTCAGTCTCCTTTTCTTCTGGCTGAACAAGCCAAGTGACCCCAGCCATTCTGCTTTTGGCTTTCCCTCTAGGTCCTTCACCCTCCTCATAGCCCTCCTTTGGTTGCTTTCTAATAGCTTTATATAGATCTTACATTGTGTTTTGTTTGTTGAAGTTGCTAAATTGAATAAAGTTTTGACTAGTATGAATTGCCAAATGGAGACCACTGGAAAATAGCATTCAAATTAGACTGTGATGTTGTCTGTTGAGGAAATTCACACGGTCATTACTCAGTGCCTCTGCAGCATGAAAACAATACAATGAAAAACAGCCCTTCATGTAATAAAGAACCCCCACAAAGTAGCCTACAGCCCCACAACTATTTCATTAGAGAATGCACAGAAACTGTGACTTGAAGAAGACATGGTTGAGAATGGAACAAACTGTATAGAAAATCTGGTTTAGACCTTTGCATGATGCAGAAGAATATGTGCATAAGTTATATAGAATACATTCTAAAGAACATGTTCAACTGTTAAATCAGTTTAAACTACAGGTAAAGCTGTGCATCCATGCATCAACAGTGAAAAACCAAAATTTAGCATGACCAGTCAGCCTGTACAAAGCACATTGCACCAGATAATCCTTCTAACCACGAGGAAACACTGCCAGATCTGAAGAGCTGCTCCAGGAAACCACAGACAGGAAGTCCTCCCTCAGCTTCTGCTAGGAGATTATAGACAATAATTTACAACAGTGAAAAGTGAGTTTATACTTGCTTTTATATAACGTATAACACTATCAATTAAAGATGCCCTAGACTAGTTTGTAAATACAGCAATAAAAAAGTCATATTCATATGTTAAATGCTTACCAATCACAGTTTATGGCAAACACAGGCTATCATAATGTACAAATATAGGTGTTTGTCTCCATTTTCCTGCTCCTCCTCTAAAGCCATGTCATAAAGGATGCCAAGAGACACAATTTGATGGCAAAAGAGAAGCTGCAGGCTTGATGCTTGCTTTTTTGGTTTTCAAACTTCACATCATTTGTGTATATCTTGAGCTTAGTCGAGGGATGGGTGGGGGGGTGATTGTGTACAGTCATCTTTACACACCTCTGCTCTTTCATTTGCTGTCTTTGGGTTTTCAATCTAAGCCCTTCACAATCTGCTACAGTGATTTCAGAAAAAGACTCACTTGTTCTTTGGCACCTTGTGGACTCTGCTCCTCTGGCATGTTTGTTTGTTCACAAACAAAATTCACTTAGCAAAACCAGTAATTGCTTTTCCTTTTCTGGCAGATAGTGTATATCTGCTCTTTTTGATCTGCAGAGCAGATCACTGCCCCATGGAGAAGCCAGAACATTAATAGCTTCTGCCACTGCTACCATTCTTATTGTGAAAGATCTTCTGGAGGATTAGACAAAGGTTGTGGCCACATAAAACAGAGAAAGGCAATGCTTGGGGCACAAACCTGGAGCGAAGTACACTGTGCCAGCTCTGATCAAACAAACAGACTATGTTCTGTTGAAACCACAGAAGGCAAGGAAGACATCCCTTGAGATGGCATTGAAAATCAGAGGAAAGCTGCCCCAGTTTATCCAGGGATAAATTTGTTAGTGTTGGGAGTTGGGATCACACACCTTCTTTTTGTTTGTTTGTTTGTTTGTTCATAGTTTTCTTCTTTTTTTTTTTTTTCTTATATGTTGTCATCTTTATAAAATCTGGGTTAACTTGTTTTGGACTTCTATCCAACAGTGAAATACTCCTGCTACTGTGCTCAGCATAGTTAAGGAAATAACTTACAAAAGAGTATTATGAAAAATTTAAAGATGGTGTTAAAACTTAATCCATGTCAGGGTGGGGGAAATGTGCAGAGGAATCTTGCTGTGCTTCTGCTTCTCCTTCACTGAACATTAAGTCTGAATTTCTACAGTAATTTCCAGGACATCATGAATTAAAGATCTCTGTAGGAACTTGAGCCATGGTGAGAAGATGCTGCAACACATAAGAATCCCCATTCTGAACAAGAACTTCCCAGACAGTTGAAGCGTGCTGGATCTGGGATTTCAGTTTGGTTGGTTATGGAGGAGAGGGCACACTGCCAAAGTCAGAGAGGAATGTGCAAACAGCTAATTCCAGCTAAAACAATATGAGGGAGAGGGGCAGAAAAACTCCCAGCACTAGACTCTGTCATCTCACTGAATTGCAATGTGGGAAGAGTCCCTTCACTGCTATGGCAAATCTCACAGATACCCATGCTGGGCAGCTGTCAGACTGTGGGGTTTGTCAGTCAAGACTGAGACAGTTTTAAAGAAACACCAAAACCAAACAAAAGAACACAATTTAGAAGCACTGTATGTTTTCTCAGTGTCTTAGTCCTTTTCCACCTGTGCCTAGTGGGTCTGGACTCTATCCTTCCTCATGTTGCTGTTGTTAAGCTCTTCAGCTTTCTTGACTCCTCTCAGCATCACTTCAGGCTTTTAGTTTCCAAAAGCAAGGAGGTTTACATGCCTGTGCTTTCTTTCTCTCACACTTGCCCTCTCTTTCTTCTGGGTGTTCCTTTTCAGCAGATCTCGAGCCCACCAGCCATTTCAACTACAGCTGATGGAGGATCAGAAATCCCAAAGCTCTTTAGGCTCCTGCCAGTTCCCTGGGCATGAGTGGCTGAAGGCAACCGCAGCAGAAGGGACACTTGCTGTCACTGGCAGGACAGACTCCAAGAGGATTTGTAGAAGTGCCCTGGTGATGGAGGACTTAGTTGCTGTTTTCAAAGTGGTGCAGACTCCTAGGAGACCAAATTCCTTTGGCCTTCTTTGGCTCCTGCCGACAAGAGCGTTTAAGAGCGGGCTGTGAGCCTTTTCAGAAACCATTTGCAGAAACTCTCAGGCTTTTTTTTTTTCCTGAGTGATGAAAAGTTTCATTCTGTTGCCACTAATAAATCCCCTTCCCCTCACCAATTTATGTTTTATAAGTTTGGGTTAAGCTTTGTCTACTAAAAGGATCGTACATAAAACACCACTCACTGAAATGTGATCTTTGCACATTTCTGAAGTTTTAATTTTCCTGCGGTGTAATCTTGTTACTTAGGTCATTCATTTTGTCACGCCTTGGTATCAGTCTGGTCCAGGTTTGGCCGCAGGGCTATGTTCTCCTGACATTTAGAGCAAGAATTCCCTGGGAAATCAGTCAAGAGATTTGACATTGCTGCTGGCCAGGCTCCAGTAGGTTTAGTTTTACTCTCCTTCTCTATTTATTGTGGAATCTGTCTGTCCACAAGCTGAACATTGAGTTCTGTGCTAGAGAAGGAGAACTAAAAGGGACAAAATGGCCATTCATTCGGGGGATTCATTCAGGCTTTTCAGAAAGGATTTACAAGAAGCTGTGCACTTAAATGACTGCTGAGCTTCCTTAGCCCTGCACTATTACTTCCCTCACAAGACTATTTGGATTGAGTGCTTTTTCTTTGCCCTCTCCCCCACCTCAATAGGCTTCAATTACTGTTGGAAAAGCAAAATTAAGAACTAGGTAGCACAGGAACCACCTAGAGGTTTTTCACCTTTAGAAATAGTTTAATTTGAACATGGCATGGACAGACCCTTTGCTTGGAGGAAAAAAAAACCAACCCAAACAAGAGGAAAAAAAAAAAACCACCAACCAAAAGAACCATCTTTTTCTCTCTTCTTGCCACAAATTGCTGCAATGTCAGTTGTGAAAAGCTGCATCAGTGGCACAGCCTGTCAGGATTTGATGAACTGGAGAGAAGGTGCAGGAAGCTGCCCTGGGCACTCATGGGGGCACAGGAAAGTTAGGGGAACAGCCCCAGGTCAACTGGAAATAGAGAAGTAAGGTCTCTTGTGGAGGGGACAGTGACATGTAGCAGTAGTACAGAGCAAGATGCAGTCAGCTCTGAATGTGCCAGGAGGGAAAACCATCATCCTGCTGGTCTGTGTGCTAGGGCCGTCTAGCCTTAGCCAGTGGGACCAAAGAGATTTATCTAACTTTGCTGGGTGAGACACTGAAATTCAGTTAAGCAGTCCCAGATTTTATCAGCCACAGAAAATGCAGTACTCTGTAAACACCACTGTTATACACTCTGTAACATCCAGCCATGCTTTCCTGACCAGTCTGTGTTGCTGTCCTTTACAGTCCTTCTGCTCTTTCTAAGCTCCTTAGCTGGAAATGCTCAGCTTCTTCCCTCACCACCACTTCAGGTTCCTACAGAAATGAAGCCAAAGAATTGTGGAGTTCAAGACTAGATAGTAACATAACATGCTCTGCTTAACTTTGTATATTGTAGACCATTTCACTTTACCTCAAGACACATTTCATGAGTTCAGTAACTTATATTTGGTTAAACATATTTTGAAAAAGCATCCTTGCTTAGATTTGAAAACTCATGGGAAAGAAAATCCACCCCTTCCCATGGTAGCTTACTCCCAAGATTAATAATTTTCATCACCAAAAATGGTCTTTGTCTCTAAACTGAATTTGTATGAATTCATCTGCCATATGCTGCTTCTTATTATGCTGTTATCTGCCAGATTAAAAAGCCTCTTATACTTCTACTGTCTCCCCATGAGGATACTTATATAATGTGAGCAATTCAACTCTTCATCATCCTTTTGATAAGCTTAGCAGACTGAGCTCTCAGTCCCTCCCTCTAAAAAAAATCAGTAACTTTAGTTTTTTTCAGGTCTTGTTTGTGCCTTTGCCACTTTTCCAACATGCTTTTTAAAATGCATATTTAATATTGGTCTCCCAGAAGGCACATTCTGAAGTGAAGGCATTTCTTTTAGCACACCTGGGAATTGAATTAGTCATTCTTGCCACAGTATTGCATTGAGGAAGCCTTCTTTTTTGCTCTTCCACAGTAACTCCTGAGACCTTTTGGGGATATAGCCCTCATTCTGTAGATAAGCCTTGTTTCACTCTGAGACATGCAATTCTGCAGACATTCTGTCTGACAGGCATCACACTAGAGCACAGCCCAGTCTGCTGTGTTTGGCCATCCTTTTCTCAATCTACTGATGTAATTTATTTTATACTGGCAGTGATTCTATATTTACCTACAGACTTACCTGCAGAGGAAAACCCTAAAGCACAAGAGGCCTCACAGCGATCGCTTCAGATCCCCCAGCATGATCAGTACATTAAGTACTTTCAGAGGTCTCTCAGCCAGGTCTGAACCCCTTTGCTGTTCTGTGGCTAATGAACAGGGGTAATGCTTGAAGCAAATATAACTCAGTACAGCAGCAAAGGCTCTAGAAACACTGAAACACACTGCTCTGTTCAGCTGCCTCTGTCAACCATTATGAGATTTAAAGATTAAATTGTGTGGTTGTTAATTTTTTTTCTTTTTCTTGGGCAAGGCTGAGCCTCAGTGGTGTATATTTGACATGTGGCCAAGTGCTAGGAATTTGTTCTTAGTCCAAGTTTTTTTTTTTTTCTTTTTTTTTGGTATACAATAGAATGAAAATATGTATAATACATACATAGCTTCATATTCATAGGATTTATATATGAATAGAAGTCTATGCCATGGAAATCTATACCATGAATGGGCTTATGCAGCATATTCCAAGAAAGACAATTTTGCTTCAGATCATTCAGGTTATCTTTGTAGATTACTACAGTAACTGTTGTCTTAATACTATGTATTTTACAAGGGTTATCTTCCCTCTCAACACTAATACCTTCTAAAAGCTAAAACCTCAGGGCACAGATGTGAAGATGTTGATCCTTTTCCCATGCAGTGGTGCATCTTTCATTGAACTAACCAAAAAAGGAAGGTCTGACTATGAATATTTACAAGTCCCTTTGTCCATAAGCTTCTAAAGAAAACCTGATAGCATGTTTTTCTCAAAATCCTTTATAGAACAATAACTTTATTTCTGACAGATTTTTGTGTTTACATCTTGGAAAAACCCCAGCACATCAAGCTAGTGATACAGGTGCTGCATTTTTACTGGACTAGGAGAAAGATTTCAAACTCAGAAATTACAATTGGAGCTATTCAATCCCTTAATTAAAATTAACAACAAAAAAAGTACATTTATTGCAGAAGCCTTTGTGAATAAAAGTATTCTTTTACTTAGTAGCAGACTTAATATAAAATAACTAGTCTGATGCCGTTCTTCATGACTTACCTCTTTAAACTCATCAGTCATCTCTTTTCTTGCATTCATGTTTTAGATAAATAGTCTTGCTGAAAGTTGGTGTTTAAAGTGGATTTCATGTGTTTTATGGAGAAAACTATTTTTTGTGTAGACAGGTATTGTACTGGAGTACTGTCTATGAAGGAGACAAGGCTAGTGGTATCTCCAAAGCAGGGGGTTGGAACTAGAAGATCTTCAAGGCCCTTTTCCAACCCAAACCATTCTGTGATTCTAGGACACCTCTCCAGGTCAAAATAGTCTGAACCCTGTTAAAAATAGATGTAACTTTCTAAGAATGCACACAGAGAAAGGGGGATTTCTGAGGAGTTTATGGTTTAATGTAGCCCATTTTGTAAAAGCTTAACATGTCCAATTCCTATGTGATTTTCAGTGTCCCCCTGCACACTTGACTGCCATGAGCACGGCAGTCAGCCGCAGCACGGCAGAACCAACACGGCAGTGAAAGGGATTCTTTTCAGCTACACGCCTCACTGGCACCGTGATCCCCCTGCTCCCACTGCGGCCTGGCTGCTTCTTGGGCTGTGGGAGGGCATGGAAAACCACCCAGCCTGGCCTCAGTGTGGCAGAGTGCAATCTGCAGAATGGTCTCTTCAAAAATTAGTTTTGACTTCCAAACCAAACCTGTTTAGTACAAAAGGCAAGGGAAGGCACTTCCACGAAGTGTCACAATGTAATTTTTGCTGCGCAATGTCAGAAATTTGTAACTCATTCTTAAAATATCACCCTGATTCCATGTGCATTCCCTCAAAGAGTTGTTCTCTCTCTACCTGAGAAATTGTAGATACTTCCAAGTATCCAAAACCATGGAGAGGTATAAAGTGCATATAAAGTCCCTGTAGTTTGCAGCCAAGAAAGCTGTTTTTTCCCTTCCCTTCCCTTCCCTTCCCTTCCCTTCCCTTCCCTTCCCTTCCCTTCCCTTCCCTTCCCTTCCCTTCCCTTCCCTTCCCTTCCCTTCCCTTCCCTTCCCTTCCCTTCCCTTCCCTTCCCTTCCCTTCCCTTCCCTTCCCTTCCCTTCCCTTCCCTTCCCTTCCCTTCCCTTCCCTTCCCTTCCCTTCCCTTCCCTTCCCTTCCCTTCCCTTCCCTTCCCTTCCCTTCCCTTCGTTAAGTTTATTTAGTTTTTAAATTACCTTTAGTTTTTACTCAAGTGATGATGCCAAAGCAGAACAAAAATCAAGTCTTGGAGGGGAAAATGATCACCTGAGTTACAGACAAGTGTAATTTATGGGGAAAAATGGAGATTTTTTAGCCACACAGAGAAAACAATGTGAATGTAAAACAGTAGAGATCATAGTGTAGCCCAAGCAGTTGGAAAAATGTGTGAGATTTCTATCATGATCTTGAGCAAGATATTTTTAGACAGTAGTCTGCCCTGATTAAGTAATGAATAAATAAAAGACAAATCTTTCCCCACTGTTTCTTTGTGTAGAAGATACTGAAAGTCCTAGACGATTTCAGAAGTTTGGGCACACCATTGATTCACTTGGGTTTTGTTATGAGGCCAAAAAGGGAAAAGGAAAAAAAAAGCCTGTGAAACCCTATAACTGTCCAGTCTCAGTGGTTTTGTTACTGTGCCAAAATAAGGGGTCAAGGCATAATAGCACGAGAAAAGCTCACTTGCTGTAGATTTTACATAACAAGTTCTCAGCTTCTCTCATTCAGCCTGTGCCTGTTTCTGCAACCAAGGCAGCACAGAGAGCAGATTTTAGCTACAAATGTGTCAGTGGGTAGAGCTTGTTTTCCTTTGCTAAATTTAAGAAATGCTTTGGTGCTTGAGGGCCAAGGGAGGCACAGAAAGCAAAATTGAAAATTCTAGAAAGAATACTCCCTCTTTTCTCCATGTCTTGCTCAGAAAGGTATGGGTATGGGAAAGTAGATTCTGCTGCTTCCAATTATGTTTAAGGGTATATTTTGATACTAAAAGTCTGTTAAGTATGGCTTCCTAAGAACTGTGTTCTTTAGCAACACTTAGGAGTATCCACTTAGGAGTATCCCCTATTCTGCTTTTCAGAGGTGGCCTTTGCCACTCCCAGAGATGTGCCTGGCAGCTGCAATGGCTCAGCCCATTAAAGTTTGATAAAAACCCTAAAGTTTTGCCTGCTAACTTGCAGGTTGAGTAGCCTAACATATATCAGCTTAAGCTGAAAATTTCAATCTTAGCATCACTTTTAAATAAAGCAAGGCAGCAAATGAATTGTGGGCCAGATTCTGCTTGGTAAGAGTGCCTCCACTAGGGGAGTTTCTGTACTCGGGGCAGTGCATTGTCTTGGCCCCCACTGTAGCCACTAGGCTGGAGACAGACAAAAAGATACAGGGAGAAACAGGAGCCTTGTTGGCAGCAAGTCTGAGACAGAAAAAAATTTTATCTAACTTTGGTTCAGTGTTTGTGTTTTCTCTGCTCTTCAGGAGGACCTGCAGGGATCACGAGGATTTTGAGAAACATCATCCTCCCTTGGAGCTCAGCTTTTGCTCTGCTGCAGCCTGAGAGTGCTTTGATCAGAGATACAATGGCAAAGCTGCAATTTATTATTGTTCATTGTCACCTCCAGCCACAATTAACATTTCCCCTTCTCATTAGAGGTTTTTCCTCTGTCCCTTTTCTGTTTCACTTTTTTTTTTTTTTTTTTTTTTTCCTCTTTTTTAAGAGAATAGCAGAAGTCATAGCAAAGGTGACAGCTTGTGTCTATGGCTTGGAGTGCACTATGGGGATAACACCTCAACTTCCTTGAAAGCAGGCTTTTCTGTAAACCCCTGCCTCCTTCCCAAAACCCTCCTGGTGTCCCACCAGGAAACCTCCTCCCAAAACCCACATCTGTACCCATGACAAGAAACAGGCTCAGCTGGCAAACTGCAGCCCCACAGACCTGGCAGCATCCTGCCCCAAGCAAGCTAAAGAAACAAAAAGAAAGACTGTCCAAGAGGCAAACTGGCAGTCCCTGCAAGTAGTTTAGGTCTGTTTGGAATAACATTGTGGTTCTGCAACATGCTAACAGAATGTTTATGTGCATGTGTTTTCATGCACTTTTAAGGTGTTTAAAGTGAAATGCAGGACTTTAACTATGTAGCTCCCACTACCATTACTGCACAACCTTTGTCTAGGGGTTGTAAGACTGACATACAAATACTGTGTGTACGTCCATTTATAAAACATGTGCATGCATTTATATTGTGTTTATGCAGGCTTGTAGGGAGGGAACTATGTAGTTGAACTCAGCTTTCTGAACACACTGAGAAGCACGCTTTTTTTCTCAGATGAACAGTAACTTATCATTCCTAGAACTTGAAAATCTGTCTCTGTGTGTGTCTGCTTTTGTCAAAAATGAGATAATTTAATATGCAGGTCCTACTCTGCAGATATCCAGTTTTTACATGCAAGTAACTACCCTGAGAAAATTAAGCCTTTAGCATTTAATATCCTACTGACATGTATTTACAATCCACTGAGTATTGATTTACCTCTCTGTATGCTGAAATGCCCTGATAAACCTGCTTTGCTCCTACACCTTATATCTCAGAATGCTGTTTCTTGAATGCAAATTACACAGGCCACTCAGAATTTACACATCTTGGGAGATGAGCAGTACTGTGAGCTTTTGTGGAAAATGTGTTTTCTGCAAGGAATTTGAGAGGAAAAAGCCCAAACCCTGAGACAGAAGGAATTTCTGCATGACAAAGTCAAGACAGACACGTGTGCACAGATGGTGCTGACAGTACCACACTCTCAGGCAGGCTCATTAGTGCAGCCTCAGTGCCATGATAACATAGATGGGCTGGACTGGAGGTGGCTTACACTTGTCAGCTCAGAGCAACCCGGCAATTGGTCTCATCCATTTGTGCTGACATAATTTGAGAGGCAGGGAAATTCTCTGTGGGGACACAGAGGAAAGGAAGCAACAATTAAACATGTTAAAAAAAAAAAAAGTGATGGTCATGGCCTTGAGATTTTCCCTTTCCTTTTGTAAGGAGTCTTTTCCCCTCTCTCACAGTTGTCAATCACATCATTTTTTGAAGACAAAAGGAAGAAAGCAACATAGTCTGTCTCAATGGCATCCCCATGTTACTTGCAGTCTCCACAGGGTCACAGAAACAGTGCCTGTGTTAGTATGAGATAAATCTTGAGATGTTCTAGCATGCCAGGTAAACTGGAGCCTGCCACAAGGGGTGGCAGGACCTCAGAAAGGGCTGGGGGAACATGGCCCTGGGTACTGGGTAATGCTGCTCTGGTGTGTAGGACAAGGCAGGGGTTTGCATACCTGAATGGGATCCACTGCTTCTGCAGAACCCTCTTGTTGAGCATCACCTCATTTACAGCTACAGCAGTAAAAGAAATATGGCAGTACTTATTTACACCAAAATAAAACAGCTTCTCTTTCATTTGGGCTCTGAATAAATTGAGACAGCAAGATTCTCACTCTGTCTGCTCTCCCAAAGGAGCCAGAGGGACACTTCCCCCTGGTCAGACATCCTGGCACTGGTTTTATGCTGAGGCAGTGCCTGGATAGGCTTGACAGATGCACAGTGTTTTGAGACAGAGCTTGCATTCTTAAGGCTGCCAACTGCCCAGAACAGAGCTGAATGATGTGTTTCTCGGCTGGAGCAAAGTTGGGAAGTCCCCAGCTTCCTCCAAGCCCTTGGAAGTAAAGCATAAGGAAACGAAATGAACATCCTAGAGTCAAATTCCTTACTAATACCTAATTTCTAACCACTGCTCTTTAGCCACACAGTTTAATGATTTTAGGAGAAGACACATGGTATAATTTCCTTCCATTTACAGGACCACTTTACCAGTGGGGACACCAACACAGATAACATTTCATGCTTGTCCAACAAGTGGATGAAATTACAGAACCTGGATGAAGATCCAGATCTCTTAAGTCTAAGTCCCAGGCAGAGCCACATCTAACATTGAAGAGACATATGGACCTCACTTCAGATAGCTGCATTCCCAAAAGCACAATTGTTTTCCCATAAAACATGAAATTTCTATGATAACCAATCAATCTAAGACATTCTCCTTAAGCTAAATATTATGACTGTTTCCTGAATTCTCCCACTTGTGCATATTTCCAAAGGAAAAGCAATCCTAGGTATCTGGGGATATAAACAGATGTTTTTTGCTAAATCAGAGAGTTTCACCTCCCAGTAGTGTATGTGCTTGCCCTGCCCTGTGAACTGTACATTAATTGGTTGATACAGGACAGGTGCATCCATATTTTTAATGAAATATAATGATTTATGGTCAGATTTCAGACTTTATGTTCCAAGACCAAATTAATATAGTTTTGAAGGCATCACAGGAGTTATAAAGTTGATAAACTGGTATTAGCATTACAGTTGAAAAGACTTTTCTGATGTATTGTTAGCCTTAAGGCACATACAACAAAGATGTTTATATGTAACCCACAAATACAATACAAAGCTCTAGAAAAATATTTTCCTCTCAGACTTTTGCAAAGTGTCACATTGCAATTTTCAGTTAAATTGAAACTCCATTTAAAATTAAAGCAGTGATCTCCAATGACACATCACCAAGATAGCACAGCCTGAGGCAGGAGTAGCTCCAATAAATTTGGCCTTTTGGGGGAGTTCCACCAGAGGAAATTTCCAGGAGTATGTGCTGTGCTTGATTGCACTGTGGCTGCACACCTCTGACTTCAGCAAGCAACAGTCTAGCAGCAGTTTTGGAAGAGATGGCACAATGACTATGTCTGAGCTGTGCAAGCCAAATCCTACCGGGAAAAAAGAAGCTGCCTTCTGTTGATGTGTATATCAGAATTTGAGAATGCACACCTATGAAGTTTAATTCTTTAAAATTTGTTTATTCTTTAAAAATGTTGTTATTAAAAATTTCGGTTTTATTGATACTGATTCATTTTAGAAGAAAAGCAGATGTAAAACATTAGGTTCCAAAACCCAGATTTTAATTTCAGGAGGGATGCATGACTGTCTGGTGTTTGGAAGAGACACATGAGCCAAGGGAGCACTCTCCTGCCACGCCAGCCCTCCCACAGGCTCCCTGTAATGCCTTTACAGCACATTTGACTTGCTCTGACAACTGACCTGCATTAGGGAAGTGCTTAGAGATCTTCAAATGAAGAAATGTTCATAACTAAAAAGCATTTACTGTAATGAAGCCCCTTCAAAGAGGCTCTGCATGCCACAGCTGATCTCTAGTGTAGATATAATCTCACTGAATGTTGTGGAGTGTATTTTCATTCCTCTTCTGCATACATTATATATAATTTTCTGAGTAAAACAAACATCTGTGCGCAGTTGTGGAGATGAGATTTTATGCTTGCTATGGTGGATGACCTACAGTTTTTGTTTTTGCCCAGGATTCATTCAAAATATAAACAAAGTTACAATGCAGCCTCCCACTTTGACCTTTTAAATTTTACTTTTAAAAATAGAGGTTATCTTTTATGCTGCAAATTATGCCTTTATCTCTTATAATCCCATAAGTCAGATATCACAGTCCCACTTCAATTATGCTAAACTCTTATGTTAATTTTAAATCATGTAACTTAATTCCTGGCAAAGCAGGCTGGTGATTTTCAAAATGTGGTTAATGAAGCAAAGTACAATCTAGATTCTGCTACTGAGATCATCTGAATCCCTTAGGTCGCTGAACATGACTGTGGAGAGGCTCTTCTTTACAAAAGTCTCGGTTAGATTTTCAAAAAATGAATTTTTAAGTGCAGTTAGGGGCAATGAAATTTGAAGTTGAGCTTACAAAGAAGTTAAATTACTTTCACTAGAGCCATGGAACAACAGTGCAGCTAAAACAATTACACTTCTGTGCACATACATGCTTTAAAGACCTTAACTGGTGTCCTCCCCTGTTAAATCACAAATGCAAATCATATCAGATTTTCAAAATGATAGCCTGGGGACCTGATGTCCATGTCCATGGATGTATGCAAATCAATGTCATTTTCCCTATCATTTGCACAAACCAAATATTTGCTGATAATTTCTTTCAGCCCCCTCCTTTTCTCAAACAATAGCTTTATCTAAGACCCACTAGAAGAAGAAATCTTATGAGAATGTGTAATTTTTCAATGCAATTAAGCTGCCCCCCCCAAACCTCTGTCATTCTCTGATCTGATAGGCACAAAGTTTGCCACTAAAATGAACTCAGTGTGAAGCTCAAGTTCTTCAGAGAATTTGTCATTTACTAATATTAATTTATTTCTCTGAATTAAAGTATTCATACCAAATTCATCTATAAATTGGCCTCCATTCTTTATTAGCATGTTGCACTTTTTTCCTCATGTGCTTTTTTGAAAATACTAGTACCATTAGTGTGACATTTTTTTGTCTGTAAATTATCAGTAATTTAACACACATCCACAACAGACAAGACAAAGCAAATATACAGACACCCAAAGGTTGGTGGACATTTATTTTTTATTTAAATTTACTATATTCAATGGTCGTCCTGTATGGCAAGAAAGATTCACTCAGGAGTTGAGGTTGAATCCAATACTTACAAGAGCAGAGAATCTACAGGTCAAACCAAGGTCAAATCCAAGGCAGTTTTCACATGACTTAGAAGGTTACACAAAATCAAAACTTTCAGGAGGTCTTCTTTAATTGTCTTGGGTGGGGTGGAGCCCACAGGAAAACCAGAGGGATTTCTGACAGGGAAGGTGGGAGTTGAACACCATCCTGTGTTAAAAGGGGGAGATTTTTGTTCACCTGAGGAGAAGCATGCATGGGGGAGGTTCAATTGCCAGATATCCTCTCCCAAACACTTCTGGGTGTTAACACCTGTGGGTCCACCCATGCACAGCTCACACAAGCCACAATGTGTGTGTTCACCTGTCCAAGGCACCCTTGCAACTTCTCACTGGTGCTCAGCAAATGCATCTTCCCACACCTCATGCTGATGGATGTCTTTTTGCTTCTCCTCTTTGCTTCATGTTCCCTTGGTTTAAGCTATGAGTGCTGCTAGCCACAGACAGCACAATCCCTGGCTTGGGCTGCCCAGTGTGCTTTTACCTTTTCCCCTTGGAATGGCTTGTCCTGCTACAAGGAGAGATGTGCAGAGCCTGTTTGATTACACTCTGACACCATGGAGAATGGAGGTGGCTTTTTCCTCTCTTCTGAGGAGAAAACTGAGGGAGAATCAAGCAGTGAGGGTACCTAGGAAATGATCTGGCCTTTCAGTTGGGACACATAATTACTCCTGTGGAAGGACTGAATCTGTACATCATACTTTGCCTGAGACGAAGGAAAATAATAATAGCAGTAGCTGTGACCAGTGGTTGGGAACAGAGAAAAGGGATATTTTATTTGCAGTACTTTCCCATCAGGCTGTTTCCTTACCCTACAAATTGCTATATAAAGGCACTGGAGCAAGATGCACCAAATCATTTCAGAAAGAAAGGCATAGGGGACATCTTTATTGTGGAAGGGCATAGAGATTTTTCCCTGTCCGTTTTAGAGATTTGGTCTACTGATGGACTTGGTAGTGTTAGGTTAATTGTTGAACTCGATGATCCTAGAGGCCCTTTTCAATGGTTCCATGATCCTATGACTTTCCAGAGGTTTCTCCTCCTCCTGGGACACCCTGGCCCACCCAATGTGCAAGACAGGTTGCAGGAACAACTGCATGTTTTGGTCAGGCAGCCCTTGTGGGAGGAGAGGGAAGAGAAGGGTAGAAGGTATCTTTTCCTTTTCAAACCAGGACTGTGGGATTCTGGACACATCTTCCTCTAGGACAAATCACCAATACACATTACACCACATAAAACTGCACCATGAACCCTATTTCTTGGGCTTGGTGACCACTGGCAAGGCAGGCAGGACAGCAAAACACAGGTGACTCCAGGGAGCTCTGGAGCAGAACCAGTTTATAGATTTGGGATGCAATGGACACACAACACCTTCTCTGTAAGAGATTTCTGGGAGCTGGGCTGATAACCAGACCCCAGCAGACTGAGAATGGTCACGGTAGTTGCATTGAAGTTGCTTCTCTGTACAGATCTCAGAATATCCCAGAGCTGCCAGGCTGAAACTTAGTCCATTTCACCAAAAATGAAGACTACCATGAATATTGGGACCACAGTATGCCGGTGTCACATGTAATGATAAATCCACTGTGCGTTAAAACCTTAATTTTGTTGAATGCAGCAGCTGTCTGATAGGAGGGTCATATTTGTCAACTACAGTGCATCAATCAAAATGAGGCAGTGTACTGGTCCTTCACAGATTTACCCATATCTACTCTGCGCATCAACTGAACTGCTGTGCTATTTTTAGTTTGATGCATTTGTATTCAAGAGCGGCCTTCAATAAAAAAGGTCTAAAATTTGCTACAGTCTAATAGTAATCAAAAAAAAAAACCAAAAAACAAGACTTTCAACTGAGAACACTGTAAATATTTTAGAAAATTAGCCAATGATTCTTTATTAATAAGTGACAGAAAGTAAAAATACAATCAAAAGTTTTTTCAAAACCCATTTCTAAAGCAAACATACCAAAAAAAGAATCATGCCACTCTGAATTTTTTTTCTTAAACCATTAAAAGAACATTAGGTAAGCTAATGCAACAGCTGTCTGAGTTACTGCTTCCATAGAATAATCCATAACAGTAAAAACAGCTTTTTCAGGCATTTTAGTGCAATTTATGCTGTTTACAGGTCTTTTTTCCTTTGAATTCTCCATAATTTAGTATCAAATGATATCACTCTAGCTTATAAAATCTCCACTAATTCAAGACAACTCTACTTATCAGTAACTTCGTTTCCTTTCAGGGCTAATATCAGAGTAGTTGTTTTGAATCCCAACATGATAAGTATCTAGTAGAAGCCTGAAGCTATTCTAGTGCTATACAAGTGGTGATGTATAATTGAACATTAAGTAATCCAAGTAATAGAAGTCATAGGTCAGCTGTCTCTCCTCCTTAGACAACTCCTTTAAATATTGCCTCACTACTTCTGTACTTGTTCTCTCATCAGAGGAATGTCTGTCTTTGAATTTAGGGAACTTCAGATTGGCTGGAGCACCTACCAGCTGCAGAAAGTAATCGGCATCTTCTTCCAGGGTTTCAAACTTTCCTATGAAGTCATAGTTGATGAGGCAGGGATAGCAGAGCTTGCTGACTTGCTCCCAGTGAATGTCCATTCCTATTGGTCGATGGGAATCCAACAAATATTGGATAAACTCCTTGAACTTAAGTCCCGATCCTGTTTTCAGTGCTTCTTCATCTGCATTCTGTCTATACTTTTTAATTATTGCCTTCCCAAACACCGGATGGTAATAGCTGTTTGGATGCTCAAACTTATCCCTGAAGGCAGATACCAGTCTTTCCATAGGATCACGTACAAATATGAACTTGGTGTACATGTTCAAGCGTGTGTAGATCCCTTTTAGGTCATAACTGTCCAGTTTCCTCAGGTGCTTTCCATAGTGCACATCATCATGGGAGATGTTGTTTGCTGAAGCAGCGAGTCCACTGAGCACCATGAGGACCCTTTTCCAGTTGGAGCAGCCTGCTTTTGGCACTTCACAGTACAGAACTTTGTGCCTGTCCTCTACATAAATCCTTGACACGAGGTGCACCAGGTGGGTTTGCAGCTTCTTTCTGCTGTTGTATTTCCTGCAGAAGTCCTGCAGGAAGGCCCTGCGCTTTTCCTGGGTGCTGTCTATGTCCTGCCACTCACCACCCTTGACAAATGTCTTGTTTAATGGGTGCAGAGCAGGAGGTAAATACACCCCTCTGAACCAGCTCAGAGGGGACTCACTCGTCTTCTGCTGCTCAGGGAGCCGGCTCCCCGAGGGGGCAGCCACCACAGCGAAAGGGTCAGCCCTGCCCCGCCAGGGCCTGCTGCTTGAGACAGCCATCCCATGGTTACTGAGGCCCACAGGAGCACTTCTCCTCCATGCTGCTTTCCTCGGCATCCCCAGAGGCTGGAGCGTGAAGTCCTGAAAACATGGAAAGGATCAGAGCTTAGAGCACAGTGACAGCCCAGCCCTGCCTGCTCATGTTGCAGCAGCAGCAAGGATGGTGGGGTGTGCTCGTAACCAAACCACATCTGGTAAAAAGTCCCCTTTGAACTGCTTGATCAATACAGCTAATTTAGGAACAAGCTGGGCTAATTACTGAAATACATGCTTCTGAAGATTACCTGTTAGCACACAGTAAGTCTTCCTACAAAAATAAATAGCTCAAGTCACACCTCTTAAGAAATCAAAAGTGGCTCACACAGAGGGGCTGATAGTCCTGCTAGGGGTGGCCAGGCACTTTTCTCTACTGAGCACATTTTCCCCTGTGCCAGCACTGGCACTGGTGGAGTTGCATGGTCATTCTCTGGAGTGCACTGGCACAATCACAGTGACAGGTGATGGATCTACTCCCACCACTGAGACTTGGAGCAGCCCTTGTCCCCCAGTGGTGGCAGGGGACAAAACCAGGGCCCCTAAACAGTTGACATCAGTTGGTTTGAGCAGGGTGTAGTGACAGACAAAATCATCCCTCCAAAATGGTCCTACTCCTGCCTGCACACAGAGAGATGATGGAAATGAATTCACTGCACTGAATGTACACACAGGTGTCTGTGACACAGGTGCCTGCACCTGAGCTGCTTTCACAGCTGATAAGGAAAAATAGATGCCTTTGGAGTCTATTCCATCTGACTTATTTAAACATCAACATTAATGATACCAACTAACTAAACATTAACTAGTGACCCTGCAAAGAATGTTAAAGATGAGACTTTCCTCCTAACCATCTCTCTGTATGTCCCCAGCCATTGTGCAATCCACAAACTGCAGAAACAGCAAAGCTTGCATCTGTGTTTTGATGTCAGGTTCTTCAGGGCTTTGTATCATGCAAGTTGACTGAAGAATTTCTTGCAATATGGGTATTTCTGCTTGCTCACTCCTGAGTGGATTCTCATGTGTCTGCTAAGCCTTGTAGATTTTTTTCCTCCTGTTAGTAGGCAAGCCTGCTGCATTGGGACACCTCTACAGCTGCTTATTTTCATTACACATCTGAAGGGAGGATGTTTTTAAACATCTTGTTGCAAGTAACAGAAAAATGGTTAGATGGACAGACAAACACAGACTACCTGACTGCTTCCATGAGCCTAACATTTTTTGGAAAGCTACATAAAAAGGCTTTTCTGGAATAAACTGATTAAACATTTACTGGAAAGTTGATTTGTGGACTAGCAGATCACATATGTGGATTTGGGGGGATGATAAAGTTCATAGGCCAATTCAAATAAAGCTGTTAAAAATTCAGAGGAATAATGTAAGAAATTGTAATGAAGGGACCACAATTTGAATTCCAGTTTGAAAAAAAGCCTATGAAAAAACAAGCAGTTCCAAGAAAAGTTAGCATATGTTGCAGTGTAATACTTTCCCATAACAAAAACAAACCCAGGGGATCAGGCTTTTCTGTACTGCTGCAAGCCTCTGACAAGCAGGTCTTTATGCCACTGAACTGATTTTTGTATTGGTGAAAACAAAAGAAGTGACTTGTGCAGGACTTGTATGTCTGTGAGAGGGAAGGCATGCTGGTGTTTTTAGAGATGCAAAAGGACACAATTCATTGGATTTCATGTGGTCCACTTTTCTAATATATATTTTTTAAAATGTATTCTGTCTAATATTTTATTCTTTAAAACAAATGAAATGTATATGTCTAGAGATTTGTCCCTTCTGCCCTAGGACGGAAATAATTCAGGAGCTAAGTCAGTGTGTAACAACAGAAAGCAGTGCTAGTAGTAAATCAGGGTATGACTGAGCCCAATGGGAGTTTCAGCATCACAGTGAATGGCAAAGTGCCATTCTTGCAACTGCAGAACCACAGACTTACAAATAATTTAAATGTTTTTACCTTAAAAGGGAAACCTGGAATTAAAAAGGTGAGATGAAAAATACGGGATACTCAGAAACCAACTGCACAATACAAGGCTCAACAGAAGTAGGAATAAAAGTGTGTCAGTGCTGAAGTAACTAAAGGTTGTAAGTTCATCAGTGGAATTCTGGTGAGTTTGAAAATTTAGAAGACAGTCTCCAATGATACATGGCTGTACTGGTGTTCCCCAATGCAGAGAAAAAGAGGGGAGTACCTCATGACTTCCTATGGTATGTCACCTGAATTTAGCAGCTCATTTCTGTGCAAAGAAACTTTAACCATCTGAATTGCAAACTAATGCCACTAAAATGAGTCCTGTACTTCAGAGGAAAATTCAGCCTTCTCGAGCCATCCTGTCACCCTGAACTAGTGGAAGATGCCCTAGTTCCACTAGAACAGGAGGGAAAAGGACGGACTGAAAGGTGTAAGTGGTTTGGTTTGGTTCCATTTCAAAGAGTCTGCCTGGGATCCAGGGCAAGCCTCGAGGGTAACCCAAGGTGGTACCAGAGGAGGGGATTGTATTTTAGTTGCAGAAACTGTGAATGCGGCTGTAGGAATCATTACTAAAACATTGTTGTGGGATTAAAAACTTCAGAGATGGATGGACAGAACTATTCAGAGAAATCTCAGTACCAATGTAAAGGAACAAATGCATAGTTGGAGGCAATTGGAAGGGGCTCATTCCTAGTGAGATGAGGCAAAAGGAGAAAGAATCACTTAGCAAAAAAGCTCAAACAGAAAGCAAAATAAAAAAATAATCCCCAAAAGAAAACCAAAACCAAACCAAGACCCCCACAGGCCTATCCCTCCCTCTCTAAGCCATTAAAAAACCCCTCACACAAAACCCCAAAACTCTATGGCCAAAGCAATGATTCAAGAAGATCTGAGGACCAAGAACTTATCTGATTCTGTAAAATATTATTAGTTGCTTACCTCTTCCCCTTCTCTCTGAGACTTTACTTATCCCACTTATGTTGGCTAAAATATGTTTTTATGGTCGCCATGAGGGACAGTGTCCTTGCAGTAAATGCTGGCTTTAACTTGCTCTAAGAATAGGAATGGATAGTGATATTTTCCAAAGGCATAAATGGCTGGTACATTGCCATGGAAGTTTTCTAATTAAAAAAAAAAAAAAATTAAAAAAAAGGAAGAAAGAAAGGGATAAAATCTTTCTATACACTTGCCTGAGTAACTAGATAAGTACATAATAAAGGTGAGATGAATGAAAAGATGAATCAAGCTTTATTTTTCATGAGAAATATTTAACTAGACAGTTTTCTTGGGAAACTAAGAGAAACTGTTTAATAGATAGTGCCATGTTCCTTAAGCAAAGCTGCCTGACAGTCTGACACTTATCTGCATGAAAGAGCTGAAAGCCACACACTCTGAAAGGATTTAAATATTTTATGACAACAGTCTTACACAAAGAGAGCTGCCTTCTTTGCCTTGCTCTTGGTGTCAGTGATGCTTTGTTGTGCATTTTATGACACTTTAAAGATCTGAACAGCTCTATGTTATATCTTTTTCTTTTCCACAGCAATAACAGGTAAACAAAAATTTGCAAAACCAATAAACCCTTTTGAAAAACATCCATGTCCATATATCTGCATTCCTAAAAGTCCATGCCACAAGCTGCTGAGCATTGTTGTTCTGAAAACCACCTGAACATACACCAACAACAGGCAGCATGCAGGCAGCCCTTACCCAACTCTTTGAGCCAAGTGTCCAGGACAGGAATGCCCATTTATGGCTTTCCAAAGAGCTGTTAAGGTTGGGAACCAGCTGCCTGTCATGGGACATAACTCTGTGGTTACCTTGGAAAGATGCAAGGCTGTCCTCGAGACATGCTGACAACCTGTGCAGCAGGCTGCATACATTTAGTCTGAGAATTAAAACCAGGGAAGTGTTGAACCTTTACCAGTAATTGTGCAAACTGTCCTCTGTTTGCATAAACACATTTGAAAGAAAGTTAAGTGGCCATGAGCCACTAGAAGTGGCTATTTAGAAGAGTAGAAGACACTGTCTCACTTTAGCTAGGCTGGAACGGAAGACAGATTTAAAAATGAGTTTAAATTTGGGGAAAAAATGGAATTTAATAGTGTATTTCTGTGATGTGTGGCTACTGGCAGGCAACTCAGTAAAGCTGTTGAAACAAAAGGCATTTTAGAGTCATTAATGAGTTCATGGATTTTTTTTGTCACATTTTTATTGCTGTAGATTCCCTGCTCCTCCCCATTCATAAAAGGATTTCTCCTCATTGTAAAAATAAGTAGCCAATACTTTCTTTTACACACATTGAAGCTGTCTTTTCCTTTAATACCTTCACAAGCCACTGAGGTAGAAGAGATTGACTACTGCCAAGAATGGTTAAGACTCATCCAATTATGCTTTGTGGTGATTTTACAAGGCAGGGGTGGGATCTCATCTAGGCAGTTTGCAATTAGAGCAACTCACCATGCAAAAAGATAATGATGCATTGGAAAGGCTGATATTCCAGGGCTGATTTACAAAGATTTAATGGCCTGCAGTGCAAACAGTGCTGTGTTTCCTAAATGCCTTAGTGCTGGATATTCAGTTTTACTAACAAGAATAATAAAATTAAATAAGCCCAACAGATAACATAGCATGAAGAAAGGCAAAGGAAATAAATATTCTGTTTTCTTGTGCTTTTCTCTGATGTCAACTTACCTGTTTACCTAGGATCTCTCTACAGAAATCAACAAAGAGTAATTTAAGACAAGGTTCATTTTCCAGTTCACACTCAGACTCTAAAATGGTCAAAGAGCACACAGAGGTGAGTCTCTTAATTTAGGTTTTTAGTGGAAGGCAGCTTGAATACTGGAGGACTATAAAACAAGCATCCTCCTACTTGGATGCTTGGACTATAAAACAAGCATC
Source organism: Zonotrichia albicollis (assembly GCF_047830755.1). Taxonomy (NCBI): domain Eukaryota; kingdom Metazoa; phylum Chordata; class Aves; order Passeriformes; family Passerellidae; genus Zonotrichia; species Zonotrichia albicollis. The sequence goes on from NC_133819.1 coordinate 109,364,047, forward strand.
CTCCTACTTGGATGCTAGGTATCTGTGAGTCTTCGAAAACTTTGGAACCAGTAGTTTCAGCCTAAAACCTCAAGTATTTCACATAATGGTTGGAGGGGGCTCTGAGCAAACTGATTTAGTTCAAGATGTCCCTGCTTAGTGCAGGAGGATTGGACTAAGTGACCTTGGAAAGGTCCCTTCCAACTCAAACTGTTCTGTGATTCTGTGATTCTGTGATAATTTTTGGGCACACTTAGAAGAATCTCTTAATCAGAGGACCAGGATTGTGGCAGATAGCTCAGTCTTGGTGTGCAGTTTAAATGTGAGGAAAAGTTTGCATGATTCCTATTTTCAGCAAGCCAGTGAATCCTGGATCTGTTATGACCTCACTTCAGCTGTACAAACATGAAGAGCTGTACTTGCATGTGTGAATTTTCTTAAGCTGCCAAAAGGAGAGATTATCCTAACTTCTCTTGTGCTAGAAGACTATTTGGAAAACGTAATACAGAATGATCAGACTCCTCTACTACTACTATGCTACCTGAGCTAAAATGTAAATATGCTCAGAACTCTCCCATATCATAGCAATTGTTTAGTGTAATGTTGGTGAGCTAAACAGAGATCCACAGGATCTCCCAATGGAGAGGCTATTCAGGCTGCCCACAAGTGACAGAAAATACTTGCTGATGAGGTGCTTCACCTTCTGTGCAGTGGAGATAAACCTCTTGATTCATCACTTGTGCTTGTATCAGCTACTCCAAAGATAATAGGCAGCACTAACCCCTGACCTCCCAGAGGAGCCATGAATTTTTGGCTTATCTAATTTATTCAGGGCATATCACTGATGCTACATTCCTCAAAAGCCAGAGGCAAGACCTTACTGACACAGACACCACATTTTCCTATGAGATATGTATCCCTAAAACACATGTACTTGTACCAAGCATCTCTAAGATTACTAAACACGTTGAGGGGAAAAAAATAAGAAAAAAGAGAATACCAGATACTCAGAACTTCCTTTAGAGACTAAGAGGCAAACCTCATAGTTTGTAGCTGAATTACAATTAGGTTCAAAGGAGATCCTTGTGAATTCTCATCCAGACACAAAATAGAATAACTGATCATAGTAAGAAAAAAAATATTGCAGGTAAATTTTAATTAACAGATGCCAGTAATTTTAAATACTGCTTTTCAAAACACAGCTTTGTAAATCTAACTATTGCCCCTAGAATCTGTTAGCAGAAAGTCCTGCATCTTATTGCATGGTGACTTGGAGTTATGGCAAGGATACACACCAAGATAGTAAAGAAGGAAAGGGCAGAGGGAAAGAGAGGGGATTTTTTTCTTTTTATATGGTGTGGCCAAGTGTCAGTGATTGGTGTGGAAAAATTTGAAGGGAGAGCCCCAGCCCAGAGATGATTTTGGAGGAGAACAACCCAGGCCCACAGGCAGTGGGGAAAGTGGAGAAGCTCAATGGGGTGAGATAAACAGTAACATCATCACAAGTATGGTAGCGTACTGAATGAGAAGACAGGAGAAATCCATTTGTCTTTGGCTGAGATGCCATAGATACCCAACTCCTGGCCTTGCAGCAGCCTCCCCTCCTCTCCCTGCCCTGTTCTGATCTACAGAAAGCACAAAGTCATGCTAATGAGGCAGGACAGTCTGCACGAGCCACTTCCACAAGCTGATTCACATGGTCAGCAACTTGGATGAAGGAAATTAAGCTCTAATTTACTTGCCAATTCTTGATCAAATCTGGAGTTAACTCCCTCCTGTTTCCACCTTCACAGTCAAAGCATTTGGATTCTCCAAAGCATGCTTTGAATGGGAGGAATAAGAAAGATCAAGGCATAAATAATAGAAAGAGTAGCAATAAAGATGCTATTATTATCAGAAACTGAGTTTTGTGTGACAGATTAAAGACTCAGCAATACAACTGCAACCAAGTATAGCAAATAAAAAAAGCACTCCACTCCCTTATTGCTAATAAATACATTATAGGGAAGGTCAGTTGATAGCAATAATAAATTGGTTTCAGGTTAGTGCAAAGCTGATGCTGCTTGTCTTGCCTTCTGATAACAGTTTTATGGTGCTGGTTCTTTGTTTCTTTGCACTATAACTTACAGACTTGAAAATAAGCACAGAGCCACTGCAGCCCAGACAGCTCTTGTCTCTCTCTGCAGCCAATTTGCATGGACTGCATGTCAGCCTAGATGTTCAGCTAAGATGCCCTGTTAATAAAAAGCAATTTTCAGGTCATGGACCTCTTAACACTTGACCATATTTAGCCCTACCTAGCAACACTTGTTTTGGGTACAGGTAAACTGGTGTGTTCAAACTGTTTGATTCTGAGCTCAGTTCTCCCCTGTATCAGTAAAACCTAAGTCAAACACTGTGGTCAGTGGCCAGAAATCTTCACCAACACTCATTCACATTTTTGTACAGAACAGCAAAACACTTTAAACAACTTGAAATTCAAAATTCACTAAACTAAGCATGCAATATTGATTTTATGAAGCATAGTGCTTCTTAACAAGTAGGTTTACCTTATGTGCAGAGGGAGCTTAAGTCTGAAGATGACACTCTCAGGCAATCTCTGTATATTGCATATTGATCTCTTATTTAACTCATTAAGTAATGCTAATGTGCCTACTTTTTCATAACTTAAAGCACAGAAGCAAATCAAATGACCTAAACAATTCCTGCTGTTGACAAATACAATTCTCAAAATTGCTATTTTCAAGTCTATTTGAAACACGTCTTTGAAAACAAATAGCATCTCTTGCATGTTCACAACTCAAGCCAGGCAGGAATTTTTGAGTGCATTTCATATTTCAGACAACATCTATTTTCCTCTCTTAAGAAAAGGGATACCAACATTTTCTTATCCAAGGAAGGGATTTTTTATCCATGTCTTAGCCCTTGCTGATCAACACCCAGCCTGCACAGGAGAGGCCCTGTACCCATTTCCTTGTCTGCATGAGTAGACATATTTTGCAGGAAGCTGACCAAACTGCTGGGCGTTAATCCTGGTGGTTAATCCTGCACGTTTGGACTGAAAACCCTGGCTCCCATTTCCCAGCAAGTGCTTTGAGAATAGAGGCCTGAAATCTAATGCCGTGCTCCTGCACACAAAGCAGAGTTCCTCACATTAGTGGCTGTGGCAAGATTCACAGGGTTTTTTTGTTTCTGGTAAACAGAATCCATCTCTATCTTGTTTGCAGGTAAACACACTTATCTTCCAGCATAAACAAGACATCTTGCTGTTTTAGAAATAATAAGAGAAGTTTCAAATGAAACTAAGTTCAATGAAAAATATTAATGTATATTCAGGCATGAAGAATTCAATTTCTCCCAAATTGCTTTGGAAGAGATGCTAAGATCTCTAGAGGTCTCAGAGCATTTTCCCTTCAATCAAAATTAGCATTTAATTCAAATTAGATGACTTTATTGGTAAATAAAAAAGAAATAGAAATGTAAATGTGCTCTAGGTAGGCAAATATCTGAAATACGTGTTTGCCTACATTTGTACCCTTTTAACAAATTTGTGTGTTAATTTCTAGACAGAAAAAAATAATACTTGAGAAATGATTGCATTCATAAATTACAGTGGGAAAAAACAGACTGTGAATTGACAAAGGGCATTGTTCACTGTACACTCCATCCTCACACTGGCTGACCTTGTTTCACTGAATGGGGCTGTCATGTCTATCACAGGTAAAAGAAAATACACTGGCTTATTCTGTAGCAGATTTTTGTGTGGCTATGCCCCCAATATGCATTAATGTGCAAGCAGTACCTTGGCTGATCAGTGTGCCACCCAAACATTAACTAGTTCCAGCACCATCCCTCCCTGAAGCACAGGAATCATAAGAACAGCACTGTGTTTGAGGGTAGCTGCACCCACCAGAGCCACAGTGTTTGGTTTTATGCAAGTCCCTTGACCTTCACACTTCGTTTTTCCATGTCTGTAAACCACAGAAAGATAATAATTGCCTAGCCCATGTGAATATTGTGATTTCTACTTTCTGATTAACACTGGTAGAAAAACCTTGCCATTTTACAGAGCAAGAAGAGACAGAAATCTGATAACTGGGATTGCCACGCAACTTCCCAGTCCATGCTGCCCTTCATTGCTCCAACCTCTCACCATGTCTTTCAGTATTTCTGTTGAGCATTCAATCTGTTGCATATTGTTATGTTTGTTTGTTTGTTTTTTTCCCCAAAAGAATAATTTTTCATAAAATTTAAGATATTTTTATCTTCAGACACTGCACTTATGTTCCTGTCTGTACAGCCTGAGAAACAGTTTCCTCCACAAGGGACTCAGAAGGTTCTCACATAAAAGTGTCTTCTGTACTTATTTAAATAATAAGTACATCCTCCTGCATTTTTTTCTGAGAGTCTCCATCTTAGTGACTATATATTATGAACTAATCAGTGAAGGACTGTTACATTATCTGAACTCAAAGGGGACAGAGAATGATATCAGAAGCAACGTTTATCAGCTTGGAAGAAAGAAAATATTATGTGTAGGGAAAAATGGAACATTTTTCCCCAACTGATTTTATCTGATAATATATCAGATAAAAAATTAAAAATTAATTTTAAAAAAATGCCACATCTGCTTACTGATACAAAATGTGCAGGGGGAGCAGGAAGGATCTCATATTCAACCAGACAGGGCTCAGAGCTGTCCACCTCAAACAAGTGAACAAATGAGAACCTATAGGAGATTACCAGGTGACCCACCTAGTGGATCAGGGAAAAGAGGAGTGGTTAGAAAATTGTCCAGTGGAAAAGGACCTGGGGGCGCTGGTTAGCAGCTGGATCCGAGCCACTGTGTGTGCCCCGGTGGCCAAGGGCTTGGTTTGTATCAAAATCATTTGTATTTTTGATAAAAATCAAGGAATCTTGGTTTGTACCAAAAATATGGCCAAACAGGACTAGGAAAGGGTTTGTCCCTTTGTACTCAGCACTGGTAAGGCCCCACTTCAGGCCTGCAGCAAGGAAGGTTTCCCTTGGTGAAGAAGGATCAGCTTAGGGAATATTTAAACAAACGAGACAGAAACAAGTCCTTAAGGAACAGAAACAAGGAGCTTGTGGAATGCACTCATGACTGTTGAAGGAGCTGGAGGATGTCACCATGAGCCTATTCTTTATTATCTTTGGAAGATCATGGTGACTGGGGAAGGTTTCCTGAGGACTGGAAGAAAGCAAACATCACTCCTATCTTTAAGGTTGGATAGCAAGGAAATGACAGGCTGATCAGCTTTGCCTCATTACCTAGGAGCATGACAGAGCAAGGGACTATTCCTCCCCTGGTGCATTTCACCTTGATGGACTTCATGACATTACTGTTGGTCCATTTCTCCACCCTGTTGAAGCCCCTCTGAACAGCAGCACAACCCTCTGTTGTATCAGCAATTCCTCAGCACAGTTTTACATCCTGTGACAACTTCCTGAGGGTACACTTCATCCCATCATCCTAGTACATAATGAAGAAGTTAAATGGTATTTATTCAGCTGTGACCTCTGGGGTGCTCCACTGGTGACAGTCCTCCAGCTAAATCTCATGTTGTATGGATTTCTGAAGGGGAAATTGAGCCTGACCAATCTAATTGTCCTGTACAAGGAGATGACTGAATCAGTGGTGAGGGGAGTACTGGATCTTGTTCATCTCAAATTTACTAAGGCTTTTGGCATTCCCATTACACCTTCATGAAGTACAGGTAAGTGCTCAGTGAGTTGGACTGAAAAATTAAGCTCAAACAGTTGTGCACAAAATGCAGCTGGAGGCCATTCACTACTGCCCCAAGGTGGGTCCAAAAGTGTCCCACATCTTTATTACTGACCTGGGTGATGAAACAGAACATACCCTCGCCAAGTCTGCAGGCAGTACAAAACTGGGAGGAGTGGCTGGTACACCAGAGGGCTGTGCTGCCAATCACAAGGACTTCAACAGACTTGAGAAATGGCTAAACAGGAATTTCATGAGATCTGACAAAATGGAATGCGAAGTCCCGCAGCTGGGGAAGAACAACCCCAGGAACCAGCACAAGCTGGGGGCTGCAGAGTGGGAAAGCAGCTTTGCAGGAATGGACGTGAGGGTACTGGAGAACAAGCTGCCTGCGGGCCAGCAATGTGCTCTCAAAGCAAAAAAGGCCAACAGCCTTCTGGGCTGCATTAGGCAGAGCAATTCCAGCAGATCAGGAGAGGTGATCCTTCACATTTGCTCAGCCCTGGTGAGACATAGACACACTGGGAGTGCTGTATCCACTTCTGGGCTTCCCAGTGCAGGAGATGTGGCCATACTGGAATGCATCCAGTGTATAAATGGACATGGATGTAGACATGCTGGAGTGAGTTCAGTGAAGGGGCAACAAGGTATTTAAAGGTTAGGAGCATGTGACAAACAAGTAGTGGCCAAAAGAGCTGGTGCTCTTTAGCTTGCAGAAGAGGAGGCTTGGAGAGATCTTATCAATGTATCTAACCTGGGAGGGAAGAAGGGGGGGGAATAAAAATGATAGTGCCAGACTCCTCTCAGAGGTGTCCAGGGACAGGACAGGAGGAAGTGAGCACTGAGTGAGATACAAGGAATTCCATATAAATACAACAAAATACATTTCTACTGTGTGAATATCAAGCACAGGCATCCAGGAATATCCAGGAGCAGAGGAACTACTATTCTTGAAGGTACTCAGAATCCAGCCAGAGGTGATCCTGGGCAACTGCTCTATGAGTAAGGGAGTTAGACAAGATGATCTCCAGAGATGCCTTCCAACCTCAACCTTTAGGTGATTCTATAAAGCCTATGAGGGTGAAACAATAGTTCAGTTTGTTTAGTGGTCTAAATGCATTAGCTCTCTCATAGATTTTCAAACTCTTAATTTTGGGAGAATGAAGTATGTAACACTGAAGAATATGATCCCAAACTGGGAAAACAGAAGGAAGGATCATACCTATCAGATAACCTCAAAGTGGCAGGACTTGGAAGTTGGCATAAATGGACTGAAGTTTTTTTTAGCTGGGTCATTTGAGATGATGAAGGGGATAGAGGAGAAAACTGGAGCAAACTACAGCAGTGCACAAGGGCAGCTAAGGAGTTTGGTCTGAACTGTGAAGTTTTCAATCATGTTAATATAGATTTATTACACCATGTGCCTGAAGCAACCTTCAGGTCATAGTCATATTCCTCATCATGATCTGTGCAACAAACTTATATTGTCATTTAACAGAGGTTTGAGTTATCTTTGACTTCTTTTCTTTGGTACAAGGTGTGCACATACTGACAGTATGTCAGAGCTGTGGTAATCCATGGTCCAACCCCAGCTCCAGCAAGTACATTGCCTCATCATTATCCTTTCTGTGTTCCTGCTTTGCAGCCCCACGTACAGAAAGAAGAATACTCCCTGACAGAGCACTGACTGAGGGAGGGATGTGCCACTTCAAGAGAGTCTGCCTTGACAAAAAACTCCTCAGTGACAAAACAGGGGGACAGATATTGTGGGGTCTCCCTACCTGACCTGCAGCATCACTGCAGAAGGGACAGGCTCAAGTCTGAGCAAAAACACAGCTGAGATTTTAAGCCAAAAGTCTGGCTCTGCAAGCAACTTCAACTTCTAAATGCAATAACACATATTCTTGGTCACTCCTTCAGAGACTGAGGCACTGGACACAACGGTATGTAGGAGTGTATATTAAGAAGACAACACATGCAAATATGAGCATTAAGGATGAAACATAAAGGATTTCCCCAGACACATTTTGATTGGTGGTTTGTAATGTGTTGTTTTGCCAATACTGTTACATAGAAACAGAAGATTTTTTTTCTTGCTTCCTTTCATTTTCCTCGGCTGTCATTAATATGCTACAGTAAACAGCTGTACATTGGTGCCAGGACTTACCCTTGGAGTTGCAAAGGTAGTTAAAAACAGGTATTGAAAGGCAGAGTGTGTGCTACATCTGGCTGACTGGTGGTGGTAGATGACCATAGCTGTCAAATGAATATACATATTTATATACATAAATGACAAAAATGGTATTTGAGGAAAACCAGCAGATGACTTATGATTAAAGGGAACAAAAGCTAGTGAAGATGACAACTGTAGTGAAAGGTTTCTGGAAGCACATACTCCCTTAGTGTTTTGTCTATGTCATGTGTCACTAAACTTTCCTTAGGCTTTAGAAGAGCTAAGAACCACACAGAAACCACAGTGGTCTTCAAGATTAGAGAGGTCCCAGATGAACACAGACAGTCAGGGTTTACCCAGCAGATCACCGGGACAGCAGCTTTATAATTTCTCCATCCCCTCTCTGTTTCACTCACCTCTCAACAAGATATTTCCTGCTATTTGCCCCTTTGCACTCCTGCTCCTGTC